>NC_134359.1:224833911-225164745 GCF_048569485.1 Anomaloglossus baeobatrachus | reverse complement strand
CACAGAAAGAAGTCCAATGGGGTCAGGTCAGGTGAGTGTGGAGGCCACTCCACGCAGCCACCATACCCAATGACTTGTAGGAAGGTCTCCATAAGGTATCGCTTCACATCCGAAGCCTTGTGAGTTTTACACGTTCTTAGCTTTGTATTATTCTAGAACATGATATGAAAATATAACTGTGCAAGATTAACCATTTTTGACCAGATACAGGGCCATGTTTGACCATGGGCTGTGTGTGATGGCACTGCATCTCAGGAATATTTATAGGAATGAGGGGAGAAGCAATACCAGACAAAATCCATGGACAAGACTGGAGATATTTCAACTAGGAAACAGAAGGGGTTTTTTTTAATATACCAGTCTTTTAGAGATCAGTAAATAAAATTGGATACCATATTATTTTGCGGCCACTAAGACAAATTCAGGGAGATTTACTTCCCATATTATGTATATATACACAGTACAGACCAAAAGTTTGGACACACCGTCTCATCTCTAGAACAACTATTAAGAGGAGACTTTGTGCACCAGGCCTTCATGGTAAAATAGCTGCTAGGAAACCACTGCCAAGGACAGGCAACAAGCAGAAGAGACTTGTTTGGGCTAAAGAACACAAGGAACGGGCATTAGACCAGTGGAAATCTGTGCTTTGGTCTGATGAGTCCAAATTTGAGATCTTTGGATCCAACCACCGTGTCTTTGTAGAAAAGGTGAACAGATGGACTCTACATGGCTGGTTCCCACCGTGAAGCATGGAGGAGGAGGTGTGATGGTGTGGGGGTGCTTTGCTGGTGACACTGCTGGGGATTTATTCAAAATTGAAGGTATACAGAACCAGCATGGCTACCACAGCATCTTGCAGCGGCGTGCTATTCCATCCGGTTTGCGTTTAGTTGCACCATCATTTATTTTTCAACAGGACAATGACCCCAAACACACCTCCAGCCTGTGTAAAGGCTATTTGACTAAGAAGGAAAGTGATGGGGTGCTACGCCAGATGACCTGGCCTCCACAGTCACCAGACCTGAACCCAATCGAGATGGTTTGGGGTGAGCTGGACCACAGAGTGAAGACAAAAGGACCAACAAGTGCTAAGCATCTCTGGGAACTCCTTCAAGACTGTTAGAAAACCATTTCCGGTGACTAAGGGGCACTTTGCACACTACGACATCGCAGCTGCGATGTCAGTGGGGTCAAATCGAAAGTGACGCACATCCGGCGTCGCAGTCGACATCGTAGTGTGTAAATCCTTTTTGATACGATTAAGGAGCGCAATAACGTCCAAATCGTATCATCGGTGTAGCGTCGGTCATTTCCATAATTTCGGAAGGACCGATGTTATAATGTTGTTCCTCGTTCCTGCAGCAGCAGATATCGCTGTGTGTGAGGCCGCAGGAGCGAGGAACATCACCTTACCTGCGTCCTGTGGCTCATGCCGGCTATGCAGAAGGACGGAGGTGGGCGGGATGTTTATGTCCCGCTCAGCTCCGCCCCTCCGCTTCTATTGGCCGTCTGACGTGTGACGTCGCTATGACACCGCACGACCCGCCCCTTTAATAAGGAGACGGTTCGCCGGCCAGAGCGACGTCGCAGGGCAAGTAAGTGCATGTGAAGCTGCCGTAGCGATAATGTTCGCTACGGCAGCTATCACCATGATATCGCAGCTGCGACGGGGGCGGGGACTATCACGCTCGGCATCGCAAGCATCGGCTTGTGATGTCGTAGTGTGCAAAGTGCCCCTAACTGTTGAAGCTCATCAAGAGAATGCCAAGAGTGTGCAAAGCATTAATCAAAGCAAAAGGTGGCTACTTTGAAGAACCTGGAATATAAGACATATTTTCAGTTGTTTCACACTTTTTTGTTAAGTATTTCATTCCACATGTGTTAATTCATAGTTTTGATGCCTTCAACGTGAATCTACAATTTTTAGAGTCATGAAAATAAAGAAAACTCTTTGAATGAGGAGGTGTGTCCAAACATTTGGTCTGTACTGATATATATATATATATATATATATATATATATATATATATATATATATATATATATATATATATATATATATATATATATATATATATATATATATATATTCAAAAAATCAGAAGGCAGCACTCCATTCTTCTTCAGGTTGGTCTTTCTTTAATGGCCCATAACTGGACGTTTCGGTCAGAAACTGACCTTTTTCCAACAGTGTTGGAGAAAGGTCAGTTTCTGACCAAAACGTCCGGTGTTATGAGCTATTAAAGGAAGACCAACCTGAAGAAAAATGGAGTGCTGCCTTCTGATTTTTCTAATATATAGAATGGACGGTAGGATGCCGTTTGTGAAGGATTTTTGCACCCAACTATAATCTCTCGGTGCTGCTCTGAAAAATGTATAATATATTTTATATATATATATATATATATATATATATATAGACACACACACACATATATATATATATATATATATATATATATATATATATATATATATATATATATATAAAAAATATATAAAAAGTGTTGTGAAATGTGACAATTCTGCAACTAGATTCAAAGTGATTGTGCACAGAAAGAAAACAAACAAGTGATGTAAAGTTAGACAAACGTGTCTACTTTTAGCCAAGATTTATCAGATAGCATAAGCTATTGCGATATATACGGTATAAAAATATACATCTGGTCTAAAAATTAGACAGTTTTACTTAACCATCCTCATTTAACATGTCTTAGTGAACCTTTATTGGATCCTAGACAATAGGCAGCATATTACGGTAATTTGTGAAATCAACAGGATAATAAATTCAGTGATAAATTGATTGCCTTATCCTTAGTAAGGGTCTCTAAGTGGAAGAGTACTTTTTTTTTTATAAAAATGCTTAATCTCAGGATATTAACATTTTATTAAGAATTTACAAAAAAAATGAAAATACATTCCATTTAATACAAGGGGTTACTGTTCTGTTTTTTTTTTACATTTTTGTTAAGCAAAACCATATTTCCAATGCCAAACTGGTCGTGGGTTCCTCCAGATAAATTAACTATCCGTTAAGAGTGCCAGAAGAAGAGATAAAAAAAAAATAAAAGATAAAAATTAGCTAATCGCTCCAGTGGTCTCATTTTGAAAGCAGGCCTCTTGGATGAGACAACCCCTTTAATCATTTGTAGACATGAATCCTTTTCTGTCCCAGATTTCCAGTACAGTGGTGAATCAGGCAAGCGTTAAATATTCAGCATGGAAAAAAAATGTCATAATTTTATTACTGACTGTAATGCTCGCAGCTGGTGTAAGGGCAGCAAGCGGATTAATGGACCTACTGGACAACAGGGGAAATTCGGGCTTACCCTTCAGTAGGTGAGGCTTAATTAAGCGCCCACCACGAGGTGAATGCCAGGTACCACTCCAAGGGCAGTGACCAGGACTGCGGTAGCTAACCCCCAGGACAGGTGACTGACACAGGTAACGGCACAGGCAGTTACAGGTGGGATGGCAGAGGCAAGCTGGACAGGCGGGTACAAACAGAATTGGCGGGCACGGCAGGGGCAGACAGGTATGGAAAGACAGGTACTGGAGATGGACACAGGGGGTACGACACCTGAAAACTAGCTAGCAGACCAGAACACTGACTAACTGACTGAGTTGCGCAGGCACCTCCCCTAATAGGAGGGTGCCTTAAACACATAGTGCCTCTCAGCCATAGGCTGTAAGGCGTTTCCTGGAAATAGCGTGCCAACACTTTAAGAGGAGGGCCGGTGTGCACGTGCGCATCTTAGGTGCACTCCCAGGTTCCCTGTGTGGCATGTACAGGGCCCAGGAGGGGAGGAAGGCAGGAGAGCACGTGGAAAGCCGCGCGGCAGCAAGGGAGAACAGGAAACGGCTGGTATGGTAAGTCTGTGTCCCTGCAGGGACGCCAGCGCTCCACTGACCTGCAATAATCCAGCAAACTTCACCACTCCCCAACCAAGTCTTTTACTGTCAGGTTCCACCAGGCTCATCTGATAGATGTCCACAGCCAGGAATCTCTGAACTTGGTCTTTGTCCTTCGCTATTACGGTGCATGCAATTAAATCACTGTTATCTAAAGAAAAAGAAAAAGATTGGTTAGCCAACATATCAGAAATGTATGATCTATTTATTTCATCACAGTTTATTATATTGTCATTCTTCTAGTATAATTTTGGCATTACTGAAGACTTGGAGGTGACTAATATTTCCACTGGAGTCATCTGTGAGCAGTAATAAATTAGGCAAGAGGTTTATCTCAGGCTTCAATAGACCACACAGAGCTCTGCAGAAACCCCAGAGTATCTGATCACAGATCTATCATAATGGAGAAGAGCTAAACAGTAGCTGAGGGAAAGGATTTTGCTCACAGAGAGCAGGTAGTTGATTATATATAGAGGGAACCACGGGTATATGCCGCGCTTAAAAACCACTGAAGTGGAAATGATGTGAAAATTTCTCTTTTATTTACAGCATTGGAATGCTGTAAATAAAAGAGAAATTTTCACATCATTTCCACTTCAGCGGTTTTTAAGCGCGGCATATACCCGTGGTTCCCTCTATATATAATCAACATTCTATATTGTTATACGGGGCCGCTGCTTGAATCACACGGACACTCACATGCTTTTGAAGGAGTTGTGACTGGCACAACCCTATCAGGTGAGTGTTACTGTTCCTTTCCTATCACCACTTGTTATATCGGGTAAGACCCTATTGCGCCCTTTGTCTCCCCACTTTTTAGTTTAGAGAGCAGGTAGTGACAGATGTATTTCTCCAGTCTACAGCATTTCTATGTATATTTATTAGCAATTGACAGCTATGTCAGTCATCAATTATTTGGGTGAATTCCTGTGTAATTTCTAGCACCTCGGAGCAGAACGCAGGGAACACATTAGCAGCGTGCAATCCTGTGTATTCTGTAAATACTGCTGGAGCGCTGCCTGCTGTATCCTAAGCGTGGAAACACACTTCACTGTAATTGCTTTGGTGGCTTGCAGAGATCAATAATGTTAATTAAAAGGTTCAGTGTAAACCACCAATTGTAGCTTGCAGTGTGTTCTGCAGAAGCGGGCTAAGTGCTCGGAAACATCTCTTCCTCTGGAAGAAATGAACCACAATTCTTATGAATGCTTGAGGAATAATACAAACACACTATACTGTATGCATAAATATTCACATATATATATATACACACTATATTATATACATACACAATATACTTATACAGTCATGGCCAAAATTGTTCCAGAAAAGGAAGTATTTCTTCCAGAAAATTATTGCAATCACATGTTTTGTTATACACGTTTACTTCTTTTGTGTGTATTGGAACAACAAAGGAGATAGTGGGGACAAAAATGTAAAATGGACATAATTTCACACAAAACCCCAAAAATGTGCTGGACAAAATTGTTGGCACTTTTCCAAAATTGTTGGCACTTTTCCAAAATTGTGGGTAAACTTTTTTTTTTTTAATTATGTGATGCTCATTCAAACTTACCTGTGGCAAGTAACAGGTGTGGGCAATATGAAAACCACATCTGAAACCAGATAAAAAGGGGAGAAGTTGACTAAATCTTTGCATTGTGTGTGCCACACCAAGCATGGAGAACAGAAAAAAGTGAAGAAAACTGCCTAAAGACTTGAGAACCAAAACTGTTAAAAAATGTGATCAATCTAAAGGTTACAAGCCATCTTCAGAGATCTTGAAGTTCCTTTTGCCTCAATGTGCAACATAGTCAAGAAGTTTAAAATTCATGGCACTGTAGCTAATCTCCCTGGATGTGCAGAGCAGAGAAAAATTGATGAAAGGTTGCAACACAGATAAGCAGCCCTAATCAAGTTCCAAAGAAATTCAAGCTGTCCTGCAGGCTCAGGGAACATCAGTGCCAGGGCGAACTATCCGTCGATATTTGAATGAAATGGTATGGCAGGAGATCCAGGAGGACCCACTGCTGACACACACAGACATAAAGCTAAACTGCAGTTTACGTAAATGTACATGAGTAAGCCAAAATCCTTCTGGGAAAGCGTCTTGTGGATGAGACCAAGATAGAGCTTTTTGGTAAATAACAATTATACTGTTTATCAAAAAAGAATGAGGCCTACAAAGAAAAGAACACAGTACCTACAGTCACATATGGTGGAGGTTCAAAGATACTTTGGGGTTGCTTTGCTGTCTCTGGCACTTCGGAGCCTTCACTGTGTGCAAGACATCCTTATATCTGAAGATCACTAAAGGATTTTGGGTCACAATGTAGTGCCCAGCGTCAGAAAGCTGGGTTTGTGTCCTAGGTCATGGGTCTTCCACAGGAGAATTACCCCAAACATACTTCAAGAAGCCCCCAGAAAGGGATGGAAACAAAGCGCTGGAGAGTTCTGAAGTGGCAGCAATGAGCCCAGATCTAAATCCGATTGAACACTTTTTGGGAGATCTTAAATTGCTGTTGGGAGAAGGAGCCTTCAAACATGAGCGTTATAGACATTGCATGGCAGAAATGGAAACCGCATACTTTCCTACATTATCGATAATATGATATCAACCTCATTCACGGATATATCTGTCTGTGATCGGTGGGCATATTCACTTCTGAGGGTTAAAGTGCCAAATTTTTGGCTTTGGGAAACCACATAAATGTAATATCAAACTGAATTATGGATAGGTCATAGTTGTGTTTGGAGCGTTTAGGATGGTGAAAGAATGTCCGTAAACAGGGTGGTCATATTATTCCACTAGTAGGTTCTTGTGGGAAAATATGCAAAGTAGCATTATGTTCTAAACTGTGAAGGTGTTCCAGAGAAAAAGTACGTTTACGAGCTGTGCGGGGACCCTGTGGCGTGGGAGACTAGTCCAAGAGGCTGGTTTGTGCCCTGCTCCCTTTAAAGGGATTCTGTCAGCAGGTTTCTGCAATGTAATCTGAAGACAGCATGCTGTAAGGGTTAAAACAGAGAATTCAGCCCTGAGACTTATCTCACAGTCTGCTTTTGCTTACCTGCAATGTTAGTTTAAGCCTCTTATCTTTATCATTAGTGGGTCTCAGCAGCTTGTGAGCTCTACTCTGACTCCCCCCCCACTAATCCAAGTAAAAATGCAGCCACTAATGCAAGTGAAACATCACTGAACTCTGGCCCTCTTTGCCTACATCATGCTGCTCTTAGATGATGTGCCAAAAACCTGCAGACAGATTCCCTCTAAGTGACAAGTCTCCTCACGTTTGTATAGGGGTAATCTTAAAGGGAATCTGTCACCAAGTTTTTGTTACCTCATCTGAGAGCAGCATAATGAAGAGACAGAGACCCCGATTCCAGTGATGTGTCACTTACTGAGCTGTTTGTGGTCATTTTTTTTTTATAAAATCAATGTTTTCTCTGCTGCAGTTTTACAGAACTCATGAATATGCTGGACTTCCTGTAGCATGCCAAGAAGTCATCTAATGATAATCTACTGCTGATTAAACAGTGATTTTATCAAAACTATACTAAGTAGCCCAGTACGTGACATCGCTGGAATCAGGATCTTTGCCCCTACATTATGCTGCTCTTTGATTAGGTGGCAAAAACCTGGTGACAGATTTCCTTTAAAAGTGAGTGGGTTGGGAAGGAGGCAGATACAAAATACCTGGCTAAGGCTGCTTTCACACTACGTTTTTTTAACATGCGTCATGAACATTTTTTTGCTGTAAAAGCGGATCCTGCTTTTACAGCAAAAAACGCATGCAAACGCATGTGTTATTTTGCAGGATCCTGTCACTGGATGTTTAGGGGCGGGCATTGGAGTCATGTGATCGGGAGTGAGGGGAACTAAACGTGCCAGACTGGGAGCCGGCTTCTTACAACTGCGGAGGTTCGTAACCAAGGTAAACATCGGGTAACTTGCTTGGATACCCGATATTTATCTTGGTTACGAGTGTCTGTACACGTAACCAACGTAAATATCGGGTAACTAAGAGAAGTGGTTACCCGATATTTACCTTGGTTACGAGTGTCCGCAGCTCTCAGGTGGGAGAGACAGGAGAGGGAGGGGGAGAGACAGAGAGAGAGAGGGAGGAATGAGAGGGTGGAGGGAGAGGGAGAGAGAGGGAGGAGAGAGAGACTGATCACCCGAGACTGGTTTCTGTGCATGCTCAGTAGAGCAAGCAGGATCCTGTCTATCAGCATGCCAGCGTTCACATGCGTTTGCATGCTGTTTAGTCAGGATCCAGCAATTTGCAGTATTTGGACGCAGCTCAAAAACGCTACAAGTAGCGTTTTTGAAAAATGTTAAAAAACTGCAAGTCGCTGGATCCTCACTATAACGCACGCAAACGCAGGTGAACGCATGTTAACGCGAGTCCATTGCAAATGCATTGAAATGAAAACGCATTTGCACTGGATCCGCTTTTGCGTTAAAAAAACGTTCATGACGGATGTTAAAAAAACGTAGTGTGAAAGCAGCCTTAAATGAGCTAGTGTGATTCACGGTTGGGGCCACACGAGGTTCACTTTACACAAACTCCTTTGCTACAGGCAGTACAGAAATGAGCTTGAAGGGGGTAAAGGATTTCTGTAGAAATAGCGAAGTAATGCACTAAAATTGCTTTTCTTTGAGAATTCCACATACGGTAATTACTTCTGGTGAATAAGACTGCAAAGGACAATGAGGAATGTTGTACGTGCATACATTTCACCGAATGACACGAAAGCTGTAAACAGCTCTGCATAAACCACATGTTTCCTTCTATTCCAAGGAACTGCATGTTTTATTTTACAGAAACAAAGAAGTGCTGACTACAGGCGGCTAACCTCCAGCCACACAATGCCTCCGCTGATTCTGGAGAACACCTTTCATGTGGAGACACACAATTCTAGAGAATATCTGTGCCAAGTGGATTACCTAACCCAATCGGCTACTTCTGTAACTCAACTATTAGTATGCAATGATTAATATTAAGCTTTTTTTTAAGAATATGGCGACTCCAAATTTGTTTCCATGAAACAATGAATGAATGAATGAATTAATTAAACTGGTCACTTTGCAAAACTGTAGTATAATTACTAGATTTTTCTGATTATAAGAAGCACTTTTTGTCAAAAACTCAAGATAACATCAAGCTCAAATTTCTGTGATTCTAATCAGCAATGCCAGACCTCCCTGACTGCTTCCTTAATTGATAAGGAGCTTATCACTTATGAATAGGATGAATAGGATGAACTAGGATGAAATAGGGATGAGTGAACTCGAAAGGTAAAATTCAGGGTTCACACCGGACATTGGGTGTCTAAAGGTCAAGTCACACATAACGAGATTGTTACTACGTCACAGTTTCTGGATTGTTGTTATATCGTTGGTGAGATCGTTGGTGAGATGTCACACAGTCATTTTCCCAATGACTTTAGTAACGATGCAGAGACCTGTATAACGATCTCGTTGGTCGTTGGGACCCTGTCACACAGCAGCTATGTAACGATTCCCACCTCGAATAGGGGCGTAGTGTTTGACGCTGTGAACCACGTAGGCGTGCATATGCGTCGCCTTTTCCACACCCCTCTGCTCCGATGGGTGGCCAATACTGCGTTCTGATTAGACGGCCGGCCTAGAAGGCAACTTTGTATCACTTCATCCTTTGTCCCTTTTTGAGCCTTGCTTTGAGGATAGAACCTGCGACTCCACCCGGATTCATTCGTACTTTGTTCCCGGTTGCTTGCTTGCTTTTCGGATCGAAGCTGCATCTGCACCCGGATTTATCCCTCCTTCATTCCCGAGTGTTTGCTTTGAGGATCAAAGCTGCGATTCCACCAGGATTACCTGTTCTTCACTGTTCGACCTCAAAGCAAGGCTCAAAAAGAAACAAAGCATGAAGTGATACCCAATCAGAACGCAGTACTGTTCTCAGCGCCAACCAATGGGTGCAGAGGGGGGCGCGGAAAAGGTGATGCAACTACACGCCTACGTGTCACAATTTTAAGTTCTCATCTAGGTCGTTAACGAGATCGTTGGTAGGTGTCAAACATACAGATCCATCCTGCCCAGCAAAACTCCAATGAGCCAAAAATGGCCCAGGACATTCAGCAATGACCAACGATCTCACAGCAGGGGGCGGATCCTTGGTACGTGTCAAACATAACGAGATCGCTGGTGAAGTCATTGTTTCATCACAGAAACTGTGACGTAGCAACGATGTCGTTAGCGATCTCGTTATGTGTGAAGTGGCCTTACGGCTAAAGCTTGAAGAGGAACTATAAAAATAACGCTGTGTCTGAGTTCAGGTACTGTTTGTATGCTAATAAAGTTTTTTGAAAGGCTTTAATGCATGGGGAAGATGCCTGTATGCTGTATGTAAGTTTAAAAAAAAAATGCCTATTTTTGATAATCAAGTAAAGCAGACGGGTGGAGGCTGGTATTATAAAGCTGGGAGGGTCCATGCTTATTTGGCCCTTCCCAACCTAAAAATAGCAGCCTGCATTCATCCCAAAAGTGGCACACCCATTTGATGTGCCAATTCTGGACTTTTACTGACTCTTCAAGATTTCCCTGGTGTGGTGGCAATCTGGGTACTACATTTGTGGTTGATGTCAGCTGTGAATTGACAGCTGGCATCAAGCCCAGGGATTAGTAATGGAGAGGTGTCTATCAGAAACCCCTATGAATAACCTGGCATGTAAAAAAAAATAAAATAAAAACACACACAAAAAAATAGTTTATTTGACTAAAGAGTCTCCCACACTTGCTTGTTCACCACTTTATTAATTTAAAAATATCCTCGAAGCTATGATGCATTCCAATGGTGTAATATCCCAGGGCACCCATTGATTTCTATGGAGCTTCAGTCTGAAAACATGCTCCATAAGTCACTCCCGGTCAGTGGTACGTACGGTGAGAAACTCCAGGCTGTCGCTGCCAGGCAGTGAACTACGGAGCCCCCAGCTATGTGCTTTACCTGCGCTGGTTATCAAAAATAGGGGAAAACCCACTATTTTTTTTATTCCCTATCCACATTTGTTTGCAGGAAAATTGTCCTGCTATTAACCCCATTTAGTTTATTTTTGCAGGCCCTGAGCACTTACTACGACCATTTTACAGCCCCTATTGACTTACATGGAGTTTGGGTCCCAAAACTTTTAAGCAAAGTCCGGCTGAACCCAAACTTCCAGTCGGTCACGGGATGCCGATGGGTTGCCGGAAGAACCAGGGGTCTTTTGAAGACCTCGGCGTTTGTAAGCATGGTACTTCTGTGAAAACCAGCCCATGGTTGGCGTTCATAGGAGACCGTGATTTCTACTATATCCAGCAATACTGTGGCAATGCTGTATATGGCACAAGTGATTGGAAGATCGCAGGTTCAGGTGCCCTAAGGGGACTTACAAATATAGTAAAAAAAAAAGTTTTAAATAAGATGATTTTTATTTTTTTTCAACACCTTTGGAATTTTTTCCCACTTTCAAGCAGACCACATGATAATGTTAACAGTTAAAAACTTGTCCTATAAAAAAAAAAAATAAATAATCCCTTGCATGGCTATTTAAACAGAAAAAAAAGCTATGGCTGTTGGAATAAGGGGAGGTGAAAACAAAACGGATAATCGCCCAGTTAATGGTGTACAATAGCTCTCGTATACCCGACACTACATGTATGGCTGATCTCAGATTTCCCAGCTGATAGATACCTGATCAATCGCGATTTATGAAGTCAGATCTGTGTGATTATCAGATACTTATTGCAGTTTCTTGGAGATGCATATGGTTTAAAGACTGGATCTGGGCAGTTTAATTCTGTTGAGCACTTTCACTTGATTTATGAGAACCACATATAAAAATATATTTTGGACCATAGCCTCAAGCCTGGGACGTCACCCACCAGGAAGTTCCCGCAATGCTCAATGTTTAAGTGGCTAGAAAATATAAGTACACGTTTATGAGGCACTGCTGAAGACACCCGTCATTGAAGTAAGCAATTACAACTGTTCAGCTGCGTCCCACATGGCTCTTCTTATAGATTTGCCTGGAGTATTCTTCTCGGAAGAGCCCTCTCTGTGCGCAAGAATCATTGACTCCCAGATCAATAGGCCTGCCTGACAAATGTAACAATGGGCCTCTCTTACAAGAGTAACTCTTGACTTCCATGTGATGAAATTGTTAATGACAAGGGGATAAGCACAATGGAGGCTGCTCTGTTCAATAAAAATGGTATCATCTCCGATCTATGTTCTGCACATCAGTAAATTAGCCTGACATGGAGAAAGTCAGCATTACACATCATACATAGACATGGCTCCACATACAGACTCATATAGACTTTCTCCCTTTCCTTTTTATAGATTATAATTTCATCTCTTTTCTCTCAAATTTATATCTTACAGTACATAGTGCTTATGCTTGAATGATAGGGCTATGCTTACATCGCTTCTTAGCCTATGATCAGGGGCTCCATCGGCGCTTACATCTGAAGCTTTGGAAAAATGGAGTTCGAGGATATGAGCTAATGGGGCCATTGACTTTAATGATGTAAATGGAGTCACTGTGTGCTCTGTTGGTGATTATTTTCAGCCGTATATTCTTATTTAAGGTGGTATCCAAGATGTGACTCAGTCTCCATCATTAAGGAGGTTGTCCACTATTCAGACAACACGTCTCACTCCCTATGTTTTCTTCAAGCAAAATTATAACCCTTATACCTCACCCCCAATGCCGGCACCGTTCCAGCTGTGTTGACACTGGCTTTCCCGGGGCTCACATGATATAATGTCATACAATATCGGTGGCCAGTCAGTGCTGGCTTCACTCTCTCCTCCTGACAAATCTAGGCTTCCGGAGAAGTGAGAACTCCGGATGCTCTCTCTTCTTCTGGAAGACAGTTAAATCCATAGCTATGTCAGGCGAGTCCCGGGAGAAGCAGTACCAATACTGCTGAATAGGTGCCGGTACCAGAGATAAGTATCAATATTATTTGACTAAGGAAAACATAGGGATTGAGAAAGCGTTTTCCAAGTTATTTGACCTGTCAGCACAGGCGCCTGAATCCAGTTTCCAGACTTCTGAATAGAGATGAGAGAACCCGAGGTTCAGTTTTCGGTATTCGTACTGAACAAAGACTTTATGAAAACAACTAGAATGGAGTTTGGAGATTGGGTGCCAAACATATGCAAACCACTAGATCGAGCATCGCTGTGCTCGGTTAAGCTCTATGCTCAGCCCAGAGTGAGCCACTTACAGTGTTTGATCAGCTCGCACTGGGAGTAGCAACAGCATGATCAGAAGGAGTGTGCACACCAAAAAAAAAAAAAAGACGCCCGGCCACCCACCCCTGGAAGTATGTTTTGTTTATGCCTGGCTGCATGTGGGCAGAGACCCGAACTGCCCAATTAGTGACTTCCACTGGGGTTCAAGTAAAGTTCGGATCCCAAACTGAACCTTTTCAAAAAAGTCTAGCTACATCTGCTGAACCGAACCTTCCATGGATTAGGGACTCTCTACTTACGACATAAGCCCCGATGTAGACACTGACCGTAGGCTAAAATGTGAACATACCCTATAGCTACATGGTGATGCTCCTTGCAGTCCTGTTGGAATGGTTGCTGCTACAGCTTTTCAGCCTTGGCTATGTACAGAATGATTTCTTGTGGAGTTTTTCGAAGCAAATATGATCCAAAACCCTTCTCAAATATAAAAAAAATTCAAAAGTACTTCAAAAACTGTTCCAGTGCATTGCTACAAGAATATAAGAAATTCACGTTTTGTTGTTCATGTGAAGATAGTTTTTTTTTCTTCCCATGGAGAAGTTTTGAAAATGCTTACTGGAATAAAAAAATGTCATGTCACTTATTGAAGCTGATCCTGATTGAAGGTACTACAAACAAGATGGCATCCCATCAAAGGCTGAAAAAGATGTGTCAGGAAAAAACTCTTTGGCCCTGTGCGCACACTGCGTTTTTACCTGCTTTTTTTGCTGCAGAAATTTCTTGAGAAAATGGTTGTAATCTTTCTGCAGACATTTTCCAGCAAAACCTATGGAAAAAAAATTAGCTGTGCGCACACTGCGGGTTTTTTTCACAAGAACATTCTTTCTGCAGAATTTCTTGATAAAAAGAATGTGCATGTCACTTCTTTTCAGCAGGTACTTGCGTTTTTTGCCATAGATAATGGTAAAAAAATGCAGGGCAGGGACAAACCTGCGGGAAATAATGCATCAATAATGCATCAAAAACGCACAAAAACGCATGCATTTTTTGGTGCGTTATTGGTGCGTTTTTTGAACGCAAGTGCGCTAATCTTTCAGACTCTCGAAATTTCTTGAGAAAAATCCTTTTTCTAGTGCGTACAGGGACTTAGGTTGGAGTCACATGAACATATGAAAAATCAGATCCATTTTCATCAAGAAAAGTTGGACGACTGGAATCCATTTGATGTTCCATATATCAGGCTGGAGTCACTCTTGTGTGTGACTTGAGCGAGGATTGCATCGCACTGCACAGACCGACCGCCGGATCTCAGGGAGCGGGTCAACTGCATAGAAATACATGTAGCTGACTGCTCATCAGGAAAGAAGCCGGCCGGTCCGGGCAATGCGATGCGATCCTCATACTTTTTGAATTGAGGCAACGTTTCTGACCAGATCTCCTTAGGCTGGTTTCACACTACGTTTATTTAACATCCGTCCATAACGTTTTTTTAGCGGAAAAACGGATCCAGTGCAAATGCGTTTTCATTTCAATGCATTTGCAATGGACTCGCGTTAACATGCGTTCACCTGCGTTTGCGTGCGTTATAGTGAGGATCCAGCGACTTACAGTTTTTTAACATCTTTCAAAAACGCTACTTGTAGCGTTTTTGAGCTGCGTCCAAATACTGCATGTCACCGGATCCTGACTAAACAGCACGCAAACGCAGGTGAACGCTGGCGTGCTGATAGACAGGATCCTGCTTGCTCTACTGAGCATGCACAGATACCAGCCTCGGGTGATCTGTCTCTCCTCCTCCCTCCCTCACCCTCTCTATCTCTGTCTTTCCCCCTTCCTCCCCTCCCTCTCTCTCCCACCTGAGAGCTGCGGACACTCGTAACCAAGGTAAATATCGGGTAACCACTTCTCTTAGTTACCCGATGTTTACGTTGGTTACGTGTGCAGGCAGCCCTGCTCCTAGCAGCTGCAGACACTCGTAACCAAGATAAATATCGGGTATCCAAGCCCGATGTTTACCTTGGTTACCAGCGTCTGCAGCTGTCAGAAGCGGCTCCCAGTCTAGTTCCCCTCACTCCCGATCACATGACTCCAATGCCCGCCCCTAAACATCCAGTGACAGGATCCTGCAAAATAACAGATGCGTTTGCATGCGTTTTTTGCTGTAAAAGCAGGATCCGCTTTTGCAGCAAAAAAACGTTCCTGACGCATGTTAAATAAACGTAGTGTGAAACCAGCCTTATAAATACAAGATGTGTTAATTCAGCCAATAGGTGTGTATGGAGACCTTTAATGTGCCTTATATCAAAATACTGTGCTGAGAACTTACTGGCCAAGGAATTCCTTTAATAGTAATTATCAACCAACATTATTGAAAGTAAAATTGATGAAGGAAATAAAGATTATAGACTGGATTCTTAAAAACATTTTTTGTGGAGTACAGATTTATATCTTTTTCAGGTGGATTCTGCTTTGAAAATCATCTGACAAAGTGCCAAGAAAACACTTGAAAGAATGAACATATGCATTTCTATGCTTGAACAACTTGCTGGTCATATGTTTGTGTCGCGGGCGGGGAGGGCGCTGCGCTCACCCACTGGTCGGGTCCGGCTGCTGCTGCTGCTCGCTCGGTGGCTCGAGCGGTGGGCCGGATCCCGGGGACTCGAGCGGCGCTCCTCGCCCGTGAGTGAAAGGGGTGGTTTGGTTTAGGGATATTGTCCGTGACGCCACCCACGGTTTGTGGTGAGGTTGGGACACCACCGCTGCTCTGTACGGGGATCCCGGGAGCGTTGACAGGGAGCAGCTGAAATTTTTTCTCCCCTCCGTGGGTAGGGGGGGGTTTGGTGGTCCCGGGGCCCGGTGGTGGAGGTCGGAAGGTGGGTTGCGGAGCCTGGCCGGGTGCAGGGTCGCAGGGCAGCGCAGTGCCAGACGGCACGGTGGTACTTACTCAGCCAGTAACGCACACGGAGTCTCTGGTAAAACAAACGGCTGGATGGACGAGTCCCACAGATGGCTGCGGCGGTCACTCCCGGTAGGTTGGCGGTAACTGTCTCTCCCTGCACCGGTGTTCTGTGCTTGGCCCCAATGGCTTCCCACTGATAGCCAACATACCGCTGGGGAGCGGGCTAAGGGAGCCCTTCCTTTGCCCGCAGGCTCTGGCCCTGGGAGCTCTAGCTCTGGCGGTAGCTTTATCTCCCTCACGGTTTGGACGGTTGCCTTCAGTCGGGTCTTTACTGCTGGGAAACCCCGGAGGTTCCCGTCACTGACGGATTTGACCAGTTTAACGGCGACTCCAAGCCTGGTCGGGGTCCGTAGGCCCTGCCGAATGGTGCTGGCCTCTCTTCGCTCCCCGGTTTGGTACCGGCGGGCCACCGTCCGACCCCGGTCCTACAGTTCCGCGTCGATCGGCCTCGCCTGCAGACGGTCACCACCGTCTGCCAACCTTGCTCTCAGGTGCCGGAACACGTACCCGGACACGGTCAGTTCGCTCCAGCTCCTCAACTACTACTTCCCCTCCTTCACTTTCCCTCACGGAACTCCAACTCTTAGTCACTATCTGACCTTCTTTCCCGCCTCCAAGACTGTGAACTCCTCAGTGGGAGGAGCCAACCGCCTGGCTCCACCCCACCTGGTGTGGACATCAGCCCCTGGAGGGAGGCAACAAGGATTTGTGTCTGACCTTGATGTTCCTAACTGGGTGTGGGGTGTGTTGTTGCAGTACCTGTGACGTCCTGGCTTGTCCAGGGCGCCACATTTGGGCTTTTGAGCGCCTCATAAGCACTTTAGGTTTCTAAAAGTCCAAGCGATTAAAAGAAGTGAGCTGAACTTTCCTCGGGTGTTTTCTGCTCTGAACACAATCTATCAATCTATCCCTTAATATATAAGTCAATAGGAAGGCTTAAAAAGATGTCTGGAAGATAACTGGAAGTCTTTTTTAGGGTACGTGTCCATGATCAGGGTTATGTGACATTTTGGTCACTGCATCCTCCAGTGCAGGAGACTCCAGCGTCTCCACACGAGATATTGACTTGGTGTGAATAGGAAACCCACGCCACAGGTCAGTTTACACAGTGTAAAAAAAAAAAAAAAGCAGCACAGTGGGCAGGAGATTTGTATTAATCCCATCCACAGTGTTTGTACTGTACTGTGCAGCATTCTGAACACAGCACAAATATGCTGCATTCAAAATGCTCTTAATCCTGATCGTGGGCATGTACCCTTAGGCTATGTGCGCACGTTGCGTAGTGTCCATGCTGAAAATTCTGCAGCGATTTGGCAGTGCATGTGCGCTTCAAATCGCTGCAGAAACACTGCGTAATAGATGCCTTGTGTCTGCAGAATGGATGCCGACTTCATGCGCTCTGGATGCAGCCCCCACCATAGACAGAAATGGAGCAGCATCCAAAGCACATGAAATAAGTGACATGTTGCTTTTTAGAACGCAGCGCTTTGGCAGCATGCAAAACGCTGCGTTCTAAAACGCAATGTGCGGATGGAATTTGGACAATCTACATAGATTGTGCTGGGGACGCAGAACGCATGCTTTTACACTGCGGTGCAGAACACAGCGTAAAAGCATGTAATTACACAATGTGCGCACAAAGCCTTAGTGTTTTGCCAGCATTTTTCCTTGAAAAGCCACTGGTGGTTTCTTCACTGTTGAATGGGATTTAAAAATCAGTGGAAAATGCCAGTGAAGAAAAAACAGAGACCCCATAACTATGGAAAAATTATATCAAAGAATCCAGGTGGAAATAAAAGAAAAAAAAAAAAAACAACTCTGGAAACGGCAAAAAAAAAAACAAAAAAAAAAAGACGACACTTTTGGAAAAAATTGTAGCGTTTTCAATGCTGGTGGTAGCTTCTTGAAGAGCTTGGTGGGTTCTCTGCCTGAGTAAGACATTGTGCGCACAAAGCTTTAAGGGTGGTTTACACGCTGCGACATCGCTAGCAATCTCGTTAGCGATGTGACACGCCACATCGCAGAAGCAATGTGGCGTGTCACATCGCTGACGAGATTGCTAGCGATGTCACAGTGTGTAAAGCACCCTTTACTGTGGAATCCCCACATTTACCAGTGAACTAGGGCGCAGCTAAATACACTGTAAGCACTTGTAATGTCATGCGAATTACTACTGAATACTTCATCAGAATTGTAAAACTCACCCTGGGGCCCAAAAAGCAGCATAAATCTGCAGAGTTATGAGGAAAAAATAAACTACAGCCTATTTATAACCCGACATAAAAGAGGCTGCTCAAGGTCTAGTTTGTTTTAATTTCTCTTCTAGGTATATTTCGTACAGTTGAAAGCAGAAGTTTACATACACTATCTATAAAGATACATCTGCAGGTTTTTCTCACTTTCTGACATGAAATCAAAATAAACCTATCTCATTTTAGGTCAATTAGGAACCAAAATGATTTATATTTGACAAATTCCTGAATTATGAGAGAGAGCATGTTTTAAGGCATTATTATTACTTTCAAAAGATTATATACACTAAAGGCCACTTTACACGCAACGACATCGCTAACGAGATGTCGTTGCAGTCACGGAATTCGTGACGCACATCCGGCCTCGTTAGAGACGTCGTTGCGTGTGAAGCGCAGGAACGACCATTAACGATCAAAAATACTCACCATATCGTTGACACGTCGTTCTAATCTCAAATATCGTCGCTGCTGCAGGTACAATGTTGCTTGTCGTTCCTGCGGCAGTACACATCGCTATGTGTGGCACCGCAGAAACAAAGAACAACATCGTACCTGCGGCCGCCCGCAATGAGGAAGGAGGTGGGCGGGATGTTACGGCCGCTCATATCCGCCCCTCCGCTTCTATTGGGCGGCCGCTTAGTGACGCTGCACAAACCGCCCCCTTAGAAAGGAGGCGGTTTGCCGGCCACAGCAACATCACTAGGAAGGTAAGTATGTGTGACGGGTGCTAGGGATGTTGTGCGCCACGGGCAGCGATTTCCCATGACGCACAACCAACGGGGGCGGGTGCTTTCACCAGTGGCATCGCTAGCGATGTCACTGTGTGTAAAGTGGCCTTAAGAGTAGTATGTCTTTAAACAAAATGGGACAGCCCATATGATGATGTCATATCTATGGAAACTTCTGGTTTATTGACAACATCTGAGGTAATTAGAGACACCTATGGATGTATTTTAATGCCCACCTGAAACACACGGCTTCTTTGTGTAGCATCATGGGAAAGTCAAAAGAAATTACCCAAGTTCTCAGGAAGAGAATTGTGGACTTGCACAAGTCTGGTTCATCCTTGGGTGCAATTTTCAGATACCCAAAGATGCCTCGTTCAGCTGTACAAACAATTATACGCAAGTACAAACAAGATGGGAATATACAGCGATCATACCGCTTAGGAAGGAGACGGATTCTGTGTACCAGAGATGAATGTGCTTTGGTCAGACTTGTGCATAAAAACCCAAGACCAAAAGCAAAAGATCTTGTGAAGATGCTGGTGTAAGCTGGTAAGATTGTGTCATTATCCACAATGAAACGTGTATGGAGTCAACATGGGCTGAAAGACCACTTTGACAGGAAGAAGCCATTACTCCAAAAGAAACATAAAGCCAGAATAATGTTTTCAAAAGCACACAGGTACAAAAACCTTAATTTTTGGAGACATGTCTGAAGAAACTAAAATTGAGCTGTTTGGCTATAATGACCATTGTTACCTTTGGAGGAAAAAGAGAGAAGCCTTGAAGCCCAAGAACACAATCCAAACTGTGAAACACGGGGGGTGGAAGCATCGTGTTGTGGGGTTGTTTTGCAGCAGGAGGGACTGGTGCACTTCACAAAATAGATGGCATCAGGCGGAAGAAGATTATGTGGAATACTGAAGCAACATCTGCCAGGAACTTAAAGCTTGGGCGGAAATGGGTCTTAAAAATGGACAATGACCTGAAGCATACTGCCAAACTGGTTACAAAGTGGCCTAAGTATAACAAATTAATGTTTTGGAGTGGCCATCACAAAGCCTTGATCTTAGACCTATTGAAAATTTACAAGCAAAGCTGAAAAAAACGGGTGCGAGCAAGGCGACCTACAAACATGGCTCAGTAAGACCAGTTCTGTCAGGAGGAATGGGCCCAAATTCCTACCAACTACTTGAAAGAAGCTTGTGGAACGATATCAAAAACGTTTGACCCAAGTCATACAGTTTAAGGGTACGAAATAGTAATGAAATGGATGGAAACTTTTGACTTTGCAGAAAGTAATAAAAATGCCTTAATACATTGTCTCTCTCTAATTTGGCAAATATAAATACTTTTGGTAATCCTAATTGACCTAAAACGGGAAAGGCTTATTCTGATTTCATGTCAGATAGTGAGAAAAACATGCATATGTGTCTTTTTAGATAGTGTATATAAACTTCTGGTTTCAACTGTCTGTTATCTGCCCTGTTAAGGCGAGCATATACAGAATTGTATGTTTTTCAACCATGAAAAAAAAATAAAGACGATTTTTCATCTGTAGTGATGATAGACACTCTAAACTACCAGTCATCATCTTCAAGACTCGGTAAAATCAAGCCTTCAGATTTGTTCCTTTTTTTTCCCCCCTGATCACAACATTGTGTACAAGTTGCGGCATGGTCTCAATAGCTTAATTTTGCTTACTCTCATGAAGTCCCAGATGAATCTAATTTTTTCCCCATCAAAAGATTACTTCTAAATATGAGATATGATAGTCAGTAATTCAGATCTACTGTTTTTTTAAATAAAATTGTTGTTCCCAAATATACCTATGTATCTGCGATTTCTGTTGACTCCCCCATCTACTTGAATGCTTAGGAAAGCTGACCATGCATATATCCATATAGTATTATGCAGGCCCTATATTCCTCCATATAGTAGTATGCAACCCCCATATAGTAGTATGCAGCCCTTATATTCCTCCATATAGTATTATGCAGCCCTCATATTCCTCCATATAGTAGTATGCAGCCCCCATATCATTTATTTAATGCACCCCCACCCCATAGTCCTCTGGCTGTAATGAAGTACATTAGATACTCCCTTCTAACGTTCTCCCGCTGCTCCGGTGTACTCAGCATGTCCACTGTTCGGCTGCTCTAGACATCTCAGCACAGTTGTGTTCAGTAGTGATATCATCATACTCCGCTGTACTGATACATCAAAGCATCGCAAACTCAGTGGGAGAATGATGAGAAGGGAGCGCTCCGCTCCCTCTCTCATCCTTGCTTTCAATTGTATCAACATCTGCGATGCTGATACAATTGCATGTGTGATCCTTGGCGGGGGGAGGGGGGGACATTGTGGTCGGCATGCCACTGGCTGCGGTCTTCGGGCCCCTTGAACCCCAGGGCTCGATTGCCATCACTACCCTTGCGACCGCAATTGTTTCGCCTCTGCTTAGCAAAGTAGGATTGGACATAGATATTCAATAATACCCATTAGCACTGTGTGAACATACCATTAGAACAAAAGGATCAGACCATGAAATTCATCATTCTTTCCCTATATTCTGTAGTGGGAGAGCCAGGAGGGCCCATGGCCATATGTTCTGCACTTTAAAGCAGCATACTGTACAAAAAAGGTTAACTAGATGTGAATAAAAGGTCTACCCACTTGACACACCTACAGCTCATGAAGTTCATGGCGAGCAGACCCACTTTTTTACTCAGTACGTAGGCTCTGGTAGGGTTTCCTGTAAGCGGACGCTCCACATTTCTGGTCTGGCATTCTCTGGAACACCTGACTCATTTCTGAACACATGAGCATGCTGATTTAGCTCCTAGTACACATGAGGGGGCCATCCATAAATAGCATCTGTTTACAGCTTACAAAACCAAACTTGCTGCGGTGAGCTACTTTCATGGTGGCGAGAAAACCATTATTTCCCCTTTTCATGTCAGGTTCTGTATTCTTTATATTCATAGTCCTCACCAATAAAATGACATTTTTTTAATTCCTCATATAAGTGCATTTAAAAAAAAAAATTAAAAATTGATTGTGTGTAATGCACACATCATAGACCACATTCCCACAGTCGGCTCTGAACTATCACAGCCAGCTAGCATTTCCCATCATTAGGGCAGTGTATACCAGCATCCAGTTAAGCATAATTTCATACTGTCATCACCCTCAGAGGCAGGCCTGGCCTTAGATTAGATGGCACCGATGATGTACCTTTCATTATTATTCTTACTAAATAAAAAAATCTGCATTTAACAATATTTCAACCAAAAGGGATAGAAATAATTTCAACGGCGCTTTTTACACTGAGCGTTACTGTGGCAACGGCAATAGAATTAAGAGATGACAGTTCCGGATGCAGATATTACTAATCTACAAGCCAAACTGTGTTGCAATAAAGAAGGAAAGCGAGAGCTAAATGTTTACCAAAAGTTAAAGGATGAGTAGATAAAGGGTTAAATCTCGTAAATTAAAATTTAAGGCAATATAGGAAAAAGAGGGAAAAGAGCTTGCCCCATAATGCAGAAGTATTGTGTTTCCCCTGAAAATAAAATGCTATCGTATATTATTTTTTGCCCTGAAAAATGCACTAGGGCTTATTTTCAGGGTAGGGCTTATTCTTAAGGAAACAGAGGTTGGGGGTAAGTTTACCCTCCCAAAAAAGCAGACTCCCAAACCCAGGAGAATCACACTTACCAGACTCTGGAAGTCTGTGTCGCTCCCAGGACCTCCAGCAATCTTGGGAGGGTGCTTCCAGTAGGTATGCTCCACAGTAGTCCTCCCCGGCTTCTGACCGACATACTCACATACATCAGATGGCGCACACACGCACACACACGCACACACACACACACACACACACACACACACACACACACACACACACACACACACACACACACACATCAGATGGCGCACGCGAACACACACACACACACACACATCAGATGGCACACACAGGCATACATCAGATCACATATACACACACAAGATCTGGTGATACCTATTGCCTTTGGCCGGCAGAGGAACCTGGGACGCAGAGCAGTGGAGTGTAAGGACACACCTCTCCATTCTTTGTAGGTGGAAAAACTGCAAAATCGGCAGTGTATCAAATACTTATTTTCCCCACTCTATATGAGGTTCTGTGGGGCTCAATTTATATATAGGAGGCTATGTAGGGGCTTATATTGTAAATAGGAGGCTATGTGGAGGCTCATTAAGTATATAGGAGGCTGTGTGGAACATCTGAGAAAAAGGACCCAGCACGACCTGAAAATGGCATGCATCATATAAAAAGTGAAAATTCACAGATTTATTCCAACTGTACTATAATAAAAAAAAAATGAGATTTTTAGCAAATAATTGATCAATTCTTTGAGCCACCCCTGCCAACGTCACGGCAAATCTCAATAGGGGGGTCCTAACCTATATTACGTATTTCATGTGCCATGCGGCCTTCTAGATAAAGTTAAAAGCAGAACCATAATGGAGCACACATACCTGTAACCTGTATATAGCCGCTTCCATGTTGCAAAAAAGGCAATTGTGGATAGAGACCAGCCCAGGTCCCAGCATGTGGAGCAAGCTCTACACATACCAGGACTATAACAGAACTGACCCTCCCAGTGCCAGACAGCAACCATTGATAAAGGCGGACCAGATCCCAGTAAGGTGCTTAATTAGCATTGCCTGTGGAAAGGGGTGAGGTAACTGAATCTGAACAGCTACCAACAGTACAGTTGGAATAAATCTGTGAATTTGCACTTTTTATATGATGCATGCCATTTTCAGATCGTGCTGGCTCCCCTCTCTCTCTGTTTGGTTGTAGTTATGCTACAAATGTCTGGTGGCTGGTCACCACCATGCTATGCACGCCTGATCTTAGTTTGCAATATATTCCTCCTGTTGGTAGCTGTACACATTCAGTTGCCTCACCCTTTCCACAGGCATTGCTAATTAAGCACCATACTTGGATCTGGTCAGCCTTTATCAATGGTTGCTGTCTGGCACTGGGAGGGTCAGTTCTGATATAGTCCTGGTATGTGTAGAGCTTGCTCCACATGCTGGGACCTGGGCTGGCCTCTATCCACAATTGCCTCTTTTGCAACATAGAAGCGGTTATATATACAGGTTACAGGTATGTGTGCTCCATTATGGTTCCGCTTTTAACTTTATCTAGGAGGCCGCATGGCACATGAAATACAGAATATAGAGTAGGACCCCCCTATTGAGATTTGCCGTGATGTTGGCAGGGGTGGCTCAAAGAATTGATCAATTATTTGCTAAAAATCTCATTTATATTACAGTACAGTTGGAATAAATCTGTGAATTTGCACTTTTTATATGATGCATGCCATTTTCAGATCGTGCTGGCTCCCCTCTCTCTCTTTGTGGAACATCTGTATATAGGAAGCTATCTGGGGCTCATAAAGTATATAGGAGGCTATGTGGAGTCTATAATGTATTTTAAAGGCTTTGTGGGGGCTCATACTGTATATATGGGGCTATATGGTGGCTCAAACTGTATATAGGGGACTATGCGAGGAATTATACTGTATATAGGAGCATTGTGAGGGCTCATACTGTATTTAGGAGGCTGGGCGGAGGCTCATACTGTGCAGTCTATAGAGGCTGCGTGGGGGCTCATATTGTATTTAAGAGGCTATGTGGAGAGAGACTCAATGTATATAGGGGTCTGCGTTTGCTCATATGGTATATAGGCAGCTATGTGGGGGCTCGTACTGTATATAGAGCGTTATGTGGAGGCTCATACTGTATGTACTGTGCCGTGTGCGGGCTCATACGATAGATAGGGGATGGCAACATATTTAATTCTGCTCAATATTAAATTCAATTATTATAAAATAATAATTATGATAATATTAATGAGAATAATTAATTTCAGCCTATTGTTTCGGCCTCCACACCAGTCATGGTCTTTCATATGGCCCCTGAGGAAAATTAATTGCCCACCCCTGGTCTATACCATTGCTACATTGCAGCGTAATGCAAGTGAATGGGGTCTCCTATTGATGATTTATCCTGTGAATACGTAATCATTATGCTGTGACCGGACAACCCCTTTAATATTTAGCACTGCTTTTCCATCCCGATGCGACACTAAACGCATCAGACAGCTTTGACAAATATGTCATCATTCGTTTTTCTCATCAACAAAGCTTGTAATGATGACTGGAGTCAGCAAAAAAATGACAAGCAAGAACAAAGGGAGAATTAGCTGAGATGCTCTATGATGGAAAATGGGATTTCCAGGTAAACCAAGGAGATTAAATGTAATACCACATAATGTAATGGTCTGATGTGGAGATAGGACCAAGGCTGAAAGATTTATAACAGGAAACATACAATGTGGAGGGCGGATTAAACCCCGCGGTCAAAGGCTAGAACTCCGCGTCCTGGTGAGGTTTGGAAATATGAGATCACTTCTTGCTTGGATTTCATTTTCACTTTTGTACGGACATTTCATAACCACAAGTCTAGAATGCAAGGTTCATATGTGACTGTATGTAATTGGCTCAGTGCATATCTGGGGACTAGTATTATCCTCCCATCATAAAATATTTCTGAAAGGAAACAATGTAACAGTATCACTTCGACCACGTGCAAACATTGAGTATTTGGTGTTTTTTTGCCTCCGTATTTATAAGCCAAAATGAAGAGTTAGGTGATAAATACAGAAGTGGTGCTCATGTTGCTATTATGTGTTTCCTCTGATTGCTCCACTCTTGATTTTGGCTACAAATAGTGATGCGGAAATATACACGGCACTATTCGTTATTCATGATTATTAAGGTATTCAGGATATTCATTACTCAGCAAGTATTTTGGTATTCACTAGAGATGATCGATCCTCATTGGCAAAGATCGGAAAATGTTAAAATTGTACGATCCTTAGCCGGGCCGGATCGGACATCCGAGCATTTACTGCAAAAGTCTGTGATTTTGCCAAGGATCGGTAAATGATCGGATGGCAAAAAACATCCTCTCCCTGCCCATCACGGCCATGTTACGTATAAAAAGTCAAGTATAAAAAAAAAAGAAGCAAAAGGGTTAAAGCAGTACAGACTTAACGAGCATTACTTCCGGGTCCGATAATTATCACTAATGCATGTTCACAGCTTTCCTCTTCCACCGCCATTTCTGATTGGCTGCCGTTGGACCACGCCCCCACCCCCTGAGACAACGTATGTGATTGGTTGGAATCACACACTCTGTTTGTGCCCTTAGACTGGTGATAAGTATATTAAAAAAAATTGGCGTAGGGTCCCCCCTGTATTAATAGCAATACAGGTAAAACCCACGGCTACAGGCTCCAGACCCAGCCGTGTGCTTATCGTGACTGCGTTTCAAAACAAGAGGAACCGCATGCAGCTTTTTTAATTATTTAAATAAAAATAAATAAAAAATCGACATGTGGTTCCCTCCAATTTTGATACCCAGCCATGATTACGCCTGACAGCGGGGGACTGGTATTCTCAGGCTGGGGAGACCCATGCATATTAGAGTCTCCTAGTCTAAAAATAGCCTGCAGCTGCCCAGCATTGGCACATCCAATAGATATGACAGTCCCGGCACTTTACCTGGCTCTTTTCAATTTCCCTGGTGTGGTGGCAATCAGGGTAATAAGAGGGGTTAATGTCAGCCCCCAGCTGCCAATAAGCCCTGGATTAGTGATGGGAGGGTCTATGAGAACCCCTCACCACTAATCATTTAAGTAAAAAGAAATAAACACAAACACCCAGGTTATTTGCAGTCACAACATGAGGTTCCCATGACCCTCCACCTGTGACCACAGGTAACCTGACCTCAGGGGACCTCAATGAACTCTCACTGAGTTCACAGACCTGCATCTCTGGCAGAAAACTGTGGGGTTTTTGCCAAGAGATGCAGATTTGGTGCTAAAATTTTTACACCATATTCCTGCACCCAATCTACATCTCCTGGCAAAAAAAATGCATCACTACCGCATGCGTTATGTTGCGGTAGTGATGCGATTTTTTTTTTTGCCAGGATGTGTAGATTGGGTGCAAGAACATGGTGTAAAAATAGTAAAAATGTCAGCACCAAATCTGCATCTCTTAGCAAAAAAAAAATGCATAAAAATGGCTTTAATGGCGTTTCGGTACAGTGTTCTTCCAGGAGGTGCAAATTTGGTGCTGAATTGTCTGCACTACATATCAGCACCTAATTTGCACCTCCTGGAAGAAAACTGCACTAAAACAGCATCAAAACCGTTTTTGTGCAATTTTTTGCTAAGAGATTTCATTGAGGTCAGCTTACCTGTGGTGACAGGTGGAGGGCTGTGGGAGACTCAAGCTGTGACCAGAAATAATGATACACTGGAGAACGAGAGTAAAGTGCAATTATAAATAATTTTTATTGAATACACAACAAGAAAAATAGTTAAAAATGGTACACTACCAAAAATCTTAGGGATACGTTCACATAGGACCCAGTAAAATTCATAATTGCCCACCCTATATGTCCAAAATACTGAATATAGTAGTCTATATTAAGTCCGGGCTAACAAGTAAGGGGGTCTAATGTGAACGAATGTAAATAATTCTATAGGGACTGCATTAGAGATACAGCAAGGAAATCAAACCATAATTCCCCACCATGTATTGGTAGGAAATCATGGTGATTATGCAAGAGGCACCAAAGAGAAATGAATGTTAGTACCAATCCAATACAGATAGCCAACCAAAAGGTGGGGAACCAAAGTTCCCCACCTTGATAAAGCTATAGAATCCTCGCGAAACGCGCGTCGGATGGAGACCTTGGGCATTCTATAGGGATTCCTTTTCATTCTACCTGGGACTGCGTCACTTTGCTGGCATCATCGAGATCTTTGCTGTACCGGCACTGCACTTAAGCACTTTAGGTAAGAGAGTATATCCTTTTACCCTGTACTTTCTAGATGTACCATTATCCGGTGCTATCTGTATTGGATTGGTACTAACATTCATTTCTCTTTGGTGCCTCTTGCATAATCACCATGATTTCCTACCAATACATGGTGGGGAATCATGGTTTGATTTCCTTGCTGTATCTCTAATGCAGTCCCTATAGAATTATTTACATCGTTCACATTAGACCCCCTTACTTGGTAGCCCGGACTTAATATAGACTACTATATTCAGTATTTTGGACATATAGGGTGGGCTATTATGAATTTTACTGGGTCCTATGTGAATGTATCCCTAAGATTTTTGGTAGTGTACCATTTTTAACTATTTTTCTTGTTGTGTATTCAATAAAAATTATTTATAATTGCACTTTACTCTCGTTCTCCAGTGTATCATTATTAATATGAGTAGTGCTGGCACCCTCCCTGCCTTATTTTGGTAGGCCTGGTGTTCACATTTAATGGCTCTTTTTGTGAGATATGTGTTGTGACCAGAAATAACCTGAGTGATGTCACCGCTGATCGTGTGGCTCACACAGTCCCTGCCTGAACCTCACAGCATTTGGACTATGACTTCAGCAATGTAGCAGAGCTCGTAGCGTCGTGGGACCTTGTGTGGATTATGTCGGACCTGGATGTTTTGGGAGTTAATAAAGTGGTGAAAGAAGGTGTTTTTTGACTTTTTTTTTTTTTCAAATAAAGGATTTTTTCGGTGTTTGTGTTTATTTACTTTCCCTTACAGATTAGTAATGGGGGGAGTCTCAGATTCTTACACATCAATAATCTAGGGTTTAGTAGCAGCTGTGGTCTGACATTAACCCCTTAATTACCTCGATTGCCACAGCACCAGAGCAATCAGGAAGAGCTGGTAAAGTGTCAGGACTGGGTCTCCCTAGCATGAGAATATCAGCCCCCAGCTGTCAGTTTTATCATGGCTGGGTATCAAAATTGAGGGGAACTACCCGCTGCTTTTTTAAAATTATTCTTTTATATAAATAATTTAAATTAAAATAAAAGCTTCATGCAGTTCCTCTTATTTTGATACACAGCCAAGATAAAAGCATAACAGGGAGCTGCAGTCAGTAGCTGTATATTGCTGTATCTGTGCTGGCATCAATACAGGGGGTTCCCTGTGTCAATTGTTTTATGTACTTTTCGCTATTCTAAGGGTACTGTCTCACTAAACGACATACCAGCGATTCCGACCACGATACGACCTGGTCAGGATCGCTGGTACGTCGCTACAGGGTTGCTAGTGAGCAGTCAATCAGGCAGATCTCACCAGCGACCAGCCACCAGCGACTCGTGTAACGATGCTGCGCTTGGTAACCAGGGTATATATCAGGTAACTAAGCAAAGAGCTTTGCTTGGTTACCCGATATTTACCCTGGTTACCAGCATACACCGCTTACAGGCTGCCAGCGCTGGCTCCCTGTATACGTAGCTAGGGTACACATCGGATTACTAAGCAAAGCGCCTTGCTTAGTTACCCGATATTTACCCTGCTTACCAGCGTATGCTGCTTATACAGAGTCGGTGCTCGTTGGTCTCCTGCAGTCAAACATGCGTGTTGCACAGCGGGAGACCAACGAGCAAAAAATGAACCAGAACAGTGTGTAACGATCAGCGATTTCACAGCAGGGGCCAGGTCGCTGCTTAGTGTCACACACAGCGAGATCACTGATGAGGTCACTGGTACATCACAAAACCTGTGACTCAGTAGCGATCTCGCTAGCAATCTCGCTAAGTGAGAAGTACCCCTAAGGAAGCAGACAGTGTGTGTGTGTGATTCCAAACAATCACAGAAGCTGTCTCAGAGGGCGTGGTCCAACGGCAGCCAGAGACGCCGATGGAAGGGGAAAGCAGTGAATATGCATTAATGATAATTATTTGGACCTGAAAGTGGCCCTTCACCTGCAGGGAGACTTAGTAAGTGTCTAGATTTAATCCTTTTATATTTTCTTTACAGTCCCCCTACACCATTTTACAACACATCACTTTTGCCTACCATTGAATTTAATGGGTTCGGGTAGGATCGACGATACGATTGCAATCTCAGGCGGGATCGGCGATCTTTAACTGATCCGATCCTTGGCAGGATCGCTCATCTCTAGTATAAACCTTGTGAGTTTTAAGTCCACTTCCCCATGTTTGGCTGATTTTCAGCCACTAAACAAGCGAGGATTGCTTGTCAGTCAGTGTAATGCCATAGCCATCTTTGCTACTGGCATTACTGTGATTGGCAGGAGCAGTATAAAAAAACAAAAAACAAATTATGGGCAGTTCCCCAGCTATTTGTGATAACCAGCGCAGGTAATGCAGACAGCTGTTGGCAGCAGTCCCAGCTGTGTGCTTTATCTTGGCTGGTTATCAAAAATAGATGCTCTCTGACCATTTTTATTTTTTTTTTAATTTAAATAAATTTAAAAAAACAATGTACGTGGGCTCCAGCCCATTTTTGATAAGCAGCATAAATAAAACTGACAGCTGGGGTCTGGTATTCTCCGGCTGGGAAGGTCCACGGTTATTGGGCCTTCCCCAACTTAAAAATAGTAGCCCGCAGCTGCTGGAAAATTGGCACATCCATTAAATGCACCCATTGTTGTGGTTCACCCAATTCATCCTGATTGACCTTGTGCAGTGGCAATCAGAAATTTGAAGAAAAAAAAAAGTTGTGAGGAAGCCTCTATTTTTGATAACCAGCCAAGATAAAGTGCACACAGCTGGGGGCTGCAGCCCACAGATGTCTACTTTACCTGCGCTGGTTATCACAAATAGGTGGGGGCCACACGTCAAACTGGCATAATATTCTGAAACACAGGTCGCTTCTGGGAACAATGTTGTCAGAGATGCATCCAGGCATCTTCCCCCATGCTGTTCCCATTCAATTTCAGCACTTTTCCACCATTTTCACATTTTTAGAGCCCTCCTAGACATCCTGGGAGGATCCATCTGAAAATTATTCGAGTTTCCCAGTGACTTGCATTAGATTTGTTATTAGTGACAAATACACAAATAGTACAATATATTCGAGTCGAATAATCTGAACCTGAATATTTTAGTATTAACCTATCACTACTTACAAATACTGTCGTAAAATACTGACCAAATACTGAATGTGTGAACGTGGCCTTACAACACTGGAAACTGAGCAGGCTTAAAGGGGTATTTAATAAAAAAAAAAATATATATATAGCACATACCTGTGACTTTTTTTTTTGTAAAAGGAGAAAATCCTTTAAAAAGATTTTGCAAGATTTAAAAGGGTTTATCCAGGAAGTTTTATTTTTTTTTACTAGGGGCCTAAAAATGAACAAGCAGGTAGTTGCTAACTACCTTCCTGTTTTACTAATTCACCAATTGCTGCTGCGAACGATTCAGCTGCTTGACGTCGGAGCAATTGGGCTGCTCTACTAATGGCGTGTGACTGCTGCAGTCATGCTGATTGGCATCGGTGAGCTGGCTGTCAATTAGCATAAATGTTGGCAGTGACGCCCCATCAACAGAGCAGGGTGGCATAGAAACCTCTGCTCTCTCAACGTAACATCAGTGGAAGCCAAAAAAAAAAAAAAATCACTAGCAGCCGAGGTCTGTGACTACTCTGTGCCGGTATAAATTGGTGGCAGACAAAAAAGGCAAGTAGTCTGCAACTACCTGCCTGCTAGCTCCTAAGCCCATACTGGGGAAAATATATTGTGTGTATATACACACACATATTATATATATATATATATATATATATATATATATATATATATATATATATATATATATATATATATATATATATATATATATATTAGTCCTAGTCATGGATAACGCCTCTATACATTGAGGACAATCAGGCATATGGACTTACAGCGTAATGGAGGTCAATGGGAACATATGGTAATCTTCAGGGAATTGCAACAGCGACAAGCAATCAATACAGCTGGATCTAACTTTCTGCAACTTGCTTGTTGCAGTATCCTGTGTTTCACATTAGTACCCCATTCACCTGCATTACACTGATATATGCATACAATGATCTTTGGCCAAACATCCGTATTGTGACCAAATAGCTCCAGCCAACTTAGGGGTACTTCTCACATAGCGAGATCGCTAGCGAGATCGCTGCTGAGTCACAGGTTTTGTGACGCACCAGTGACCTTATCAGCGATCTCGCGGTGTGTGACACTGAGCAGCGATCTGGGCCCTGCTGTGAAATCGCTGATCGTTACACACTACTCTGGTTCATTTTTTGCTCGTTGCTCTCCCGCTTTGAAGCACACATCGCTGTGTTTGACAGCGAGAGAGCAACAATCTGAATGTGCAGGGAGCAGGGAGCCGGCTTCTGACAGCTGTGGACGCTGGTAACTAAGGTACACATCGGGTAACCAAGAAAAGGCTTTTCTTGGTTACTCGATATTTACCTTGGTTACCAGCGTCCGCAGCTGCTAGAAGCCGGCTGCCTGCTCCCTGCACACGTAGCCAAGGTACACATCAGGTAACTATAAGCAAAGCGCTTTGCTTATTAGCCCGATGTGTACCCTGGCTATGAGTGCAGGGAGCCAGCGCTAAGAGGTGCGCATAACCAGTGTAAATATCGGGTAACCAAGCAAAGCATTTTGCTTAGTTACCCAATATTTACCTTGGTTACCAAGCGCAGCATCGTTTCCACGAGTTGCTGCTGGCTGGTGGATGGTCACTGGTGAGATCTTCCCGATTGACAGCTCACCAGCGACCATGTAGCGACGCACCAGCGATCCTGACCAGGTCATATCGCAGTCGGAATCTATGGTACGTAGTTTAGTGAGACGGTACCCTTACTCTGGAAAACTCAGTGCAAAGACTATTGATAGTATGAGTCTCTTAAGTGGGGACGTGTCAGTAGGCTGATCAATACAAAAAACAAAATCTATTCTAAATACATAAAATCTCCTATTGATACAATGTGCTGTCATTTCCGATCTATAAACAGAAGTGTAGCCAAGCACCCTGATGCTTGATCAAGTGGGTAGCATACGAAGAGCACCTGAACTTGGGTTCGAGCCCCAAACACCCAGTGTTTGATACAAACACTGACCTTTACAGTTCAGGTTTGCTCATCTCTAATTACCTTCACTTGAGCATGTACAGTGGATATAAAAAGTTTACACAGCTCTGTTTCAACGGTTTCCCTTTTCCTAACATCTTCCTTTTCTTTTTCTGTACCCTATTAAAATTTTGAAAAATTCAATAAAATGAATATTGAAACAGTATCCTGTATTTTTCATACTGGCCTGTGGGTGGCAAGAAGGAGGTTTTGGGGTTTTTTTTGACAAAGTAAAACATCCAAGATAGTCTCCTTTTCCCAAAACCTTCAAGTCTGTCAAAAAAATATGGGAAAACGTGGGAAACATAAAAACATATGGGAAAACGTGTTATAGTCTGATGAGACCAAGGATAAACCTTTTGGTCATAATTCCAAGAAGAATGTTTGGAGCAAAGCCAACACTGCACATCACCAAAACCACACCATACCCACAGTGAAGCATGGCAGAGGCAGCATTATATTTTGTTGCTGTGTTTCAGCAGCTGGAACTGGGGTTTTAGTCAAGGTGGAGGGAATTAATAAATGTTCCAAATGTCAGTCAATTTTGCAACAAAACTTCCTGGCCACAGCTAAAACTCTGACAATGAATTTCTCCTATCAGTACGACAACAACCCTAAGTATACATCCAAATCAAAAAAATGATGATTCACCAGAAAAAGATACAAAGATGAAAGTTTTGGAGTGACACTATCAGGGCCCATATAGGAGGTGCCATCGCAATCTAACAGACTTGGAGCACTACTTCAAGGAAGAGTGTGCAAGGATTCTAAATGTGCCATGCTAATAGATTACTACACAAAAAGATGAAATGCTGTCATAAATTCAAAGGGTATTTAAAGTATTAAATTAAGGGTATGGATATTTATACAAATATTAGTTCTTGAATTGCCTTTTTCCACCTGAAAAAGATTTCAGTTTTCTTCACAATTGAATTGTACAGATTATGGGCAATATTAAAGGTGGAAATAATTCTGAACGGATTCCTCTTTTAATTATTTTTTTAAATTACAAAAACGTAGCATTTTAACACTGATGTGTAGACGTTTTATATCCACTGTACACAAAATACATGTTTATTATTTTAGTTGTAGGACAATCACTTGTCTTTCTCACAGATGTTGTAGTTTCGCAGTAGAGAAAGTTGAGAACTTTAAGCCTCACCTAAAATAGCACAGGCTGTTTTCACAAGACTGATGTCAGTTACGAAGAAGGCGTAGAGAAAAGCCTACCTGACACCCACTTTATAACTGCCAGATGCAGCCATGAATGTACTTTCACGTAACAAGTGTAAATATGTATTATTAGAATAAGCAAAAGTGGAGACTTTTACAGTCTGAAAATTGATGTAAAGTGTTTTTTCTGTTAGAAAACCAACTAAAAAAAAAAAAATAACGCATATATCAAAAATATAATGACACGCTTGTTCACATAATTTCTCATAGAAAGAAATAAGAAAGTCATGCAGTCAATCCACAAGTAAATTAATCTAAAAATAACTAGAGGCGAGGCAGAGACTTGTGAATTTGCAGGACTGATAAGAGATGTTCTGGATCAGGAGCTGACATGAAGGAGATGTGAGCAGCTAGTCACTGTATAGAAATTAGTGGGCTTGAAAGAGGTGACTATGATCTCAAGAGTTAACTCCTCAGCCTGGAATGTAATTACAGCTTGTATGGTCAGGCTCTTGTGGTCGGTTTCTTTGACACTGAGCTATAAACAATGTAGGACAAAAAGCTCTCAAAGTAGGACATGGAAAGCAGATAGCAAAAGTCAGTCAATTGCACACTTACTAATTTCCATGCTGCCCAACTATACAAATTTCACAATATGAGAATAATTCTTTAATGTCTACACAGTTTTGCAGAATCTGAGTAGACATTAGCAATAAGTGAGTAATCTGTAAGTCAATTCTAAAGATGCAGTAGATGCTTAAAGAGGACCAACCACCAGGATTTTCCTATATAAACTAAAGCGCTATCATGCTGATTCTATACATAGCTTTAGTTGTGAGATCAGATGTATAGTTTCTGAAATACAGGCAAGTAAAGTTTGAGAAATGCACTGTTAGTTGATTGATAGCAGCTACAGAATATCTAAAAGGTGGGTCGGATTTTGCTAGTTATTACCGTCCGTTTGCCTGACTGTCCTTCCTCCCCCTGTCTCTCTTACTACAAGGGGAGGAGGGAGCGAGGCAGACAGCCTGTCCCTCCTGCCCCCCCTATCCTTCCTCCCCTTGTAATAACAGAGACGGAAAGAGGAAGGACAGGCAGCAGACAGGGGCGGGAATAACTAGCAAAATCCGACCCACCTACTAGATATTCTGTAGCTGCTATCAAATATCAGTGCATTTCACTTTAGTTGCCTATATTTCAGAAACTATACATCCGATATCACAACTAAAGGTATGTATAGAATCAGCATAATAGCACCAGTATAGCGCTGGCTTTAGTTTATATATGAACATCCTGGTGGTTGGTCCTCTTTAAACAGCTGGAAACCTTATGGAATAGCTGGTATTTATAGCTTGGATGTGTGTCAAATGCTACGTGGGCACCGCTATCCCCTCCACATTATGTTCCTCTACGAATAAGGACCACATACACCACACTATGTCATTATATAGCGCATATCTATTATTGTGATACACACTGCTATTCTATTATATTTGCGTTGCTTGGTATGCACCAATATTAGCACTATTGACATATTACGGTACCTACCTGGTATACTCTATGTAAATTGACACCCAGTCTGGTAGATATTAAATACCACCATATTTACACAGGTAGTGTGGGTAAACTACACTGTGATCAGTATTGGTGTGTTTTATTGGCCGACATTTTTATTCATGTAAATTACAAAGTTTCAAATATTTAAACACAATAGACAAGTTCTGAATATGCAATGTTTTTTGCCAGTAATCTTGCATTGAGACCTTGGCTACTCCCCCCTCCATTATTTCACTTCTAGAAGGCTAAAATTTCAACAAAATATATCCCCCTGGAAGGGAACACTTGCACAAATGTTGGAATTGGAAACATTTTCCTCTGCTGCAATCATTCTTCTCGAGCATTGTTGTACTTTTATTTTCCCGGTCCAGCAAAGCTTTATTGGCTGATGACTAAGACTGTAATACTAAAATTAGATGCCTTTCCCAGAAGTAAGCACAATATCGGTGTAGTGGCTATAAATACGAGCAAATAGTATTCCTTTACAAAATATAACTAATTTACAGAAGAGCTGTAGGCAATTCACAGAAATAGCCGCCGTTCTATCAATATGCCAGGAACAAGCCGCTCTTCATCTGGCCTTATACAAATTATGACTCAATGAATTTATCAGCGGTGTCACCAGCTTCCCTGGGCACACAAGACATTCTCAATCACAGTGTCCTCCAGCATATATCATTAGAAGAGAATATCATCTACACGATTCTTGTATACGTTTACTGAAACCTATTACGGAAATTCACAGAAGTATGTCCTTTATTAAATGAGCACCAAAGGCAAAGAATATAAAAATACTCAGTATTATCAATTGTGAAGACTCCCTATACTTTACTGAAGAGATATTATAGGAAACCTATCAGCAGGTTTTTTCTATGTCCTCCGAGAGCAGAATGATGTAGGATCAGAAACCCCGATTCCAATGATGTATCACTTACTTACTCGGCTATGTGTTGTAGTTTCAATCAAATCAGTGTTTTTTAAGCAGGAGATGATTGTGGCGCCCCTGAATATATCAGGGTGCCACAGGGTGCTGCAATCCTTACCCAGGGTGCAGGGCCTACCCCCCATGGTTCCAGGTTCCTAAGAAACCGGTGTCACTACCATCAGCACAAATCCCAATCACACCTCACACCATGACCTGTCAGACACACCAGTGGGTTGGTTAAGCGGAATAAGGCCACCCACCTAGGGGTCAGGCAGACTGGTGGGAGGGAGGAAGTAGGAGAGTAGTGAGAGCCCTCAAAGAGTGAGAAGCTGGAGTAGTAGCTCCCGGGGAGCTAGACCAAGGTTGGGTCGCAGACGGTGGTCCGGGACCAGAGGAGTCGGGGACCGGTGGCAGTGACATTGGAAAGGTGTGACAGAGATAGTCTAGGAGGACTGTCGGCATCAGAAACCCAAAAGAACTGACCGGTACCGAGCACGACGGAGTACAGGACCCTAGGTCGGGAACCGATTCAACATCCTGATAATTAACCTGGGAGGGAGAGTCTCTTTATGAACTTCCCTAGGAGCTCAGAGATTGAAGGCGACAGCACACCGCGGGGGATAGGGCTTTCCAGTAAAGCGGCCCACTAAAATCCCAAGTGCCAGCCATCAAGAGCACAGCTACAGTAAAAATAGTGAGCGGAGCCCCAAGAGCTTCAAACCAAGGGGCCGCAAAAGAGAACTAACTTGTGCATGGAGGTGGGTTCCGGATTACAAATGACACCGGTGGGAGCAGACACCTGGACGGGCTCCCCTGAAGTGACTGTGATGCACAGAGTCTTTGGTTTATCTTCAGTGAGAGTGTCTGCTTTATAATCCTCATCCAGTACCACAACTACCCACAGTGAGTACCCTGGTTCCCCTGCACCCTGCGCTCCCAAACATCTCACCAAAACTTCCAGAGGCTGGGGCCTTCCCTACCTGCGGGGGGACTGACACCTTGCTGCTACACACATCTGCCACGGTACTCTTTCCAGCAGCAGCAGTACTCCCATTACCGTGACCCCTAGGTGGCGTCACAAACTTCTCCCCTGTAAATAATCCCCTCTCAAGGATCGGAGTGAGTGCCGAGTCCGAGTCCGGACCCCTCGAGCCATGACCATCCCGGATCCGAGCACCCCGGTCTGCGCAGGGGCAGCACATGATCACAACAGTACTAGGTGTCTTGTGCCATCTAGTCCTCCTTTTCTGTGTAACCCCGCCCCACCACCAATTACCTGTCTAACAGTGTATGCAGAAAGCTGTGAATCAGTGTTGTGGGCAAGGTTATACAGAGTTCAATATTCAGAGCTCTGCTAAATCTGCAGCAGAGAAAACAGTGATTTTCTCAAAACTATCAAAAGTGACATGTTGCTAGAAACTGGGTCTTTTCCCCTATATCATGCTGCTCTCAGACTACATAGCAAAAACCTGGTGACAAAGTCCGTTTAAGATCCTCAGTGACCCCCGTTATAAGTACCTAGCTTCTGATGACCTTCACATATTTGGTCTTGACACAAACAGAAAATGCCTGCTCAGTCAATTACTGATGAGAAAAGTGGTGTAATGCCCCAAGTGAGGAATATCTATATTGAAATACATTTTCTTCTGGGATCTGCACCTATCTTCCATCTATCCACCTCTTTCGACAAGCCTACAACCTGCAGTAACCCTCAGTCCACTGTACTGCTGAACGACCAACTCTGCCCTCAACTACTCTATCCTCACCCATCCCCTGTAGACTGTGAGCCCTCGCGGGCAGGGTATTCTCTCCTTCTGTAGAGTGTGAGCCCTCGCGGGCAGGGTCTTCTCTCCTCCTGTAGAGTGTGAGCCCTCACGGGCAGGGTATTCTCTCCTCCTGTAGAGTGTGAGCCCTCGCGGGCAGGGTCTTCTCTCCTCCTGTACCAGTCTGTGCCTTGTATTGTTCATGATTATTGTACTTGTCCCTATTATGTATGCCCTTTTTTACATGTAAAGCGAAATGGAACAAATGGCGCTATAATAATAAATCTAAAAATATAAAAGTCCCGCAGCCTACTGCTATAACTGGTGTTGTATCTGCTGTGACTGAAGAGGTGATTGTGCATGTCCAGGTGTCGTCAGACACTTCTTTTCAAGTTATGAAGACAGCCAAGAGCTGCTGAATATAAATCTAGGATCACCATATGCAAGAAAACGCATTAGGTGGAGTACGGTAAAGCAGCACTCCATCAACTGGACTCTGGAGCAAAGGAAAAGTGTTCTCTGGAATAATAAAAGAGCTCCAAGAACTTACAGAGATCCAACTTTGTGACACCAGTTTGGTCCATTCCCTGTTCAGTAAGATTTTGCACATAGTGAACTCTATAAAGACACAGTTTGATAATCTTTGTGTAGGAAAACTCAAGAGGATTGAGCATGAAGGGTGAAGACTCTCGTCTGCCATCAGCATCGCAGTGTCAGAACATCAGGAGATCATACTCTGGTTATTTTCCCAGCATACCACCACCAGATTTGCATCACCTTTACGTGTTTTGCATGATGGCCTAAATATAAAGTTATAAAGTGTGTTTCTTCCTTTTGTATAGACACTTTGTAATCTTATACCATTAGAACATCACCTCCAGCACGGAAACATGGTAATGAATGTGGCTAGTACTACAATTGGTTGCGTAGACAATGGATACATTTACAACATCACATGGAAAGTACAAGCTACAATCTGAACGGACTAAACTGATTTTTTTTAAAGTAACCATTTTAAACACTGGGAATATAAACGAGATATCACTATCAGAATATATTATAGGTTCCTCTAATGGTCTGTAATGTCTACAAGAAATAAATGGTTAACAGAAACAAGAAACAGCAAAGTTTTACAGGAACGTACATTAAAAGTGCATCAATGAACATTACTGAAAAAAAAAACAACGAAGGGAAAGAAAACCATTGTGCAGACAGGTACCAATCAAGTAATCAATACATGGAAGCATCACTTCATGTCTTACATGACCAGGCAAAGGAAAGCAAAATTTGCACTTTTCGTACATTGAAAAATGTCCAAATCTACAGAAAATAAGTTTTTAATATAAGAAGTAATCTCTTTCATGTGTCCCGTTTCATTCTAAGTTTATGGTAAACTAGCAGTACTACCCGGCTTCACCCGGGTTAATAACTGCTGTTAACAAAATAGAATGTATTAACAAAAATGTATTCTGCACACAAAAACCACAAAAAAAATAGATAGAAATGTAATTATGTCTGTCTCCCCTTCTGTATATATCTCTGTCTCTCTCTCTATCTCTTTGTCTGTCTCTTTCCCTGTCTGTCTCTGACTGTCTGTCTCTTTCTCCATCTGTCTCAATCTCTTTCCCTGTCTCTCTGTCACTTTCCCTGTTTGTCTCTTTCCATCTCTTTCCCTGTCTCTTTCCCTCTGTCTCTGTCCCTGTGTCTGTCTCTTTGTCTGTCTCTTTGTCTGTCTCTTTGTCTGTCTCTTTGTCTGTCTCTTTGTCTGTCTCTTTGTCTGTCTCTTTGTCTGTCTCTTTGTCTGTCTCTTTGTCTGTCTCTTTGTCTGTCTCTTTGTCTGTCTCTTTGTCTGTCTCTTTGTCTGTCTCTTTGTCTGTCTCTTTACCTCTCTTTTCCTGTCTGTCTGTTTCCCTCTTTATCTCTGTCTCTTTGTCTGTGTCTGTCTCTTAACCCATCTCTCTCTTTCCCTGTCTGTCTCTTTCCCTGTCAGTCTGTCTCTTTGTGTCTGTCTCCTACCCTGTCTATGTCTGTTTCTTACCCTGTCTGTGTCTGCCTCTTTCCCAGTCTGTGTCTGTCTCTTTCCCTGGCTGCATTGTGACATGCCAACATTCCATATAAGGGCGTGGCTGCACATTCTTCTGAAGTTCTGGCTGCACTGTGGCTCCGAGCTCCATTCGCTTTAATGGAGGCAGGTTTTTTGGCGAATAACTGTAAAGAGCGGGGTTAAAATTTCCCTTCAAAACATAGCCTATGACGCTCTCGGGGTCCAGAAGTGTGAGTGTGCAAAATGTTGTGGCTGTAGCTGCGACGGTGCGGATGCCAATCCCGGACACACACACACACACACACACACACACACACATATATACACACACATTCACACACATACACACATTCAGCTTTATATATTAGATAGATGAGGCTCTCCTGGAACGCTTCATGCTGTATTTGGTGCGACCATCCTTTTATTGCAAATACATAGGATAAAAAAGGGCACCAGAGAATATGCAAGACCGGTTTCCTTGCACTGTCCTGCTCCCTCCACCTAGCAGAGACGCCGATGTACTCACTGCCATGGCTAGTCTGCTCACTCCCCTGCTCCTTCTGCGGTCCGCGCTCTTCAGGGCCTGCGCATGTTGCACAGCTCTACTGGCAATATCCTTAGGGAGTGGGCATGCTCCCCGCCACTTAACGGGGTAGCGCACATACTCAGATAGTGTGCCCCAGCCTATGGATGGTATTTTAGGCACTATCCCCTGTAGGAAGGTGCCTGAGCAATTAAGTTCCTAGGGATCCTGTCCCTGTCAGTACTCTAATCTATCCCATCAGTCTCCAGTTCCATCTCCTGCTGATTGCTCCAGTCCAGTCCTGTGCTTTCCATGTATCCAAACCTGTCCTACCTGTTTCCTGAACTAGAACGTTTCCTGCCAGTTGGCCTTCTGCACCCGTCCATGTTCCTGAACCTGTCCTGCCTGTCCGTGTACCTGAACCCAACCTGCCTGTCTCCAGCACCTGCCCGTCCTATTCCATCCAATCAGAATCCAGTATCCGCTCTGTTCTGCCTGCCCTCTGTACCTGCGTCCCTGACCTTTAGGCCAGCTACTGCAATACCGGGGACTGCAATGCAGTGGAACCTGGTTTCTATTGGCAGTCCAGTCTATCTTCACCATCACCTCTGGTGAAAACCCTGTAAGCACTTAGTCATGTCCCACGGGAATTAGCCCAGTCTATGGTGCTGAGGGTCCACACCCAAAAGCATGGCAGAGTATCCAATAAAACTTACCATTTATTAAGTTTATCATAAAAAATTACAAGCTGTGACACTCTGCGTTGCCAGATCTTTATCTAAAAGGCAAAAATGTTTATGATCCACAGTACAAGAAACAATATTCTTAAAGGGAATCTGACACCAGGTTTTTTCAACATAATCTGAATGCAGCATAAATGGGACAGAGATGCTGATTCCAGGGATATATCCATTGCTGACCTGGTTAGTGTAGCTATTATAAAATCACTGTTTGATCAGCCAGAGCTTATCACTAGAGGATTACTAAGCCTGCTGCCAGAAACTCCCAACCACCCCCTACCACCGATTGGCAGGTTTTTGCCTATGCACATCATACACAGAAAGCTGCTAATCAGTGTTGTGGGCGGGGCAATACAGAGCTCAGCATTAAAAAACACTAGTACAGTGGACCCTCGGTTTACGAGTAACTTGGTGTGCGAGTATTTCGCGATACGACCAAAGCTTGCTGTAAATTTGTAATTCAGTTTACGATGAAGCTTTGCTGTACGAGCAAATACTCACCGCACACACTTCCGGTTCCGTACTTTCACCGCGCTCTGACCCGCTCTTGCAGTCCGCACAAATACACACACACACACACACATTATGCTCACCTTACCTTCCATTCCCTCGCCGGCCTCCTAGTTCTTGTAGTTCGCCGCTACAGGATGTGCATCGGGGCAACCATTGCGACAATGGAGGAACTTCTGCTGTAAGCCGCTACTCAAAGGCAAGCGTGCTGACCAATCAGCAAACACACACAAACACACACACACACACACACACACATTATGCTCACCTTACTTTCCGTTCCATCGCCGGCCTCCCGGTTCTTGTACTTCGCCGGTACAGGATGTGTATCGGGTAACCATTGCGGCTCAAAGGCAGCGCACTGGCCAATCAGAGGTAAGCGCATCCTGCCTTTGATGTCAGTGCTCTGGCAGCGGAAGTTCCGGCATCGGTCTCGATGGTTACCCGATACACATCCTGTACCGGTGAACTACAAGAACCTTGAGGCCGGCGATGGAATGGAAGGTAAGGTGAGCATAATATGTGCGTGTGCGTGCATGCTTGTGTGTTTGTGTGCGTGTGTGTGCGTGCGTGTGCGTGTGTGGAATGGCACAATAGGGGACCAAGGATGGGACATTGAACAAGTTGTGGAACGAATTGTCTGAGCTTGCATTATTTCCTATGGGAAATCTTGCTTTGCTAGACAAGTAACTTGGTTAACAAGCACACTCCCAGAACGGATTGTTCTCGTAAACCAAGGTTCCACTGTAGATTACAGCAGATAAGACTTTGATTCTATCAAAACTGTAGCAAGTAGCCCAGTAAGCTGGAATCTGGGTCTCTGCCCCTACATCATGCTACTCTGAAAGTTCCTATAGCCAGATTCCCGCTAACACAACACTCAGACTGTTCATTCTTGCAGAATAAACATGAAACATAAAAAAAAACAAACATAGAAGTGACATAAAACAGGTCTTATCTGCAATGAGATGACAAGTTGAAGCGTTAAATACTGTACAGTTTTGATATTTATCCTCTTACAAGCCTCAGGGCCAATTTCACTCTTCCAAAGAAGGAAACTAGGTCTCGAAATGGATACATTCGGCAGAAAAAAACAAACCACATTGGTCACTTACAACGAAAGGATTACATTACTACTTTAGGGTAAGGTGCTGTAAGCCTAAAACTATGGTGTTATAGAAACAGAGCTGTAATTAGTTGGATAAACCCTGAACGCGATATTGGAAACTTTCTGTAAGGAATAAGGAGGAAAAATTTCTATTTGGATTTCCAATTGGCTTGTGTGCAAACTTTAAATTGACAGATCCCAGGGAAGCCAAGATCACAGGTCTCATATTTAGCAATGGAGTGGTACAATATGGTTTTACTTTCCAGGGAGAGCTCGCAAAATGCCAAATATGCACATACATGGAAAAACTGCCACAAATATTGTTTAGCCTGTACAAAAAAGTAAAGCAAACTACAGTACTTTCAAACTTAACGTTAATCAGGCACTAGAGGTCAGAATACAAACAGCATACATTATGAAATACAGCTTAGACCTGATGAGGCTGGGGGACTTCCTTTGAAAATCATAAGAAAGGCTATACAATCCTTATAATGAAATGAATATTTTTTTAATCCAGTTCAAGTTTGTGCTGTGAAATTTGGTGTCAGATATGAGTTAACTATCTGGTTACACTTAAGCAATAAAATGCTGATAAAAGCAGAAATAATTTAAAGGGAATCTGTCAGCAGGTTTTTGCCATGTAATCTGACAGTAGCACAATGTAGGAGCAGAGAGTCTGATTACAGTGAGCGATGTTTTGCTGTTTCAATACAATAAATGTTTTATCATTATCCCTACAGGCTAAATTGCCTCTTGCCTCCTAGTCCAACCAAGACCCCAGCACTGATTGGCAGCTCTCCACTATATAATGAGCACAGAAAGCTATGGTGTGGGTGGGTTACACACAGCTCAAGAACTGAGCTCGGTTAGATCTGCAACAGAGAAAATTGTGACTATTAGGCCGGGGCCACACGGGGGACTAATGCAATCCTCGCATGACACTCGGCTCACGCTGACAGCACAGCGGGAACCAAGTGTCATGCGAGTGTCACTGTGACTGAGGTCCAATCATGCGATCGAACCACAGCTGCGGGGGGCGGGCCAGCACTGAGGAGGGGAGGGCCGGCACTGAGGAGGGGAGGGAAGGATTTCTCTCCCTCTCTCCTCCGTTGCCGGCTACTGCCATTCTCGCTGTGCACTCGCATTTCGCATTACACCTGTGTAATGCGAGTGCATTGCGATTTTACTTTTGCCCCATAGACTTGAATGGGTGCGAGAGTGTACCGCCCCCCTGAGTGCTCGGACTGCTTGAATCCGGGGATGGTCGTGGCTCGAGGGACCCGGACCCGGGGGCCTAGTGGACAATCCAGAATAAAAAGGGGATATATACAGGGGAGAGTTCGTGACGCCACCTGCGGGTTGCGGTAACGGGGAGTACCGCCGCTGCCAATGGAGTTCCGGGGCTGATAGTGTTGGGGCAGCCTGGTGGTGATTCCCTCCGCAGGTAGGGAGGCCCCGGGACTTGGGAGGATCATGCTGGGGAGCGCTGTGTGGGTCGCAGGGCAGGCAGTAGGGTCGGGGCTGTAGGATACGTGGGATTTTCTGGACGTTATTTGGGAAGCCTATCCCCCTCGGTGTGCTGGCGCTGCCAATCTTTGGGCACATGGGACTAGAACATGAAGACTCTACTCGCTTCAGGCTAATTGCCGTGTTGCATGCAGCTTCTCCCCGACCTAGGGTCCATGTACCCTGCCGTGCTCAGTCCTGGACCGGTTACTGGACCACGAATCCAGTCCCACGCGACCAGGTCTCTGACTCCTGTGGTCCCGGAACACCTGTCTGCAACCTAGCCGTCTTCTAGGGACTACAACCCCTCACTGGGAGCTCCAACTCAGTGTCCTCTCCTCTTGAGAGTCACCACTTAACTCCCTGCTACTTCCTCAACGCCTCACTATATCCCTCCTACCATCTTGTCTAGCCCCTAGGTGGGTAGGCCCATTCTCAACTGGTCCTATCCACTGGTGTGCTGGCAGACTGTGGTGTGAGGTGGTTTAGGATTGTGTGTGCTGGTGTACAGTGCCCCGGGTCAAGGCTCCCAGAACCAAGGAGGGTGGGCCCTGCACCTAAGATAAAGGCATTGCAGAACCCTGTAACACCCTTGTATAACCAGGGTGTCACAAGAGAAATAAGGATCGCATTACACCTGCAGCACGCTGTGATTGTTTTCTCGGTCGAGTTAGGGCTGAGAAAATAATCGCTCATGGGTGCTGGCACATAGGCTAATATTGGTCCGAGTGGAATGCGATGTTTTATCGCATTCCACTCGCTCCGATTTTCAGGCCGTGTGTCTTAGGCCTTACAACTGCTGCACCCAATTAACTAAGCGATACATTACTGAACTAAGGGTCTCTATCCTTACTTCATGCTGATGTCAGATTACATAGCAAAAAACTGCTGACACATTCCCTTTAAAATGTTAGTGCTGCAGGTTTTTTTTACAACAGAAACATGGGATTAAAAAGAAAACAAAAAGGTTGAACAAGTTCTGTATTTTGATGGCTAAGATGAAATACCATATATATTTCTAAGTTGCTACAGTATTACAAAAGCCTTAAATACTGGGCTCAAGGCTTTTGCAATTAAATTGATGGCAGATGGCGCTGGGCTCACTAACACACTCCTGGCATGGTGTTAAAACTATAATCAAAGCACCAGGACCAGAACAGCAGAGGGAAAACAGTGATCAACCCAAAGTGAGTATTTAATAATATATTTTATACAGTTTAAGGCCTACTTTCCTAAAAATAGACATCCCTTTAAAGGGAACCAACCAACAGGATTTTCATAAATAAAAGTAATGCCAGTGCTATACTGGTGCTAGGCTGCTGAATGTAAGCATAGCTTTTGTTCAGAGACTGGATGTTTTATTTCACAAATATGTGCAAGTAAAGTTCAAGCAATGCACTGCTATTTGATTGACAGGTGCAACAGGAAGGGAATATGTAGGTCAGGTCTAGCTATCTATTCCCACCCCTGTCTGCCTATCTGGCCTTCCTCCCCTGCCGCCATCATAGATGTTAATTCTGGTGCAACCAGACAAACAGGGGAGGGAATAATAGCAAGACCCAACCTACATATACCCCTCCTCTTGCACCTGTCAATCAAATAGCAGTGCATTGCTGGAACTTTACTTGCACATATTTCTCAAATAAAATATCCAATCTCTGAACAAAAGCTATGCTTACATTCAGCATCCTAGCACCAGTATAGCACTGGCTTTACTTTATATATGAAAATCCTGCTGGTTGGTTCCCTTTAAGCCCTACTGGCCCTAATCCATTTTGTATACCAATCTTGAAGAAAATAACTTTGGAGTAAAATGCACCCAACACAGCATTTTTGAATTCCCTTGCCCCGTCATTCTGAATGGATGCCAAACTGGGGCTGGCGCACATGTGTATTGTAATTTATGGCACTGATTACTTTTTGTCAGACGCACTTGTCCCTGCCCAAGATCAGCACAATTTTCAACAACTTGGCGGCGCTGGCCGGGACACGTGTAAAAAAGCCTAAAAAGTTTCAACATTTTGGAGTGACTTCCAGTTGTGAAAATATTTTGCAACATTTAAAACAGTTTTACACTAAAACTTGTACAAAAATTGCTTGATGAATTAGTCCTACAAAAAAAATGTATAATATGATACGCAAAAAAAATTGCTGATTAATGGAGGTAAAATAAAATTCATACTTTATACCCTCGTACAGTTACAGATTAATTACAATTCAATCAATATATTTTATTATGGAATAAACTGACTAAAAGGCCAAGATCAAAATCTACTAATCTCCAGAATCATCGTTAGAATATTTGTATCCTTTTCACCGATTCAGGACGATAATTTATGTAAATAATTAAAAAGTAGCTTGAAAAATGATTAACTAAGGAGCTTTTACTCTAGTGAACCTTCTTTTATGTCAAGCTCCGGTTTTGGAACCATAAATATTTTAGAAATTCTGGGAATGATCACAATCAGGTCAATGACCCAGAGTAAAAAAGACCTAAATTCCAACACTAGAGCTAGAGCGTCCCACCTCTACAATCACACTCCTTTTATTTTTGGTTACAGAAGCTGAACACTACCACTTTTTGTTTCCAATTCTACTTTTATTATTTTTTGAGGCATGCAACAAACAATGTACCTTGAATACACAACACAGACTAATGGGAGGGTATTTTTGGAGTAAATGGTGAATCTTCTATTTTACCAATTAAGCGTAAAAATTGGGAGGAAAGTGTGGGGGAGGGTGTCTTATAGTCAGTAGTGTACCTCACTCGCTGTGGGGGGGGGTTGCAGTGGAGTGGGGTGATCCTCTAGAAAAAAAGTGGGAAAACCTGCTAACAAAAAGGCATGGCCCCCAAAGTTCAAGTTATTCGCCCTTTTGATTACATAGACGTAGTGATTGCTTAAGAATAAGTCTTTGGGAAAAAGTACAGTTAAAGGAGTTGTCTCGGACTTTAAACATTCATTACCTATCCTTAGGATGGGTCTTTGATGCCTGATCGGTGTGGGTGCAACACTCAGCTGTCCCTGGGGCCGGAGGCGGGAAATGCTCATTTGCCGAGCTGCACAGCTCCATCAATGGAATAATGGCAGTGGCCAGCTATTGATTCGAATACGGGGTGGATATGCCACTACACGGTTGATGGAGCTGTGCAGTGCTGCTCCACCACTGAGCAGCTGCGGCCACCAGTGCAGAGTGTCCCAACCCCACTGATCAGACATTGATGACTTATCCAAGAGGATAGGCCATGTAGGCTAAAAGTCCTGGACAACCCTTCTAACCACCACCTCTATGGAGGCCACAGTTGTCCCACAGTAAGACATAGGCAGGGGATAAGTGCTTCCCTGGCAGAGGTTTCCTTTAGCATTACACTATGAGGTGGCTGTGTATCTATTTTAAAAATCCATTTAATTGTGTCTTCTAAATTTAGAACGTGCTGTTCCAACAGAAATTCTGATTTCTATCATTTGATTTAGCTGATTGAATTTATTTCAGTAAACTGCATACCATATTGTATTAAATTGAGTTAGCTACAGACATACTGCCAGTAAATTCTTAATAAGGGAGCTGCCCGAGCAAACTCTGTTAAGTGATCCTGACTGGCTATCTGTAATCAATTCAAATTAATCAGTAGTATCTTATAACTTGAATTAAGTCAAGTACAAGTGTGCAGTTTTCTCAACAATACCTTAAAGCATTGAGAAATTTCGTCAGGTTTCTTGATAATAACAGTGGTGAGAGGTGGCTTTCAGGATCCAATATTTCTACTGGGGCAGAAAATAAGTAAAAGCTTAAAAAGGACCTGCCACCAGGTCAAAATTGGCCAAGTCTTGTCTTTTTTTTTTTCTTTATTCCAGCTGCTCTCCTGTGTATTCCAATATAAATTCGCCAGTTACAGAAGTACGGTAATTTTTATGATCTTCACCAAGGGGGTGTATTCAGGCTGCTTTGCATTAATACCTGTGAGCAATGCCCCGTTGCAAAAGAACATAAAAATGAGCACTGAATACAAAGGACATATCTTTACCGTTTTGTCGAATTTACCAAAAAAAAACAAAACAAAACAAAAAAAAAAACAGAATACTCAGCAACGAGTGTAAAATGAGAGCAAAGACTGGCTACTCTTGACATGGTGACCAGTCCTCTTTAAAATACAATAGAATTTATTGCTAATAAGATGACTCTGTTCATTCTGTCTTAAGGCCGCTTTACGCGCTGCGATCTCGATAGCGAGATCGCTAGCATGCGTACCCCCCCCTGTCGTTTGTGTGTCACGGGCAAATCGCTGCCCGTGGCGCACAAAATCGCTCGGACCCGTCACATATATTTACCTGCCTAGCGTCGTCGCTGTGACCGGCGAACCGCCTCCTTTCTAAGGGGGCAGTTCGTTCGACGTCACTAACAGGGCGCCCAATCGAAGCAGAGGGGCGGAGAGGAGTGGGACGTAACATCCCGCCCACCTCCTTCCTTCCGCATTGCGGGCGGCCGCAGGTAAGGTTAGGTTCCTCATTCCTGCGGTGTCACACATAGCGATGTGTGCTGCCGCAGGAACGACGAACAGCCTGCATCCTGCAACAGCAACGATATTTGGGAATGGAGGAGCATGTCAACGAGCAACGATAAGGTGAGTATTTTTGCTCGTTAGCGGTCGCTCGTACGTTTCACACGCAACAACGTCGCTAACAAGGGCGGATGTGTGTCACGAATACCGTGACCCCAACGACATCGTGTTAGCGATGTCGTTTCGTGTAAAGCGGCCTTTAGTCTACACAGTATAGCCGATAGCTGGTATTCAGAGTCAAAATAATTTTGGAGGCACTTGAGTGTTCTGACCATGCTTTTGCATCATATTCCTCTATTCAAAGCCCTCTACATCTTCCACAAGCTTCTAACTACGGAGTCCACCTGTGTGCCATTTCTCTGATTTTATAAAGACACTGTGCACATAGACTCTCCAGATAAGCACCTTGATAAAGGCCCAAAAAAGGCCGAAATGTTGGTCTCTGGACATCTGTATTATTCTTTTTTACAATTATTCTGTTTGAAAAATAAAAAGTTGACTTGTATTGCAAATGTTAATCCTTGGACTCCTATGACTTCACCCAGGGTGTGCCAAAAATAATCTACCTTAATTTGACTTCTTTTTTTTCAAGTACCCAATTTTTTCGAGTGAGCAGAAATTACTCTACTAATCTATCAGTAATTAGAAAGCAATCCTGACACTTAGTGAAAAATAATATCAGCTGGTTCAACTAATGGCCTATAGAAATATGTCTCATTAACAATGTGCCACACAAGAAACATCTCATAATGGGTAAAACCAGTGATTGTCTTAAGACCCTTGCAACCTTATTGTTTCAAAACATACTGATGGCATTGGTTACAGAAGGCACTGTTGGGGCCATAATTCAGAAGTAAAAATTATGAGATTCTATGACTATGGGAAGAGGAAGCAGAGCTCTACCTATAGCTCCTCCCTCTGCCTGTAGCTCCTCCCTCTATCTACATAGAATCTCATCAGTAACCGCTTCAATCTCCTATCTCAGTGATGGTAAAGTCTTCACTGAATACAGGTTTTAGCTCAGAATTGAGAATTTTGATAATGACTGATCAATTCTGGCAGAGAAAGAAGAAGATTTGTCTGAGAAGATATATTACAAAGTTGCTTATTTTCATTTGTATTATTGATTTAAGAAATAACATTTATAACGATGGTTATACTTTAAATAAATTTCAGTAAGTGTGTTCAATACTTTGTCCCTGGGTCATTTCTATTTATTACACCGATAAATTTATGGAGCTATCGGTTTGATTTCTTTGCCTGTGAGGATTTGATGGGTTGTAACTGAAATCTGGTGAGAAAGTCATGTTAATAGTATCTTTAGAGTTATATTTACCGGTACTTAGAAAATTGGCGACATGTCCAATACTTATTTCACCCACTGCATTGGTTTGATTTTGTTCTCTCTACCTACTTTTAGAAGTTGCTTAAAATTCTGAAGTAATTTTAGGGCAATTTCATGTAAAAATGTGGAGAACTCGGAAGGATTCACAAACTTTCAAGCACCACCGTAAATTTAATGGAGGTCATGTTAAGCAACGGATTTGGGTATATATGGGTAGTTGGTAGTTCCTGCTAAGAGTTGTTCTCCAGAATTCTACAGAGTAAGTATCACAATACCTTACATAAAATTTAGGCATAAAAGAAATCTGTTTGGAAGAGGGTTTTTTCCCTTAATTACTATATTTACAGGGAAAAAAAAAACACAGGAGGACATGATGGCACTAAGCGCTCATTACTTGGTTGGGACAGTAAAATGGCAATAGTGGTAGAATGCCTAAAAAAATGATATCACAGATGTATAACCTGAACATCATTAACTTCCGTTCAGATCCCGCGTGCCCCATATCTATGGTATTATATGTTAAACAAACAGGCTAAAGAGTATATACATCAGCCACCTGTCCCCACCCAATATTCATATGCGCTCAACCCAAGATAAGAAAAAATAAAACCAACAAATGTGTTAATTTTTGGTGGGTTGCTGTGACAGATGTCATCCGCCAATCATTGGCTTAAAAACGGGGGGAAACATGCCCATTAATTTATGGATCGTTTAGTTTTATGGTTGTTTGTTTTTTTTTTGTGGTTAGGGAAGAGATTTTATTTAAAGGGTGTCTGTCACTTCCAGAACGCATATCAAATTAGCTACATAGTAATTTAGGGAACTTAGACAATATAAAAATAATATTAGCCCTGCGGTATAGTGCCTAAGAAAATTGCTTTGAATTCAAAGGCAAATGAGGGCGCTTTGGTGTACTCTTGATATGCCCAAGGGCTCGGTGTAATGCTAGGCCACGCTTCTTCCTTGCCAAGAACACAGTTTGCATGTACACCCTGACACTGCCTGATCCTACCTGTGCTAACAGTATTCGTGTCGGCACGTTCTCTTACAAAGCTTATTTCTACGCCCACCGCCCAAAAGTGCTACACTTAAAAAGTTCAAGAGTTCTTTTTCATGGCAACTGGTTCTTTTATACTTTAGCATATTTTAGCATATTCCATCCTATTTAATGAAACATTTGCCCCATCCCAAAGTCTCAATAACTGAGAATATGTCCTATTTCAGCAACAGAACTTGACTACACTCATAACACTTAATTATGCCTGCATAATTAACGGCGCCCCTGAGGCTCAGGTCACCACAGGGTACTGCACCCCACTTAGGGTGTGGTGCTGATCATATATCCAAAAGGAGGTTGGTACCGGTTTCATCATCCAAAACCACATAAACACATGGGTTGCCCCTTCCCCATTGGGGACTGGGCTAGGCTCGGTTACAAAAGGGGTTCCAACAGTGTGGCATTTACAGGATGCCATCACAACAAAAGCCCCAATCCACTAACTTAGGACCTGGGGTGGAGGGAGGTGCGGCCACCAAGGGGAGTTAGGAGTCACACACACAGTTTACAGAGTTCTCCAGCAGGAGGGAGAGTGAGCAGACGTCTTTCCCGGTAGCTCCCGTGGGACATAGGAGTTTAATGGTCGCTGAGGAGGATACCATGTCAGTTCCCCTGGGGACCAGCGCAGTTCCGGGTGCAGAACCCTAGGGTGGTGTAATTCTACGTTGCATCACCAGATTCTGCTGGACTGAGAAGTTCCATGTTTCTTCAACCACCCAAGTTTCCAGAGGCAATATAGGACTCCCGGGCCTCGATTATCGTTAGACTCAAAGGGATCCCGGATACTGACATAGGGAACAGTACTCTACCTAGTACGGAAGGGACTCTAAGTGCTTCAAACCACAGGGACCCGCACTAAAAAGCGCAGTGAGGAAGGGCCCATAGACTGTCGGATCGGTTCTGACCTTTTGCGGATCCAGGATTGACCTGAGCCCATCACGACACTGACCAGTGTGACCGGGCTGGCAGCTAAAGTTGTAAGTAAACTACAACCTGAACCCACAGAGACTGTCTTGGCTCGTCCTTACCTGCGCCACCGCACAGCGCTTAGGCGCAAACAGCCATTATAACCCTCATCATCCACCCGGGGCCCGCTCCGCCTGTGGGAAGAGACACCATCCCGGCTGCCGTAACACCTGCCCCGGCGAGGAACCCGGCAGCAGCGGCTACTCCCGGGCCGCATAGCATGACAAACCTTTCCCAATACCACGCTTCCCCCAATTACTATATGCCTCGGGGCAACAGAACCGGGCAAGGCCACCCGTGACATCGCCTGATTTGACCCGAAATGGCCCAGCAACGAGTAGGTAAACCACCTGTCCTGTGGGGCACTACACTCCCAGTGACTGTCTGTTTACCTGCCTGTAGCAGTGAAGTAGAATATACTGCCAAGAGGACCAAAGGTACAACGCTGGTGCACCGATGGAGTGGAAAGGCATTAAATGGGGGCTCAATTTTTTTCTCTTTTAGTGACTATTTGGCATTATTTTTGTAATGATTTGTAAAACTAGATCACCCATCATCCAAATCACTTGTATAAAAAGCTACCTTTTCAATGTAAGGATTTGTTCACCTTGGTAGAAATGAAGGATTGTTTTGCATTAGGACAGGTGTATGTAAAATCATCAGTTCATTTTTTCTACAACATTTTATTGTTTTTTTTATATCTGTATGCCAAATGTATTCTAGATCGACAATTTAAACAGATAAAAGGTCAAATTCAGTTTATTCTGTATGTTAATCGTTGCAACGGAGCTGTAAAAAAATGAATACCATACAAATGGTGTCCATATGGCACGCACTCCATGAGTTTCAAAGGTGACTCTGATGCGAAAAATGGATCAGACTAGTCCATGGTGTGATCTTTTATAGGTGGCTCACCAGTTCATGTGTAAAAATGCTCATTTGAACCAGCAGATTGATTTGCATTGGTCTCTGTGTGGTCTCTATGCTATCCGTTTTGTATACAGACAGCACACAGATATAAAATAGGCTTATGTGAACAGGCGTTTAGGAATACAAGTAATGAAATTCCTGCAAGTGATTAGTCCATCACATTTTGGTCAAGATCAGTGCCTGTTAGACCATATTGACTATGATAGATGTGTGGCAGTGTAATCCCGTCATATAGTATAGGTAGAATCCTATAGGTGGTCCAGGCGCTGGCACAGAAAAGCCGATAAGTGTACAAACATTACTGTGTATGAAAGACCACCAACAATCAGAGTGACGTAGGTGCCCAATAATAACCCATACCATAACGTAATTGGAACAACTCTACAAAATGCTATAGCCCTGGAGAAAGTGTAAAAGGCTCAATACAGTTTGTCAGGATTCAATTAATTCCATTCCAAAAGGGGATTAGGATATCTGTCATGGCTCGAGAGAGAATAATTCCCTAAAACACAAAGTCACTGCTGAGTGTCTCTGAGCTTAATGAACAAGACATGTCCGAGCACCACTATAATATGCATTCATAGAGTCAAAAAGACTGACGGCACTCCCAAAACTGTTGCGCTCTCAAATGAGAGACAGTTGAGACAGTTGTGAAATGCTAATGCATGAAAACCATGAATGTAGGAATATAGATGTGCATTACTGCTATAGCTGTGCCAACGTGGCTGACGGGAAATGGTAGGCATCTGGTCACTGTAGCTCTTGGGCTTGATGCTCTTCTATAAATAATGGCCCAAGAAATATCTGTTCTATGATCATATTTTATATAAACTATGATAGATTATTTTAGAATAATATTTTTCCTGCTGTCAACAGAACATTACATTGCGTGTGTTCAAAATTCTCAAGAACTACATCCCACAAAGGCGTCTACTTCTACAGAAAATCTTCAAAGCCATCTGCGGCCGTTGCTTCACTTCGTCTGTTAAATGTAAAATCTGCTCAAGTTTTACTTAAAAGGGAGAAACTAATTTAACGAGGTTTAAAATTGCTGCTTAAAGAAAACTGGTCCCTGGGTCTCGCTATATAATCTCTGGCTATATAGGGATCATGCAATGTGATCAATAAAAATAAAACCATGGCTTCCATTGTTGGTATGAGAATATTGTTCTCTTTTAGGCAGACAGCTCAGGGCAGGTGTGCACAATATTTTCTAGTCTGAGGGCCACATTGTCGTATTTATTGATTTCTAAGGGCCACAATAAAACTTAAGGAAACTTGTCATGTCAAAATACATTAACCTGCAGATATAGGGTTAACTTGCAAGTTAATGACGTTCTAAAGCGGAGAGGCCATCACACTGAAATCCCAGGCACTGGGAGAAAATTAACTTTATTCCTCCCAGCAACCTCCAGCTTTCAGTCACAGAGGCACGGCAGGTGTGGATTTAGTCATCGATTAGTACATAGTGAGCGGCGGCTTTAACCGTGCCCTGGCACATTGACCAACAGCCGACTTGACACTGCACCAATGCAGAGCAGGCTGTCAGTCAGTGTCGGGGTTAGTTACAGCAGCTGCTCACTGCATATAGAGCAGTGATGAAGCTGCACCTCAATAACTGAAAGCCAGAGATTGCCAGCGGGAATAAAGATTATTTCCTCCCGATGGACGGGCTTCCAGTGCAGCACCCGCTCAGCTTTAGAACACCATTAACCTGCAGATTAACCCAATTTTATTAGCATTTTTTAACATGACAGATTCCCTTTAAGAGGTCTTATCTTTGGAGAGGTTTATCTTTTATCAAAATAACATGCTATGAATGTCTAAGATGCAGGATCTTTCACTTGGACTCCACGTATCTGGAGAATGGGGGGTACTCTCTTCCTCCAATCCCTATTATAGGGAGGAGACCCTGCACACATACAACGCTCTCCATTGGAGACTATGGGAGTTATAGTAGCTGTCTACAATTCACAATTCCCTAAAAATTGTGAGAGCTGCAGGCTAGTCATCTCTTAATGTATGGGGACCCAGATCTTGTTATACTGTGCTCTATTCGTGCTTGCCTATCTCAGCTTCTGTGCAATGTGCTACCTTCCTTCACTCTTACATGGAAAATGCTGTATACAGAAGGTAGGGGGCAGCACTAAGTATGTCCTTCCATGTCTCACTGCAGTGAAAAATGGTGCCTGCCTGGAAAAAAAAAAACCGTACAGTATCAATGCAAAGTGCTCCCTAGTAAGAAAAAAAGGAATTCATTAGGTGCCCCTCTTTTGTTTTGTATGTAGGCTTTTTTGTGACTTTACTAATAGAAATTTGCAAATCAGGAAAACTTCTAATTTGCCTGTTCAAGTGGTCTTTCCTGGGAAATTAGATTCACAGAGAAATTAAATCTTTGCGAATTTAACGGTCCTTATTATGCAAAAAAAAAAAAAATCTTATACACTTCTTACCTCCCCAGCCCCTCCACTCCTCACAATTACACGCCCTTGTCGCATCTACTCTTCCCCGTGCCTCCAACAATAAGTCGGGACTTCCAGTTCTGATGAGGCCACTGTTGGTTCTGTGCAAGAACTAAGAATCATGCACAATCCGAAACGAGTTATCTTATGGATTTTTAATTTTTTTCTTTTTCTATTTTGGATTTGAAATGGTGAAATAAAGCTTTCTTTTATTTTTTGGGTTGCTGGATACCAATTTCCTTTGATAACCTTTGTCTCCTCCGGTGGCCAGCTGGAGTTCTTTTCCGTGCAATCTTCCTTCCCTGCTTGGATTTGGATACAGATGGTGGATGGGCTGATAAGTACTTTCTATCGCATTTTCTGTGCAAGTGTGCAAATGATAGTGACTTGTGAACCTTCTGGACCTCATCAGAGCCAGAAGTTTCAGTTCAATGTGAGAGGCCCTGGAATTTTAGAGCGAGCATTGGGGATCAGAAGATGCAACAAGAACCAGACAGGTGACGGTAGGGAGCGGAGGGGCCAAAGCGGTGGCCAGAGAGGTGAATAGAAGGATTTGTTTTAACCTATAAATGACCCTTTATGACTAGCATCCACCATTTTTCTGCATCTGCACACACAAAAGCAAATTACAATGAGTTCTCATTAAGGTGAATGCAGATTTTTGTAAAATTTGAGAATATAATTCTACTTGAATTTATTTATCTTTAATAATTAAAGATCTATACAACATCATATTGGTAAAGATCCAGCTGATTGAACAGGCCACAGCACACCAGAAGTGGCACAATTCCATACATTGTGTAGTGGCCATGAAAGTTAGGGTAAGCCCTTTCTTATTTAAATGGGAACCGGTCACCAGTTTTTCGGTCTATAAGCTATGGCCACCACCAGTGGGGTCTTATATACAGCATTCTAACATGCTGTATATAAGAGCCCAGGCCGCTGTTTAGAATGTAAAACACACTTTATAATACTCACCTGACGGTCGCGCTGTGGTGGATTTAGGTCAGATGGGCGTCTCCGTTGTCCGGGAGGTCTGCTCAGGACAGATCAAAGTGCGCCTGCGCAGGACCACAATGCCAGCGAGTGTGGATGACGTAGGACACATTTTGCACCCTGGCTACAGAACAAGGACGACAAAGATGGCCGAAATAGGCGGCGCCAGCACAGGACAACGGAGATGACCATCAGACTCAAATCCACTGCAGTGTGACCGTTAGGTGAGTATTATAAAGTGCTTTTTATGTTCTATACAGCGGCCCGGACTCTTATATACAGCCTGTTAGAATGCTGTAAGAAGAATGCTGTATGCTGAGCTTATAGGCTGAAAAACTGGTAACCGGTTTCCTTTAAGGATAGCGCTGCAGTAGAATTCATATATTCCATGGCCCCTTCAATTAGCTGATCGCTAAGGATGTAGTCAAACCTCCACAGGTCTAAGAATGAAGATTTATCCTACGTAAAGGAAAAGCCCTTCAAAAGTGTTGTCTCCAGATTTTTTGTCAGGCATGCACCATTTCCCAGTCTCCTGATTTCCTGTTTGTTGTGAGGTGGTGAACTCCTGATGATTGACAATTCGGGTAAGTGACATGGTTGCACCGCTATCCCAAACTGTGCACTCTCTGATGCTGATTGTAGAGGAGGCAGCTGTGCCATTGCAGCATCAGAGCAGCACAAAGGCATAGAAGATGTCTGGATCAAATCTGGCCATTTTCGGAGAAGTTCTTGTAAGTTTTTGGCTTTAGAGCTTGTAAATTTGGTGAATTAAAAGAACTAGGTCATCTACAAAGACTCTACAAACTTCCTACTATATCCAGAAGAGACTCTAAAGGCTCAGGCTCTTGGTAATTTGCCGATTCTAGGAGAAAGGATATTTCCCAATATCGTAGAAGCACACTTTATAAGAAATTATAAGCTGAGCGTGTACGTAAATTACATAGTTCAACACAATTACTGTAAAGTCTGTTTCTAAAATATCCTAATTGTGAGAAAGGGTGTGGGAATGGCTGCATTTCCCTGAAATGATGAGGTATATAAAAACAAAATTCTTGGAAACCCGTAAACAGTAATTATAAGGAGGATTTTATAAACATACTAAGGCATCTTTTCCAAAAACTGCTAAAGAGCTCCACATGGATGCCCATTAGAGTATTCATCCTATGGTACTCACTGAGATCGAGAACATCATCTGTCTTTATCAGGTCCTCCTCCCGGGTCAAAGGCAGCTGAGTCTCCGGCTCTTTCCGCAATTGTAGAGACACCGACCTCAACATAAAAAAGACTCTAATTGCCTGAAATGGAGGAAAAAGATATAGTACATGAAAATGTGTTATCAGTGTTCTTTTCAGACACAATATTATTCTACAGGTCATGTCTGGAGTTGACCAATATGCCGACATGGTAAAACACTTGCATTGTCCCAATAGGTACCAATTAGCTACATCATAAACATACATTGGACAAATACCATGACCAAAAACATTTGTGCAACCTGCTGTTTCTTGACCATTTTAGAAGAGCTAGAAAAAAAAAGCAGGCAAATTGCAGACAGGTGGCATGAACCGACATTTAATTCTATGGGAGTAAAGTCATGCGCATCCTGCAACCGATGGCGAAACATTTAACAAAGTTGACTTTTTGCCAACAGTGATGGTAAGTCAGAAATCCCAATAAAAGTGATGTTGGATGAGATATCACAACCTAAACATTGCTGTGTAGTGCCAGCCTTAATAAGGCCATCTGCGCAGAAAAGAACTTGAGGACATTTAATAAAATTCTGATCAATGCACATAATCGGTTATGGATACTTCTCTCCTTCACCTCCCATATACAATCACTCTCCTGCTCTTATCGCTTGCACCAGAAGAACATCTCTAGAATCTACCCCTTTCTCACCATCAAAACTACAAAAACCCTCACTGTGGCCCTGATCCATTCCCGCCTTGACTACTGTAATTCTCTATTATTTGGATTCCCCCTAACTAGACTTTCCCCTCTCCAGTCCATCCTTAATGCAGCAGCCAGAGTCACCTATCTGGCTAATCGTTACTCGGATGTTTGCGCTCTGTGCCAGTTCATTGCATTGGCTGACCATACATCATAGTATCCAATTTAAATTGCTTGCTCTCACCCACACAGCTCTTCACAGTGCAGCACCCCCCTACATCTCCACCCTCATCTCTGTCTATCACCCTGCCCCCTCTCTACACTCCGCAAAAGATTTTCAACTAATATCCACACTCATCCAAACCTATCACTCCTGGCTATAAGACACTGCCGAAATGCACTAATGCTGTGGAATGCTCTACCCCAAGAAACTAGGACGAACGACAACTTCCACAGCTTCAAACGGTCCCTAAAAACACATCTTTTAAGGATGGCCTATCACCCTCTCTAATCAAAGTCAATTCATATAGAGCCACTCCACTACTTCTCAGAACATAACTCTCCACCACACCCAAAAGTATCACAAAATTGGCTGGCGACTGGCTCATGCAGCCTTATCTATCTCCCATTTCTTCGAAATGGCTGGACTATCATTGTAAATCAGCACTTGTACCTTGTCACCCCCACCTTCGCTCATTGTAGATTGTAAGCGCTTACAAGCAGGGGCGTCATTATTTTTGCTTTAATTATTGTATTTTCTTTAACTGTTCCTTATGAATGTTTTTTTGTATATGAACCTCTGAGTTGTAAAGCGCTGCGGAATATGTTAAACGCTACAGAAATAAAGATTATTATTATTCTTTTAGCTTTAGCTGTATGATTGAAGTATCTCCGGAAGATGTTTTGCACACTTTCAAGATCTTCCATCACAATTTCAATTACTGAAAGGTGTCACCTATGCCTTAATCACCGCTTAAAAAAAAAAATTATATTTCTTATGAAGCAAAATATAATAAAGGATAATAGTTTCCAACATCTTTCACTGTAATGCAGAGAGTCTGATTTGTACATTGGAAAAAATTAAACCCTGTTCTCCCTTTAATTTGTCTCAGATGTGTTCAGCTCTGCTAAAATTTTACATAATAATTTGTAAAGTACGGTAAATCACTTGCAAATATCTCACCATCCTAATTGGATTACTTGGAAATAACTAGGCGGAGTGTTACAAATATGCTTACTTTGGCATCAATAAAAGATACAAAATACAGTAAATAACAGTGTATATATAATGGTTTTCCTTATAAATTATTCAGAAATATTTTTAATCTCAATGTATTTACTTTACAGGAATCCCTTAAAAATGTTTTGCTGTTTCAATAAAATCAGTGTTTTAACACACAGGACTAGGTGCCTTGAGTCTCCTGGTCCGACCATGCACTCACCAATGATTAGCAGCTTTCTGTCAATGTACAGTACATACCAAAAGTTTGGACACACCTTCTCATTCAAAGAGTTTTCTTTATTTTCATGACTTTGAAAATTGTAGATTCACATTGAAGGCATCAAAACTATGAATTAACACATGTGGAATTAAATACTTCTTAAAGTGTGAAACAACTGAAAATGTCTTATATTCTAGGTTCTTCAAAGTAGCCACCTTTTGCTTTCATTACTACTTTGAACACTCTTGGCATTCTCTTGATGAGCTTCCAGAGGTAGTCACCAGAAATAGTCTTCCAACAGTCTTGAAGGAGTTCCCAGAGATGCTTAGCACTTGTTGTCCCTTTTGCCTTCACTCTGCGGTCCAGCTCACCCCAAACCATCTCGATTGGGTTCAGGTCTGGTAACTGTGAAGGCCAGGCAATCTGGCGTAGCACCCCATCACTCTCCTTCTTAGTCAAATAGCCCTTACACAGCCTAGAGGTGTGTTTGGGGTCATTGTACTGTTGAAAAATAAATGATAGTCCAACTAAACGCAAACCGGATGGAACAGCATGCCACTGCAAGATGCTGTGGTAGCCATGCTGGTTCAGTATGCCTTCAATTTTGAATAAATCCCCAACAGTATCACCAGCAAAGCACCCCCACACCATCACACCTCCTCCATGCTTCACGGTGGGAACCAGGTATGTAGAGTCCATCCGTTCACCTTTTCTGCGTTTCAGAGAGACACGGTGGTTGGATCCAAAAATCTCAAATTTGGACTCATCAGACCAAAGCACAGATTTCCACTGGTCTAATGTCCATTCCTTGTGTTCTTTAGCCCAAACAAGTCTCTTCTACTTGTTGCCTGTCCTTAGGAGTGGTTTCCTAGCAGCTATTTTACCATGAAGGCCTGCTGCACAAAGTCTCCTCTTAACAGTTGTTCTAGAGATGTGTTTGCTGCTAGAACTCTGTGTGGCATTGACCTGGCCTCTAATCTGAGCTGCTGTTAACCTGCGATTTCTGAGGCTGGTAACTCGGATAAACTTATCCTCTGCAGCAGAGGGGACTCTTGGTCTTCCTTTCCTGGGGTGGTCCCCATGTGAGCTAGTTTCTTTGTAGCGTTTGATGGTTTTTGCCATTGCACTTGGGGACACTTTCATAGTTTTCCCAATTTTTGAGACTGGCTGACCTTCATTTCTTAAAGTAATGATGGCCACGCGTTTTTCTTTACTTAGAATTTGTATTATGGCAAGAAAAAAGCAGCTAACAGTCTATTCAGTAGGACTATCAGCTGTGTATCCACCAGACTTCTGCACAACACAACTGATGGTCCCAACCCCATTTATAAGGCAAGAAATCCCACTTATTAAACCTGACAGGGCACACCTGGGAAGTGAAAACCGTTTCCGGTGACTGTCTCTTGAAGCTCATCAAGAGATTGCCAAGAGTGTGCAAAGCAGTAATCAAAACCAAAGGGGACTACTTTGAAGAACCTAGAATAGAAGACATATTTTTAGTTGTTTCACACTTTTTTGTTAAGTATTTCATTACACATGTGGTAATTCATAGTTTTGATGCCTTCAATATGACTCTACAATTTTTAGAGTCATGAAAATAAAGAAAACCCTTTGAATGAAAAGGTGTGTCCAAACTTTTGGTCTGTACTGTAATTTTATATATTATATATATATATATACACACACATATACACACAGTATAATAAATTTTATATATATATATATATATATATATATATATATATATATATATATATAAATAAAATATACTGTGTATGTATATATATATATATATATATATATATATATATATATATAAATAAATAAAATATACTGTGTATGTATAATCAATCTGTGTGTATCTATATCTATATTTCACAGGAAATGAAAATAAAAAATCCTGTCTATTGCACTGCATGTACAGTCTTGGTATCTCTATATTTTGTGCACTCTACCAAGTGCTTTGTATCGGAAAAGACAATCAGATAACTTCACTAACGGCCCCTGGTCTTCGTTAATTCAATAGCCGGCCAATTGTGCTTTGACAGAAGTAAAAATTAGCCACATTTTCTGGAACAGTCGATTTTCCAGTACTTTCTGAAACATTAGGATTTGTTTTCCCTGTTTTTCAGATTCAATTTTGCGTGTCATTGAAAAGCAATTTACGGTAAAACACAGAATAAATTAAAATATGTTTAATCTTCTGGAGCAAAGTGACTAGATTCATGGTCTATAACTTGATCTGAGTAAGCAATTTAAGCCGCTTCCCAACACTGAATCAGTGAGGTAATATGAAGTTTACAGGAAGCCTTGAAAAAAAAATAGTGAGGACCTGTTCTCAAGACAGACGCCCAAGATGTCGAGCAGAAAAGAAGATTGTGGTGCAATATAAAGTATAAAGAACCTGATAAAAACAATCTCCCAATTTCATCTCGCCAGTAAGAAATGTTCTTTCATCGTGCAAATCACAAATATTCATAACAGAGAAAATACATTTTTATCTTATACATTAAATTGACTAAATTATGTGGACATTAAGAAACCTCAAACTTGTCACGTGAGGTATGTCAACCTCTGATTAAAAAAAAACTATTATTTTAACCTCCCTTTGAGATTTTTCTTACGCTGCACTTAGTCTTTGGAATGCGCTACCCCACACAATGAAGTTAAGGTATGTGTACACAGAGTTTGTTGGTATAGGTCCACTCCAAGAAATGCCTGAAAATCACTTAAAAACATTGAAAAGACTTCTCATTCATTTCCATTGTAAAACCATTTTTGTATTCAGATGTTTAGTGTTTTGAGCAATTTTTTTTCTATATTTTGAAACACGCCCGATAGGAGCAAAGTAAGTACACGCCATTTTTTTTCAAGCGACTCCTGCTATGCACTGTCCCAATCAAAGGCTCCAAAAACAGTTTAAAAAAAACTTCCAAAAACTACAAAAATAACCCCTTTCATAACAGTTCCCATACACAAAAAACTCAACCATCTAAGGAAGGCATGTTTAGTGAAGTGGCTTCCGCTAAAAAACTTTGACTGCTTATAAAACTCCATGTACACATACTCTACTAACCACCCAATTCTTTGACCTCTGGGGTATCAATCTATTTCACCCTCGGTAATCATACACCAATGTCTCTCGTCTGGTAACACCATCATGTTTCTTCCCTATGGAGGGTGTGTTAAAATCTTTCACTGAGGAAAGTAAAAGATGTCGTATGGTTTTAACATTTCCTAAAAGCACCTATGGCATTCACCAATCTATCTTTTCTCAGCTCCCCCTTTCTAGATTTTTCAACAGAACATGGTCCCTGGTTTCAACAGTATCCCCGACTTATAATGCTCATTTAAATAAAGCACATCAAGCAACAGATGCCATTTATCAATAAAAAGGAAAAAGGGAACCTGTTACTACTTGATTCATGCTGCCCAAACTATGGGCATCATGAGTTAGAGCCTGGCGGAACGATTGTGGCTAGGTATATATTTCTCAAAAATACTCTAGCAATTCAGAGGAAAAAAGTTAGAAGAGCCATCATGGGACCAAAATGGGAAAAGAGACTAGTTCGGTGTCAACCAAGATAGATACGTGGTTCAAGATGTTTGCCCCCTCATCAGTGCAAAGCTAGAGGCCTGATTTGACTAGATGAGAGGACTTTAATGGGGAGCTAAGACTTCCCACACCAGCATATCAGGTGTATTACTCTCCACAAGGATGTTACCCCTTAGATCCCCATCACAGGCCTCTTATCCAGTCAAATCTGACCTCTTGTTTTGCACTGATGAGTGACAAACAGTCCAAAACATGTGTCTCCATATAGAATGTCTAGTTTGGCTTTTGTCCTAAGTTTAGACACAGCTTTAGATGCTCCTTGCTGAGAATGGAGCATCAGGGAACCAAGGAGAGAAGTGTATTTATATATTTTATTTTAAATCAGTGAGTACAATGTGGCCATAATAATACATGGATGACTATGGGCTATGCCTTATAATATATGGAGTACTATGGGAAGTGCATTATACTATATGGAGGATTATGGGCTGCACAATATATATGGAGGTGCATTATACTATATGGAGGACTATGGGCTGTATATTACATTTAGGTGCATTACACTATATGGAGGACTATGAGGGGTGCATTATATATGGAGGATTGTGAAGGGTGCATCATATTAAATGGAGGACTAAGGGGTGCATTATTTGCAATATGGAGGACTATGGGCTGTGCATTCTACTATATAGAGAACTATGGGGGGTTGCAGTACTGTGGCATGCTAAAGATTGGACTCCCCTGGTCAAAATTACAGTTATTGTGAACAGTTAAGCAAGTTGATGAAATAATCTATAAAAGACATAAAAATCAAGCTGACACATTTGTTTTGCATTTTAGGCATAAAAACATTATTTTCTTCTTTTACATTTTAAAATTAACAAAAAAGGAAAAATTGGCTGATGAAGACGCTTGGACACCCTTGGAGATTTGTGTGCTCAGATAACTATGACCAAGGTTTCAGACCTTAATTATCCTGTTAGGATTGTGGCTTGTTCAGTACCATCATAAGGAAAGACCATGTGATGCAAATTTCACAGCTTTATAAAAACTCAGCCGCCTCTAACCTCTTGCCAAAAAACAGCACCTATGGATTCTTCTAAGTCGCTGCCTAGCACTCTGAAAATGAAAATGGTGGAGGCCCACAAAGAAGGTGAACTCTATAACAAGTTTTCAAGTTGCCTTATCCTCAGTTTGAAATGTAAGAAAGAAATGGCAGTTTGCAAAAACAGTGGAAGTCAACATACAGTCTGGAAGACCAAGCAAAATTTCTGTGAGAGCAGCTCAAAAGATTGCTAGAGAGACAAAGAGCCCCTGCGTGACTGCAAAAGACCTTCAGGAACATTTAGCAAACTCTGGAGTTGTGGTTTATTGTTCTATTGTTCAGACATCTACACATATATAGCCTTCATAAAAGAGTCTCCTGTGTCTTCACCATGATATTCACCATCACAAGTATACAAAAGAACATCTAAACAAGCCTGATGCATTTTGGAAACAAGTCCTGTAGACCGATGAGATTAAAATAGAACTCTTTGGCCACAACGATCAAATGTATGTGTGGAGAAAAAAAAAAGGCACAAAATTTCAAAGAAAGAATATCTTGCCAACCATTAAGCATGGGGGTGGATCAATCATGCTTTGGGGGTGTGTTGCAGTCAATGGCAAGGGGAAAATTTCACAGCTAGAGGGAAGACTGTATTCAATGAAATTTGAACAAAGTCTTGACCCAAACACAACACCATCTGTAAAAATGCTAAAGTTGAAAAGAGGATGATTTCTACAATTGGATAATGATCCTAAACATACTCTCGCCACCATGCTTGACTGTAGGCAAGATACACTTGCCTTTGTACTCCTCACCTGATTTCTACTTCACACGCTTGACACCATCTGAACCAAATAAGTTTAAATTGGTCTCACAAACCACAGGACATAGTTCCAGTAATTCATGTCCTTAGTCTGCTTATTCTTTCACAAACTGTATGCAGGCTTTTTGGTAATTCATCTCTAGAAGAAGCTTCTTCTTGGGACAACAGCTAAGCAGATCAATTTGATGCAGAGTGCCGTATGGTCTGAGCACTGAAAGACTGACCCCACCCCTTTAATCTCTGCAGCTATGCTGGCAGCACTCATATGTTGATTATGAAAAGACAACTTCTAGATAGGACACTGAGCACGTGCACGCAACTTCTTTCAGTGACCATGGCGAGGCCTGTTCTGAGTGGAAGATGTATTGTTAAACCGCAGTATGGTCTTGGTCATCATACTACAGGGTGTTGGCAATACTCTTATAGCCTAGGCCAATTTTATGTAGAGCAACAATTCTTTTTTTCAAATCCTCAGAAAATACTTTTCCATGAGGAGCCATGTTGAATTTCCAGTGACGAGTAAGAGTGTGATATACTATGGAGGACAATAGAGGGTGCATTATATTAGATGGAGGACTATGGGATGCATTATACTATATGGAGGACTGTGGGGGTCCCAGTATACTATATGGAAGGCAATGTGGGGCCCATTATACTATACGGGAGTGAATGTGAGGCCCATTATACTATATGGAAGGCAATGTGAGGCCCATTATACTATATGGAAGGCTATGTCAGGGCCATTATAATATTTGGGAGGCTATGTGGAGGCCATTATATTATTTGGAGGGTTATGAGGGATCTTTTATACTTTCTTGTGGGCTGTTTGAAGACCATTATACTGTATGCAAGCAGTTATACTGTGTTGATTGATTGTGTGGGGTCTAGTCTACTGTGCGGAGGCAGTGTGGGGGCTATTATATTGTTTTGAGAGCTAGTGAGAGCCTTTATACATTGTGGAATGGTGTAGAGGCCAATACACTGTATGTAAGAAGATTATACTGCATAGAGATCTGTGTGGGGGTGACAGTTGGGGATTATACAGTGTTGGGGTCGTCTACATACTTTGCTGTGGTAGTTGAGGGGGGTTACAGTCAGATCATCCTACTGTCTATGTGGAGGGTACTCTGGAGGAATTCATTGTGGGGTATCATACGGTGTCTGCAGGGTACTTTTGTTGACATTATACTTTATGGGTGTGCAGATAATCCAGCTCAATGCCACCTGACCTCACCATTCCTCAGTCTCGGACACCAGCCCTGCCCTGGCCTCAAAGCAATAAACAGAAGAATGATCCAGCTGAGTGCAAACAATGATTTATTCGTGCATAGTCATACAGTGCACAGATAACGTTAACATGTTTCTGGCTTGACGCCCTTAATCATAATTTTTAAACGGATGTTACCTGATGCATTATATACTCCCTCTCCATCTGGAATAATCAATGTGAGCGAGAACCTCACAGTGATTACTCCAGATGGAGAGGGAGTATATAATGGAGTGGGTAACATTTGTTTAAACGTTATGATTAAGGACGTCAAGCCAGAAACGCGTTAACGTTATCTGTGCACTGTATTACTATGCATGAATAAATCACAGTTTGCACTCAGCTGGATCATTCTTCTGTTTATTGCTTTATGGGTGTAATAAAAGGAGAATCTAGGAGCTCCAATATGAGAATTACTTTGAATTGGCTGAAAAGTTGTGACATGTGGTATTATGTGTAGCGATGGGTGAACCCGAACTGTAAAGTTCAGGGTTCGTACTGGTTACCTAACGTTTGTGCACGGACTCAAACACGGAGTTCTCAGAGAACTCAGCTTTACTGTTAAGGTTTGGCCACCCAGGTATTAAAAAAAAAAAAAAGGAGGAAAAAGAAAAAAAAAAAAAAGGAATAAAGCAGGAGAGTTATATTTACAGAGTCTCCCGTGCAGCTGTAACACTACTTACGGGGCCGCTCATTAACCCTTATACATATTCACTGCTTCCCCGCCAACAGTCAGTCCCGGCATCTGTGATTGGTTGCAATCAGACCATATCCCCATCCTGTGTGATAGCATCTGTGATTGGTTGAAATCAAACATGCTCTCTACATGCCTATGGTGGTGTAAAAATAAATAAATTGGTATAGGGTCCATCCATATTGTGATACTCAGTGCCGATTAAAGTATTCAACTTCAGGCTACAGCCCCCAGCCGTGTGCTTATCTTGGCTGTGTATCAAAATAAGAGGGACCCTACGTGGCTTTTTTAAATTATTTAAATAAATAATTTGTAAAAAAAACATTGTGATAAGTACATGGCTATGGCCCCAGCCTATAGCCATATGCTTCATCTGCACTGGCTATCACAATATGGGGAGAACCTGAGCCAATTTATCTATTTTTACGCCATTATAGGGAAGCAGACAGCATGTGATTCTAACCAATCACAGACGCTGTCACACAGAATGGGGGTGCAATCTGGCTGCAACCAATCACAGATGCCGGGACTGATGGTGGGTGGAGGACGCAGTGAATATGTAGGGTTAACGATCAGACCCAGAAGTAGTGTTACAGCATTGCAGGAGACTCACTAAGTATCACTGTCCTGCTCTAATTTCCCTAACACTGTTTTACAGCACAATGTTCGAGTCGCCATGGACTTATATGGGTTTCAGTGTCTGGGTAGGTTTTCCATTGCTATTGGATCCCTCCAGCCTTAGAATACCAGCTGCCGGCTTTATCATGGCTGGGGGGAGGGCGACTGCATGCCATTTTTAAAAATTATTTATTTAAATAATTAAAAAAAAAAAAAAAAAAACCGCATTGGGTCCTTTTTACTTTGATAAACAGCTAAGATAAGCACACGGCTGGGAGTTGCAGCCTCTAGCCGTATGCTTTATCTGTGCTGGGTATCACAATATAGGGGGACCCAATGTGAAATGTATTGATTTATTCTTACAACACTATACAGACTCAGGCAGCGTGTGATTCCAACCAATCAAAGATGCTGTCACATAAGGTGGGAGCATGGTCTGACTGCAACCAATCACAGATGTCGGAACTGACGGTGGGCGGGGAAAGAAGTAAATATGTATGAGCGTTAATGAGCGGACCCGGAAGTAGTGTTACAGCCACATGGAAGACTTGGTAACTAACTGTCCTGCTCTAATCCCCCTAGCCCTTTTTACTACCATTCTACAGCACAATGCAATCCGTGCAGATGGTCTGGTTCAAGCCCAGTCCCGAACTGGATTATTTATTTACTTATTTATTTTAAAGTTCCGTTGAACCCGAACATCCATCTCTAATTATGTCCCAGAGCCAAATTTTTTCTTTTTTCTTTTTTGGGGGGGGGGTTAGAACGTCTGCTAGGTCTACACGACACCCAAGTCATATGGGAAGGCTAGGGTTCAAGTCCTCTTCCTCTCTGATGGTTTTGGGTGGTGCGACACAACTACTGAGCATGTGTGACCATTGCCATGGAACTGATTAGGTGGACATTCTAAGAGGTAATGAAAAGAACAGGAGGAGGTGCTGTAACAAGTATGTAATAGAATATCTTGACAAACGAACATTTTTCGCATTAATTCAATGGAAAAATGTGATTGAGTTAGCAAAAAAAAATGTTGGATTTTATCATATTACAATTCCATTATTAGAAAATGCAATTTGACAAGGATAACTTTTCCATAACTGTGTACATATAGTTGTGTGATCTTGATAGGCACCATAAACCACATAGCATGTCTGCTGCAAAGAAATAAGTAGTTTGTTCTTCTTACTTCTCGACATGTGTTTCTGATTTAACATGTAATGAAAGAGAAAGTTCTCAAAACGGAAACCACAAGATAATCTTTTCTGCATAAAGTAGACACTCCCTTTAAAGTAATTGACCTTCCTATATACAGTATAAGGGAGGGGTTTCCAGGAACTGAACATAAAAACATACAGATAAAACCAGATTTTCACTTTGCACCTTTCTAGTCCGTGCTCTCGGTTTATTTTGTCAGGTAACCCACCAAGACAGTCACGCACTCTGTAGAAATAATACAGGAAAAGAGATTTGTAGATATGTCTCTATCGAATTTACGTGAATTTAGAAAAGATACAGAGCTTGATTCTTACCTGGAAAATTGTGAATAATAATGTACAAAACACTGTAATATCATGCTTGTATGATATTGTAGAAGAGCTTTTCCAGGAGGCCAAAAATCACAGTTAGAGATGTGCGTTTACTTATCAATGTAAATTTAATTAATAAGTAAGATTCATATTTTCACATAATTCACTATTCCAGCCTCTTTTTATGAGAAAAGAGCTCATTTTAGGTTTTCTTCTGATTCATATATAGAAGGAAAACTACAAAACTGGCGGAATTTTTTTAACCGATCTGCCCGCTGTCACATACAGGATGATTATAAAAGATTCATCGGGTTTCAAAGAGGTACCATATTTTTCAGATTAAAAAAAGGCACTTTAACTACCCAAAAAATTGGGAGCAAAATGAGGGGTGCAGGGTCACAGGAGATGCTGCCACCTGCAGGAGCTGTGCTGCGAGCGGTGCTGGGCGCTGTGCTTCAGACTGTGAGGCAGGGGTCGCCATTCTGAAAATGTCGGCAGTGCGGGCTTTAAATAATGGCGCCCGGAGTTAGCGCTTGTGTAGCACCCCATGGGGCAGGCAGTTAACCTACTCATTGCTGGGCCGACGACTGTCATTGTCATGGGCGGCCTAGCCCGGCTACATTGCCACAAGGAAACAGAAGATGGCTGCGGAAGGATGATGATGGTAGTAGTGAGGTGAATGTCGAGACGCCACCTGTGGTATGCGGCCAGGGAATCTGCCGCCGCTTCTGTTGCTGTCCTCCAGGGCGTATGGTGGTAGCAGCTATGGATGGTATCACTCCCCACAGGTGGAGTGGGCCCTGGGGAGGATGATGAGGGGAATAGTAATGGCGGGTGCCAAAGCGCGGAGCCAGGAATGAGGAGACAGAGTCAATAGCTGCGGTTCCAGGTTGTTTACTCACTTTTTGTGTTGTGCCGCTCACCCGGGTAATGCCGTTCACTTGCTGTGATGGGCTCAGTCGAACCCGAATCCTTTTAGAGATCAGTCCGGTGTGGTGTTCGGTGGGTTCCCTTCTTGTAGCGCCTGTGTAGTGGATCCCCTGACTTAAAGCTACATGGGGACCCGGGTTTTCACGAATAGTACTCTTATTCCTATATGCAGATGCCGCAGTTCCGATATGGGGTCTGGCATCATGCAAAGCCCCGGATCCTCTCTGGCACTGTACTTTAGGGCGCTGTGTGGCCAGGGAAGCTTAAAACTTTCCCCTTCCAGGCAGGTTCTGGAAGACCAACGTGAAGTATGATCTTCCCTAGGGTCCTGCCGCCCTGAGTGGCGCCGATTCTGAGGGGAGCAGATGCACTCTCCCCACGGCAATCGTGTGAACTTTCCTCTATCCCACTGGAACACCCGTGAGACACGTCTGCTCTTTTCCTCTTCTGCTGGAGAACTCCTCTAACTGTTGTGTTGGCTCCTGACTCCCCCTACTGGCTGCACCTCCCCCCTCCCAGGTCCTAAGCTAGTGGGACTGGGGCCCCTGTGTGAGGGCATCGTGTAAATGCCACTCTGCAGGCAACCCCTTTATTAACTTACCCTAGCCCAGTCCCCAGTGGGAACAGGGGCAACCTGGTGTGTATTTGATTGTGTAAGTCGTGAAACAGGGACTGACCTCCTCAGGAGCTGGGTTTAGCATTACACCCAAATTTGGGTGCAATACTCTGTGGCGACTGAGGCCTCAGGGGCGCCACACATGCGCAGATGGAGCTCTCAGTTCAAGATCTCATCTGCGCACGCGCCGCCTCCAGCCCACTGATCTCCTTGCAGCGAACTTAAGGAAAATGGCACCCAGAGGTGGCGCATGCTCAGATAAGATCTCGGCTTGTCATTGAGCTGAGAGCTCCATCTGCGCACGTGCCAACTCCGGGTGCCATTTCCTTGTAGCCCACACCGCCGTCAGTTTCTGGATGCTCCTCCTGCCTCACACTGCTGGGACACCCGCTGCACACTGCACTATCGCCCTACTCCAGCACCGCCCTGCCTCCTGTGACCCCGCTCCACCACCACCCCCTCCCCTCCCCCTCCGGTAAGACACCACCAGATTATAAAATGAAACATTTTTTTTTTCCCCATTTTTTTCTCTACATTTGGGGTCAGGTCTTCTGATCCGATGCGTCTTATAAAACAAAAAGTATGGTATATTTCAAAATGTGCAGTGGATATGGAAAGTATTCAGACCCCTTAACATTTTTCACTCTTTGTTTCATTGCAGCGATTTGGTAAACTAAAAAAGTTCGGGTTTTTTTCCATTAATGTACACTCTGCACCACATCTTGACACAAAAACCCCCCCAGAAATATAGAAATTTTTGCTAATTTATTAAACAAGAAAAACTGAAATATCACATGGTTATAAGTATTCAGACCTTTGCTCAGTATTGAGTAGAAGTCTTTTGAACTAATACAGCCATGAGTCTTCTGGGGAATGACAAGTTTTTCACACCTGGATTTGGGGATGCTTTGCCATTTTTCATTGCAGATACTCTCCAGTTCCATCAGGGTGGATGGTGAACGTTGGTGGACAGCCATTTTCAGGTCTCTTCAAAGATGCTCAATTGGGTTTAGGTCAGGGCTCTGGCTGGGCCAGTCATAAATGGTTACAGAGTTGTTCTCAAGCCATTCCTTTGTTATTTTAGCTGTGCTTAGGGTCATTGTCTTGTTGGAAGGTGAAACTTCGGCTAAAGGCCACTTTACACACAGAGATAAATCTTTGGCAGATCTGTGGCTGCAGTGAAATCATGGACATATTGTTCCATTTGTACACAGCCACAAACCTGGCACTGATTGTCCACAATTTCACTGCAACCACAGATCTGCTGCAGATTTATCTCTGTGTGTAAAGTGGCCTTTAGTCTGAGATCAAGAGCACTTTGGAAAAGGTTTTCTTTCAGGATATATCTGTACTTGGCAGCATTCATCTTTCCTTCAATTGCAACTAGTCATCCTGTCCCTGCAGCTGAAAAACATCCCCATAGCATGATGATGCCACCACCATGGGTCACTGTTGGGATTGTATTCGGCAGGTGATGAGCAGTGCGTGGTTTTCTCCACACAAACTGCTTAGAATTATCACCAAAAGTTCTTTGTCTCATCAGACCAGAGAATCTTAATTGGGTGTTACACGTAGCGATATCGCTAGTGATATCACTGGTGTAACCACCTGTCCCCGTCATTTGTGCGTCACGGGCAAATCGCTGCCTGTGGCGCACAAAATCGTTAGGAGCAGTCACATGGACTTACCTGCTGAGCGACGTCGCTGTTGCCGGTGAACCGCCTCCTTGCTAAGGGGGCTTTTCATGCGGCATCACAGCGACGTCACTAAGCGGCCGCCCAATAGAAGCGGAGTTGAGCGGGACATAATATCCCGCCCACCTCTTTCCTTCCGCATTGCCGGCGGCCGCAGGTAAGCTGTTTGTCATTCCCGAGGTGTCACACATAGCGATGTGTGCTGCCTTGGGAACGATGAACAACTTGCGTCCTCCACAATCAACGATTTTTTAAAAAGGAAGGACGTGTCAACGATGGAAGATAAAGTGAGTATTTCCATCGTTAACGGTCGTTCCTTGCTGTCACATGCAGCGACGTCGCTAACGATGACAGATGTGCGTCACGGAATCCGCGACCCCGGCGATATATTGTTAGATATGTCGCAGCGTGTAACACCGGGTTTATTTCTCATAGTCTGGGAGTCCTTCATGTGGTGTTTTTTTTTTTTGCAAACTCTATGCAAGCTTTCATATGTCTTGCACTAAGGAAAGGTGTCCATCAGAACACTGCCATAAAGGCCCGACTGGTGGAGGGTTGCAGTAATAGTTGACTTTGTGGAACTTTTTCATTTGCTGTACTGCATCTCTGGAGCTCAGCCACAGTGATCTTGGGGTTCCTCTTTACCTCTCTCATCAAGGCTCTTCTCCCACGATTGTTAAGTTTGGCTGGATGGCTAGGTCCAGGAAGAGTTCTGGTTTTCTCAAACTTCTTCCATTTAAGGATTATGGAGGCCACTGTGCTGTTAGGAACCTTGAGTACTGCATAAATTCTTCTGTAACCTTGGCCAGATCTGTGCCTTGCCATAATTCTGTCTGAGCTCTTGGGCAGTTCCTTTGACCTTATGATTCTCATTTGGAGTGACATGCACTGTGAGCTGTGAGGTCTTATATGGACAGGTGAGCGCCTTTCCAAATCAAGTCCTATCAGTTTAACTAAACACAGCTGACCTCCAATGAAGGAATAGAAATATCTCAAGGAGGATCACAAGGAAATGCACAGCATGGGACTTAAATATGAGTGTCCGAGCAAAGGGTCTGAAAACTTATTACCATGTGATATTTTAGTTTTCCTTGTTTAATAAATTTGCAAACATTTCTACATTTGTTTTTTTCTGTCAAGATGGGGTGCAGAGTGTACAATAATGAGGAAAAAAAACTACTTTTTTGAATTTACCAAATGGCTGCAATGAAACAGTGAAAAATTTAAAAGGGGTCTGAATATTTTCCGTACCCACTGTACAGTGGGGAAAATAGGTATTTGATACACTGCCAATTTTGCAAGTTTTCCCACCTAAAAAAACCCCAGAGAGGCCGGTAATTGTTATTGTAGGTACTTTTCAACTGTGACAGACAGAATCCAAAAACAAAATTCAGACAATCACATTGTATGATTTTTAAATAATTTGTATGTTAATGCATGAAATAATTATTTGATACAATTGAAAAACAGTGCTTAATATTTGGCGCAGAAAACCTATGTTTTCAATTACAGAGGTTAGACGTTTCCTGTAGTTCTTGGCCAGGTTTGCACACGCTGCAGCAGGGATTTTGGCCCACTCCTACATACAGATCTCCAGATTTTTCAGGTTTCAGGGCTGTCACAGGGCATCATTGAGTTTCAGCTCCCTCCAAAGAATTTCTATTGGGTTTCAGTCTGGAGACTGGCTAGACCACTTCAGGACCCTAAAATGCTTCTTACGGAGCCACTCCTTAGTTGCCCTGGCTGTGTGTTTCGGGCCATTGTCATGCTGGAAGACCCAGCCATGACCCATCTTCAATACTCTTTCTGAGGGTTGATGGGCAAAATCTCGCAATACATGAGCCCATCCATTGTTCCTTCAATACGGTACAGTCATCCTGTCTCCTTTGCAGAAAAGCACCACCAAAGTATGAGGTTTCCACCAACATGCTTCATGGTTGGTACGGTGTCCTTGGGGTTGTACTCATCCTTTCTACAAACAAGGCAAGTAGAGTTGATACCAAAAAGTTCTATTTTGGTCTTATCTGACCACATGACCTTCTCCCATGCTTCTTCTGGATTATCTAGATTGTTATTGGTGACCTTCATACGGACCTGGACATGTGCTTGCGTGAGCAGAGAAACTTGTGTGCCATGCAGGATTTTAATCAATGATGGCATAGTGCATTACTAACGTTAATCTTTCAGACTGGAGTCGCAGCTCTTTCAGGTCATTGACCAGGTCCATCTGTGTAGTTCTGGGCTGATTCCTGACCTCCCTTAGAAGAATCCTTACTCCATGAGGCAGGATCTTGCATGTAGCCCCAGATCAAGTAAGTGTGATAGTGATCTTGTGTTTCTTCCATTTTCTAATAATTGTGCCATCAGATGCCTGCTCACCAAGCTGCTTGCCTATTGTCCTATAGCCCATCCCAGCCTAGTGCTGGTCTACAATTTTGTGACTGGTGTTCAACATCTCTTTGGTCTTGGTCATGGTGGAGAGGTTGGAGTGTGGTTGATTGTGTGGGGACAGGTGTCTTTTATTCAGGTAACAAGTTCAAACAAGTGCAATTAATACACGTAATGAGTGCAAATAGGAAGGCTACTTAAAGAAAAAAAAAACAGGTTCGTGAAAGCCAGAATTCTTGCTTGTTGGTCGGTGATAAAATACTTATGTCATAAAAAGCAAATTAAAAATCATACAAATGTAGCTGTCACTGTTCGTGGTCTAATGTCAGGCATGTGACTAGCAAAGTTTACCTGTTAAACCCCCAGATGATGTAATAATGCACAGGTAACACAGGGGTCATGATACAACGAATGACCCTGCCGTCAGGGAGAGGGGTAAGGGGACACCACCTCATCTCACTTCAAGCGGTTTCCTAACCTTAGGCCGTCAGCTAGCCCTACACTCACCCTGGTTAGTGAGCATGCCAACAAGAGCACTAGTCTCACCAATATAATACAGAAACACAAGGGTAGGAAAACAGACTGGGGAAATAGACATGAAAAGGAAAAACACTCCAGGCGACTTCAGTGCAGCAAAACATCACTGCTGCATACAACACAACACAACACGACAGACTTATCCCAGAGAGGACTCCTTCCAAAGAGGACCAAATAGAAATGAGGGATTCAGTTTCTATCATAGGTATCAGCTGATTAGATCACATGACTTAAATAGTAAAGGGAAGTGATCCCAAAGAGCAGCACATGAGATTGGAAGCTACAGCCATCAGCTAGGCAGGAAAGGGTGCTTAAGCCTTACACTACCATTAGCAAGGAGATGTTATTAAGTAACAGTAGTGACCCTGTCAGACACCAGATTTGCCCAGGGGTCCCGCCGAGCGGGACACACTCATGACATCTGGTGAGTGCGATTGCGGGGTTTGTCGTCTCTCTTTTGGGGGGTGTCTGTTTTCTTTAATATAGGGTACTGCTGTATTCTTTCACTTTTCAAGCTGCATGGACACTTTTTCATTGAACTGCAACTAGGGCTTTTTTTCGGGATATAGCTTATATTTAAGCCATTCCCCTGAAAACGCAGAAAATTCCTGCGAGGGCTTATTTTCGAGGAAACAATAGGAGCCACAGCAACAAAATCGAGATTCCAAAATTGAGGTAAAAGCGTGAATAAAATATGACTCCTAAAATTCTGCTAGACAGAGAGGCCTGTGCCAAGTTTTATGGTACAATTACACTTTAGACAATCTAATAACAAGTTAGTTATAGAGGACAAACATAAGACTGAGATATTAAATAGGCATTTCTCATCTGAGTTCACCAAGGAACTGACTGTACTGACTGTTCAACAAGTGAAAAATCAAAGTTCACCACCCAATATAATTAATTTAACACAAGAAGTACGCCTACGTCTGAGTAAATTAAACATTGACAAATCCCCAGGGCCAGATGGCATTCATCCACGAATATTGCGGGAATTGAGCTCCGTGATCGACAGACCGCTGTATCTCATTTTTTTAGACTCGCTTGTAACAGGGTTGGTGCCTCAGGATTGGAGGATTGCTGATGTGGTACCGATATTTAAGAAAGGTAAGAAGGTAGATCCAGGCAACTACCGTGCAGTAAGCCTGACATCAGTAGTATGCAAAGTTTTTGAGCGAATTCTAAAGGATGACATGCAAAAATATATTGCAGAAAATAATATAACTGACAAACAGCATGGATTCATGAAAGATAAGTCATGTCTAACCAACCTGTTGGGGTTCTATGAGGGGGTAAGTGCAAACCTGGATATTGGTAATGCAGCTGAAGTGATTTATTTGGACTTTGCAAAGGCATTTGATACTGTACCACATAACAGCCTTATACTAAAGCTCCAGAAGCAAGGACTAGGGGAAACTATCTGCAACTGGGTAAGGAATTGGCTAAAAGATAGGAAACAAAGTAGTCATAAATGGTACATTCTCTAAATGGGCTATAGTCAGCAGTGGGGTGCCGCAGGGATCTGTGCTAGAAGCGATTGTTTTTAATCTCTTTATTAATGATAGTAGCTTCAGGCAACCTGACAATTTACCCGTCGAGAATGGAGTCTTCAAGATCCGCTCTCCACTTGCGCCAAAATCATAGTACTAGCGCAACAAGGGGGACTTTTCCCCTAAAACGGTCCAGAAAATCCCAAGCGTGAACCCGGAGAGCAAGCTCCCACACTTAGTCATAGTGGGGAGCGGCACCAGGCAAGTTCCATACTACCGGGACCAACAGAGAAGTAAACTTAGTGCCAGGAGGCAGGTCACGGATCACCAGGCAGCACCATTGAGGACAGGACACGAACTAGCTCCCCTCAGCGGCAGCGGTATCCAGAACTTTGGTTTATCCAGTTGTCGGTGTCAGCTTAATGGACTGAGTGAGTACGCTAGTGACCCCTTTGCATCCAACGGCACGTCCCCACCATCACCGAGCCCTGGGGTATTCCCCCTACCCATGGAGGGTCACAACACCTGGCTGCTCCATTCCATGATCCCCGGGTACTCCCAACTGCAGCGGTCGTACTCCAATTAGCACATATCACGGGTGGTGTCATGAACTTTTCAATCCCCTGTAAATACCCCCCTTCATTTGAGTGGCCGCATGATCCCCGGGTCCGGAGACCCCTCGAGCCACCGCGGATCTGGACTTGAGCAGCTCGGCTGAAGGCACGGGGGCGGCACAGACCCATGGTAAGGTTTTAATATTAGAGAGTGTAGGTACTGTCCCAACTGGGTACACCTTGTCGTTGGTGGGATAGCTTAATGCTTTTTTTGATCAAAAACAGTGTTTACTAAGTACCATATGTTTATATGCACTATGCTTTTATTTAGTTAAAGTAGGGTATATTTTCACAATTTTTCCCTTTGTTTCCATATGTAAACAAGATGTAGAGAAACCCGTGTAAAACGAACCAGATTGTACGTATGCGTACATGCTACAGCATTGGTTTCTGAAGAAAAAGCAAAAATCTTGGCATGAAAAACACAGTATATAATAAGTGTGTTTTATAGCTTATTTTAAGCATTTGAATGGGTGAAAAACGCTGCAAGAACACAAAGAATTGACATGTTGCAGTTTAAAAAAAGAAAAAAAAAAAGTGTACGCAAGAAAAAAAACATGCACCATGTGAATGAGATTTTAGAAATCTCTTGATTTGCTGCTACTGCAAAATGAAAAAAACAGGGCAACAACACTACATAATCTGTGTGTTAAACCTTAGATTCCTCACAATACTTCCATTTTACTCTGATGGCAAATTTACACCCTCTTTGCAGTTTCTCAAACAGCTTTCATGCGGAATGGCTTTGAAGAAATAATTATGCCTTATCGAGAGTTTATTCATGGAATCTAAAAATAATCCCTATTTGTGGTTCATCCTACCAACAGTATCCTGAAATAGGGGTTGTGCAGCTCTCTCAGGATATGTAACTTGCTGCAACTCTTGGAAAATTTATATTCGCATGCCCGTTGTTAATGGAAAATTAATATTCACCCCGTCCTCTGCCCACCCCTCTGTGCCATTGTTAGTGATTGGGTGCAGTCAGACTGCTGTAATCAATTACTATTAATACAAAATTAATTCACCCCCTCTGCCCCCACCCCTCTGTGTCAGCATCAGTTATTGGGTGCAGTCAGACTACTTAACTTGCTCGCTGTTAAAACAAAATTAATATTCACCCCTTCCCCTGCCCACCCCTCTGTGCCAGCATCAGTGATTCAGTCAGATTGCTGTATTCCACACCCGACTATTGTATCACACTTCACGGACTGGCCAGCTGCCCTCCTGACCTGAGCATGACAGCTGCATAGATATACATTCTGTCACACTCGGGTCAGGGGAGCTGCTGGCCAGTCCAAGGCTTAAGATGCAATTGTCGGTGAGGAATGCAGTAGTCTGACTGAATCAATGACGCCAGCACAGAGTGGTGAATATTCATTTCATATTAACAGAGGGGGAGTACAGCAGTCTGACTGCACCAATCGGTGATGCCGGCACAGAGGGGTGGGCGGGGAAAGTCGTGAATATTCATTTTGTATTAACAGAGATCACGTGGCTATAAATTTTTCAGGCCCTAAAGTAACATACCGTAATTGGGCAATAAAAAATATTAGGCATCCCCAGAAAATGAGAGAGGGGAGCCAGCACAATCCGAAAATGGCATGCATCATATAAAAAGTGCAAATTCACAGATTTATTCCAACTGTACTGTAATATAAATGAGATTTTTAGCAAATAATTGATCAATTCTTTGAGCCACCCCGGCCAACGTCACAGCAAATCTCAATAGGGGGGGTCCTACACTATATTCTGTATTTCATGTGCCATGCGGCCTCCTAGATAAAGTTAAAGCAGAACCATAATGGAGCACACATACCTGTAACCTGTATATATAACCGCTTCTATGTTGCAAAAGAGGCAATTGTGGATAGAGGCCAGCCCAGGTCCCAGCATGTGGAGCAAGCTCTACACATACCAGGACTATAACAGAACTGACCCTCCCCAGTGCCAGAGAACAACCATTGATAAAGGCGGACCAGATCCAAGTATGGTGCTTAATTAGCAATGCCTGTGGAAAGGGTGAAGCAACTGAATGTGAACAGCTACCAACACGAGGAATATATTGCAAACCAAGATCAGGCGTGCATAGCATGGTGGTGACCAGCCACCAGACATTTGTAGCATAACTACAACCAAACAGAGAGAGAGGGGAGCCAGCACGATCCGAAAATGGCATGCATCATATAAAAAGTGTGTGACGCCCTGGGCAAGCCAGGGGTCACAGGTCACAACACTACACGCACCCCACATTCCCTGCAGGAACACCAAGGTCAGAACACAAATCCTTGTTGCCCTCCTCCAGGGGCTGATGTTCACACCAGGGGGTGGGCCAGGCGGTTGGCTCCACCCACCGAGGAGTTCACAGTCCTAGAGGCGGGAAAACCAAGCAGTTTAGCTCAGGCAGAGCTAGAGTGAAGAGTCAAGCTAGGGAAGTGAAGGAGTAAACAGTGGAGAGTTGAGTTTGAGAGTAGAAGGAAGTGGCAGTGGAGCTAGTGACAAGGGTGGAAGTGAGAGAAGAAAAGTGACAGTTTGAAAGCCTGAAGTTGGTCCGGGTGTGTGCCCCGGACTGAGACAGCAAGGTTGGCAGACGGCGGTGACAGTCTGCAGGAGAGGCTGATCGGAGGTTGCCGAAAGGACCGTGGACGGGTGGTGGCCCGACGGTACCGGAGCGGTATACAAAGAGAAGCCAGCACCAGTGGAAGGGCCTTTCGGATCCCGGCAAGGCTAGGAGTCGCCATAATTTGCCAAATCCGTCAGTGAAGGGGACCTCCGGGCCTCCCAGCAGCAAAGTCCCGATTGAAGGCAACAGTCCGACCGTGAAGGGGAGACACCGCTACCGCCAAGGCACCAGTTTCCCAGGGCCAGCGCCTGCGGGCAAGAGAGGGGCTCCTTCGGCTCATATCCAAGCTGGGGAGCGGGTTACCGGTGGGAATCCTTCGCTACCAAAGAACCGTACTTAGGTAGAGGGAAGTGACCGTCACCGCTAACTGCAGGGAACATCAGCACCGTAGCCGTCCGAGGGACCAGTCCAACCAGCCGTTTGTTTACCGTGAACTGTGTCATCATCCTTGGGCTGAGTGAGTACCTTCGTGCCGTGCGGCACAGCGCTGCCCCTGCGTCCCTGCACCTCCACAGGCCCCATAACCCGCCTGTCTACTATTCTGACCTCCCCATCATTGGGCCCCGGGACTACCAAAACCCCTACCCACGGAGGGGCAAACCAACATCTAGCTGCTCCATATCACCACTCCCGGGATCCCCAGACAGAGCAGCGGTGGTGTCCACACAATCACCACAACCGTGGGTGGCGTCACGGACATTAATCAAATCCCCCACCAACAAATCAATCACCCCTTTCACTCACGGGCGAGGAGCGCCGCTCGAGTCCCTGGGATCCAGCCTATCGCTCGAGCCACCGAGCAGCAGTAGCCGCAGAGCAGCGGCGGCCGGACCCGAGCAGTGGGAGAGCGCAGCGTTGACACCCTCCTCCCCGCCCGCGACAACTTGGCGTCATGAACAGGATCTTACCGCTCTGCTGTCTGGTAGAGGTGCGCCTTGTTACCACCGGAGGTGTCCGGCCAGAAAATTTCAGAAGCCGCCATCTTTGGCGCGAAAAGTCCCCGCTCGAGCGTCTTCTCGAGTAGTAGAGGCGCGAAGGCCAAAACTCCGCCCCGATAGAGGAGGAGCCGGAAAGAGGCTAAGACGAAATGGCGACTGGTCGCATGTAGCCGCGGCTATAAAGCAGGGACGCCAGGACTCTGCACCCATCTAGTTCCTGGGAGAGACCGCCAGCAACATGTGGATGCCGTCCAGAAGCACCGTAGCCCCCGCGCCAGGGACCGCGGCGTGGGTGGAGATCCGGACTGCGCAGCTCTACCAGAGGCTGCAGGTCAAAATGCAGCTCCTCATGGAGAAGTGGGAGACCGACATGGCAGACATGATAGCAACCGTGCGGAGACGCGAGGAGGAAGCTGCGGAAGGGAGGGTGAGTGACCCACGCCTGGATGCCCTTGAAGGGCCGGTCATCGCGGCTGCGGGACCCGGTCTAAACCCTCTCACCCTGCTGCCTTCCTTGCCACCCGTCACGGAAGCTGTGACCCCGCCACTAGGCCCGCTGCCACCGCAACCGGTAGAGATACCCAGCATGCCCGCCCCGGCGGGCCGACCTGCAGCCGGAGCCGGTAGCCGCCCGGAGGTGCTGCCGTGGAAAGCCCCGAAGCCCAAACCGGAGGTGTCCCCCGACAAGTCCCCCGAGCCAGAGCTGATAGCCCGTTCCGTGCCGAAGGCCCAGCAGAGGAAAGCCCCTGTGCCCATCCCCCACACCTCGGCTGAGGTTGCGCCGGGTTGCCGCTGCAAGGCGGCGTCCAAGGTCAAGAAGCCGCGGGACCTGCCACCCAGATCCCTAACAGTGGGCAGCATCCAAAATGTCCCGCGAGGCCCAACCCGTGCGCCGGAGCTCGCAGCAGCACCGTACTGGGACAGGGAGCCGGTACCTTTGGGCCTGGAGATCGAGGAGACGGAAAGAAAGAAGGCGGAGTTGGTGGCCCGTGCGATCCGGGAAAAAGAGAACCTCCGTCAGGCAACTTTCCGTGTCCGGGGCCCGTTGTATGAAGGGCAGGTGAGGCGGTTTGATGTCCGCCGGGGCTATGGATTCATATATGAACCGGGCCTGGAGGCCGAAGTGTTTATAGCCCGGCGGGATGTTAATGCTCATCTGCCGGAGGAGCACCCCGGTCGGAACCTGATGCCGGGCGACTTGGTCCAGTACACCCGGCACTGTGGAGAGAGGGGGTGGTTCGCCCTAGATGCAAAATTGAGGGGCAGCCAAGAGGCCCGTGTGAGCACTACACCCCCTCCCTCAAGGGATGCTGAGGACTCTGAGTAGGGCAGCGGAGCACCGTTGTCCAGTCCCCGTTGGGACCACCAGTTTGTTCAAAAGTTTGAAGAAGATGAAAATGTGTGATAACCGAAAAGTCACCTGATTAACCTGTGATTTGGAAAACCGGCCGTTGCCGGCACCGTTGTCCCCGTGGGGACCGATTGAAGTTGTTTGCATAGGAACTCCTATGGACAAGCCCGTGAACTTGCAGGGCAACCACAAACGTTAGTGGCTTGTAAATATGTTTCCGTTGCAACTGCCACCGTTCCGCCTCCGGAGAGGCAGATTGGAGGGAGGGCCCGCAGTAGAGCAGGCTGGGGCCCAGCCACCACCGGAACCAGTGGCTACCCTCTGGAGGGGAAGGACAGATCCCGCTCGGGTAACTTGGTTCAGGACTGGGGTCAAGGGGTGCTGCCTGTTTCTTAGGGGCAGCATCAGGGCCAGGTTACTTGGGTGGGAGAGAGCGGCAGCCGCAACCGTTTGTTGCCGTAACGTTTAAGCAAAGTGCCTCCCATTGTGGGATGATGGTTTTCTACTTGTACTGTGTTGTTTTTATCTTTTTCAGAAAAAAAAATAAAATAAAACCGGTGTTGGACGGGCAGCCCGAGGACGGTCTGCGTTTTGCTAAGGGGGAATGTGACGCCCTGGGCAAGCCAGGGGTCACAGGTCACAACACCACACGCACCCCACATTCCCTGCAGGAACACCAAGGTCCGAACACAAATCCTTGTTGCCCTCCTCCAGGGGCTGATGTTCACACCAGGGGGTGGGCCAGGTGGTTGGCTCCACCCACCGAGGAGTTCACAGTCCTGGAGGCGGGAAAACCAAGCAGTTTAGCTCAGGCAGGGCTAGAGTGAAGAGTCAAGCTAGGGAAGTGAAGGAGTAAACAGTGGAGAGTTGAGTTTGAGAGTAGAAGGAAGTGGCAGTGGAGCTAGAGACAAGGGTGGAAGTGAGAGAAGAAAAGTGACAGTTTGAAAGCCTGAAGTTGGTCCGGGTGTGTGCCCCGGACTGAGACAGCAAGGTTGGCAGACGGCGGTGACCGTCTGCAGGAGAGGCTGATCGGAGGTTGCCGAAAGGACCGTGGATGGGTGGTGGCCCGGCGGTACCGGAGCGGTATACAAAGAAGCCAGCACCAGTGGCAGGGGCCTTTCGGATCCCGGCAAGGCTAGGAGTCGCCATAATTTGCCAAATCCGTCAGTGAAGGGGACCTCCGGGTCTCCCAGCAGCAAAGTCCCGATTGAAGGCAACAGTCCGACCGTGAAGGGGAGACACTGCCACCGCCAAGGCACCAGTTTCCCAGGGCCAGCGCCTGCGGGCAAGAGAGGGGCTCCTCCGGCTCATATCCAAGCTGGGGAGCGGGTTACCGGTGGGAATCCATCGCTACCAAAGAACCGTACTTAGGTAGAGGGAAGTGACCGTCACCGCTAACTGCAGGGAACATCAGCACCGTAGCCGTCCGAGGGACCAGTCCAACCAGCCGTTTGTTTACCGTGAACTGTGTCATCATCCTTGGCTGAGTGAGTACCTTCGTGCCGTGCGGCACAGCGCTGCCCCTGCGTCCCTGCACCTCCACAGGCCCCATAACCCGCCTGTCCACCATCCTGACCTCCCCATCATCGGGCCCCGGGACTACCAAAACCCCTACCCACGGAGGGGCAAACCAACATCTAGCTGCTCCATATCACCACTCCCGGGATCCCCAGACAGAGCAGCGGTGGTGTCCACACAATCACCACAACCGTGGGTGGCGTCACGGACATTAATCAAATCCCCCACCAACAAATCAACCCCCCTTTCACTCACGGGTGAGGAGCGCCGCTCGAGTCCCCGGGATCCGGCCCATCGCTCGAGCCACCGAGCAGCAGCAGCCGCAGAGCAGCGGCGGCCGGACCCGAGCAGTGGGAGAGCGCAGCGTTGACACCCTCCTCCCCGCCCGCGACAACTGCAGATTCACAGATTTATTCCAACTGTACTGTAATACAAATTAGATTTTTAGCAAATAATTGATCAATTCTTTGAGCCACCCCTGCCAACATCACGGCAAATCTCAATAGGGGGGTCCTAACCTATATTATGTATTTCAACTCATTTTTTTATTATAGTACAGTTGGAATAAATCTGTGAATTTTCACTTTTTATATGATGCATGCCAATTTCAGATCGTGCTGGCTCCTTTTTCTCTGTTATGACTGTAGTTAAGCTACAATTTCTGGTGACTGACCATCACCATACCATGCACGCCTGATTTTGGTTTGCAATGTATTCCTCCTGTTGGTAGCTGTTCACATTCAGTTGCCTCACCCCTTTCCACAGGCAATGCTAATTAAGCACCTTACTGGGATCTGGTCCGCCTTTATCAATGGTTGCTGTCTGGCACTGGGAGGGTCAGTTCTGATATAGTCCTGGTATGTGTAGAGCTTGCTCCACATACTGGGACCTGGGCTGGCCTCTATCCACAATTGCCTCTTTTGTAACATGGAAGCGGCTATATACAGGTTACAGGTATGTGTGCTCCATTATGGTTCTGCTTTTAACTTTATCTAGGAGGCCGCATGGCACATGAAATACATAATATAGGTTAGGAGGACCCCCCTATTGAGATTTGCCGTGACGTTGGCAGGGGTGGCTCAAAGAATTGATCAATTATTTGCTAAAAATCTCATTTTTTTATTATAGTACAGTTGGAATAAACCTGTGAATTTGCACTTTTTATATGATGCATACCAATTTCAGATCGTGCTGGCTCCTTTTTATCCCCTGAAAATAAGCCTATCTTTCGAAGACACCGTTAGTTACAGGAGAAACACAGTAGCTACCACTGCATTCTGTAGCGACATGCCATTCCATCTGGTCTGTGCTTAGGTGGGACAATAATTTGTATTGCAACCGATCAATGACAAAAAACACCTGTAAGTTATGTAAGGAATATGTGACCAAGGAAGAGAGTGATGTTGTGCTGCATCAGATGGTCTTCACAATCACCCAACCTCAACCCAATTAACATGGTTTAGGGTGAGTTAGAGCACAGAGTGAAGACAAAGCAGACAATAATTGCTGGGAACACTATTAGGCTATGTGCGCATGTTGCCTTTTCTTGTGACCACAAAGATGCAGCGTTTTTGTGCGTTTTTGGCCGCAAAAAACGCACCCACGGTAACAATGCGTCCAAAAAATGCATGCTTTTTTGTGTTTTCTCCTGCATTTGTGCTGCTGTGTTTTCTCCAATGCATTGCATGGGTGAAAAATGTTTTAAAAAAACGCAGAAATAATTGACATGTTGCATCTTTGTGGTCACCACTAAAACGCACCTAAAACAAAACTACACTGTGCGGACAGCAAAAATGAAAACTCATAGACTTTGCTGGGGAAGCAAAGTTATGTCGTTTTTAGACCAAAAATGCACCCGAAAAATGCGCAAAAACGCTACGAAAAAGGCAGTGTGCGCACGTAGCCTTATTGTTGGATTGCAATTCAAGTTGCCTACCCGATGAAGCTGCTTAAGAGAATTCCAAGGGGGCATAAAATGGTCGGAGTAAATAGGGGGGTACTTTTAAGAATCTATGGGTACCGTCACACTAAACGACGTACCAGCGATTCCGACCACGATACGACCTGGTCAGGATCGCTGGGAGGTCGCTGGTGAGATGTCACACAGTCAGACATTACCAATGACGCAGTAACGATAGAGGTCGCAGTAGCGACCTGTATAACGATCTCGGCGGTCATTGGGACACTGTCACACAGTGTCAAACACCGCGATGTGTCCTGCCCAGCGGGAGCCCGACGACAAAAAAAATGAACCAGAATAGTGTGTAACGATCAGCGATTTCACAGCAGGGGCCAGGTCGCTGCTCAGTGTCACACACAGCGAGATCGCTAATGAGGTCACTGGTACCTCACAAAACCTGTGAATCAGCAGCGATCTCGCTATGTGAGAAGAACCCCTAAGGTTTAAACATAATTTGGTTGTTCACATGTGTTTCCTTTCTTTACTCCTAGTTTCCATAGTTGACCATTCATGGTTTCCTGGCCTTCAGTCTGAATCTACAATGTGCACATCCCAATGTCTAAATGTTGAACCAGTTTTGTAGATTTAGATAGGAAAAAAAAAAATAAATTTGGGAAGTTACTACTTCTGTTTTCAGCATTGCATTTCTTCTAAATGGAAGTATAAAATAACGTTTAGACAAGTACTGTGCATATTTGCAGTTGACTCATATTTACTAATTGCATTTTTGTCATTTTCTAAAATAGCCTTCCTCTGTATCTAACCCACAATTGTACTTCTTGCATTAATCTTCACAACTTCTGTATTTCTAAAGAACTATACTGAAGAAAATGCTAGTAATATTCAAAATGCTATGTAAGAAAAGTAGAGTTCCTGCAAGCGGATGTTACATGGTCGGAAGCCTCAATTACAAATGTATAACCATTAGTGATGAGCGAGTACTAAAAAGCTCGGGTGCTCGAAGCTCGGGCCGAGCCTCCCAAGATACTCGTGTACTCGGCCCGAGCACCGAGCCCAATGTTATCCTATGGGAGACCCGAGTATTTTTGTGAAATGACCCCCCGGCAGCATGGAGAAACCCTAAAAATGTCACAAAAGTCTCAGAAGAGTGCTCAAATGACATGGCATCAGCATGGGGAAGACCCCTTGAAGCATTTATCACTCAAAAGTCACAGATGTGAACAATTTTGTCCGAGTTTTACGCCATTTTTACGGACTCACCAGAAAACCTTCCAAAATGACACCAAAATGAATTTTCATGGCGGAAATGTTAAGGGCACATACCCAATAGTGAGATAGAGCTGGTGTATGTTACTTTTTGAGATTAATACATGAAAGATTTTACATGAAAACCTTGTGTGGCACTCCGATGTCCAAAACGCACGTTTTGTGCTTTTTACTAGCGATGTCGGTCATTTTTTTTTTTTTATTCTATCTCCCTCAGTCCGTCGGTCTGTCTCTCTCTGTCTTGTCTGTCCCCCTCTCACAGTCTGTCGGTCAGTTCCCCCCCCTCTCTCTTACTTACCGTTCCCCGATCACTGCCGCGGCGCTGCACAGCTGTTCAAACTCCGGTGGCTTTTCCTCTTTTGAAAAAGCCGGCCGCTCATTAATCAATCTCCTATTCCCTGCTGTCCTGCTTTTCGGCGCCTATGATTGGTTGCAGTGAGACACGCTCCCACACTGAGTGACAGCTGTCTCACTGCAACCAATCACAGCAGCCGGTGTGTGTATACTGTGCAGTGAAATAAATAATTAAATAATTAAAAAAAACGGCATGCGGTCCCCCCAATTTTAATACCAGCCAGATAAAGCCATACGGCTGAAGGCTGGTATTCTCAGGATGGGGAGCTCCACGTTATGGGGAGCCCCCCACCCTAACAATATCAGTCAGCAGCCGCCCAGAATTGCCGCATACATTAGATGCGACAGTTCTGGGGCTGTACCCGGCTCTTCCCGATTTACCCTGGTGCGTTGGCAAATCGGGGTAATAAGGAGTTAATGGCAGCCCATAGCTGCCACTAAATCCTAGATTAATCATGTCAGGCGTCTCCCCGAGATTCCTTCCATGATTAATCTGTAAATTACAGTTAAAAAACACACACACCCGAAAAATCCTTTATTAGAAATAAAAAACACTAACAAAGTCCCTCATTACCAATTTATTAACCCCGACAAACCCTCCATGTCCGGCGTACTCCACAGTCCTCCAGCGTCGCGTCCAGCTCTGCTGCATGGAAGTGACAGGAGCTGCAGAAGACACCGCCGCTCCGGTCACCTCCACGCAGCTAATGAGATGAGTATAGCGATCAGCTGAGCTGTCACTGAGGTTACCTGGATCCAGCGGTGGATGCAGCGGTGGCCGCGGGTAACCTCAGTGACAGCTCAGCTGATCGCGCTACTCACCGCCGCTCCAGTCAGCTCCATGCACCAACTGAGGTGAGTAGAGCGATCAGCTGCTGTCACTGAGGTTAATCGCGGCACCGCTGGATCCAGCGGTGGCCGGGAGTTACCTGACTGACAGCAGCTGATCGCGCTATTCCCTTCATTAGCTGCGTGGAGGTGACCGGCGGCTTTTACTATTTTGAAAAAGCCGGCCGCTCATTAAACAATCTCCTATTCCCTGCTTTCCCCGCCCACCGGTGCCTATGATTGGTTGCAGTGAGACACGCCCCCACGCTGAGTGACAGGTGTCACACTGCACCCAATCACAGCAGCCGGTGGGCGTGTCTATACTGTGCAGTAAAATAAATTAATAAATAATTAAAAAAAAACGGCGTGCGGTCCCCCCCATTTTAATGCCAGCCAGATAAAGCCATACGGCTGAAGGCTGGTATTCTCAGGATGGGGAGCTCCACGTTATGGGGAGCCCCCCAGCCTAACAATATCAGTCAGCAGCCGCCCAGAATTGCCGCATACATTATATGCGACAGTTCTGGGGCTGTACCCGGCTCTTCCCGATTTGCCCTGGTGCTTTGGCAAATCGGGGTAATAAGGAGTTAATGGCAGCCCATAGCTGCCACTAAATCCTAGATTAATCATGTCAGGCGTCTATGAGACACCCTCCATGATTAATCTGTAAGTTACAGTAAATAAACACACACACCCGAAAAATCCTTTATTAGAAATAAAAAACACACACACATTCCCTGGTTCACCACTTTAATCAGCCCCAAAAAGCCCTCCATGTCCGGCGTCATCCAGGATGTTCCAGCGTCGCATCCAGCGCTGCTGCATAGAGGTGACCGGAGCTGCAGAAGACACCGCCGCTCCGGTCACCTCCATGCAGCAAATGAGGTGAGTAGCGCGATCAGCTGAGCTGTCACTGAGGTTACCCGCCGTCACTGGATCCAGTGACAGCGGGTAACCTCAGTGACAGCTCAGCTGATCGCACGGCTGTCTTCATTAGCTGCGTGGAGGTGACCGGAGCGGCGGTGTCTTCTGCAGCTCCTGTCACTTCCATGCAGCAGAGCTGGACGCGACGCCGGAGTCCGTGGAGTACGCCGGACATGGAGGGTTTGTCGGGGTTAATAAATTGGTAATGAGGGACTTTGTTAGTGTTTTTTATTTCTAATAAAGGATTTTTCGGATGTGTGTGTTTTTTAACTGTAATTTACAGATTAATCATGGAAGGAATCTCGGGGAGACGCCTGACATGATTAATCTAGGATTTAGTGGCAGCTATGGGCTGCCATTAACTCCTTATTACCCCGATTTGCCAACGCACCAGGGTAAATCGGGAAGAGCCGGGTACAGTCCCAGAACTGTCGCATATAATGTATGCGGCAATTCTGGGCAGCTGTTGGCTGATATTGTTAGGGTGGGGGGCTCCCCATAACGTGGAGCTCCCCATCCTGAGAATACCAGCCTTCAGCCGTATGGCTTTATCTGGCTGGTTTTAAAAATGGGGGGAACCGCACGCCGTTTTTTTTAATTATTTAATAAATAATTAAAATGAATAATTAAAATTAATAAATAATTAAAAAAAACGGCGTGCGGTTCCCCCCATTTTTAAAACCAGCCAGATAAAGCCATACGGCTGAAGGCTGGTATTCTCAGGATGGGGAGCTCCACGTTATGGGGAGCCCCCCACCCTAACAATATCAGTCAGCAGCCGCCCAGAATTGCCGCATACATTATATGCGACAGTTCTGGGGCTGTACCCGGCTCTTCCCGATTTGCCCTGGTGCGTTGGCAAATCGGGGTAATAAGGAGTTATTGGCAGCCCATAGCTGCCAATAAGTCCTAGATTAATCATGTCAGGCGTCTATGAGACACCCTCCATGATTAATCTGTAAGTTACAGTAAATAAACACACACACCAGAAAAAATCCTTTATTAGAAATAAAAACACACACATATACCCTGGTTCACCACTTTAATCAGCCCGAAAAAGCCCTCCATGTCCGGCGTAATCCAGGATGATCCAGCGTCGCTTCCACCGCAGCTGCATGGAGGTGACCGGAGCCGCAGCACACACAGCCGCTCCGGTCACCTCCACACAGCAAATGAACACAGCCGCGCGATCAGCTGCTGTCACTGAGGTTACCCGCGGCCACCGGTGGATGCAGCGGTGACAGCGGGTAACCTCAGTGACAGCAGCTGATCGCGCGGCTGTGTTCATTTGCAGTGTGGAGGTGACCGGAGCGGCGGTGTCTGCTGCAGCTCCGGTCACCTCCATGCAGCAGCGCTGGATGCGACGCTGGATCATCCTGGATTACGCCGGACAAGGAGGGCTTTTTCGGGCTGATTAAAGTGGTGAACCAGGGTATATGTGTGTGTTTTTATTTCTAATAAAGGATTTTTTCAGGTGTGTGTGTTTATTTACTGTAACTTACAGATTAATCATGGAAGGTGTCTCATAGACGCATGACATGATTAATCTAGGACTTATTGGCAGCTATGGGCTTCCAATAACTCCTTATTACCCCGATTTGCCAACGCACCAGGGTAAATCGGGAAGAGCCGGGTACAGCCCCAGAATTGTCGCATATAATGTATGCGGCAATTCTGGCCAGCTGCTGACTGATATTGTTAGGGTGGGGGGCTCCCCATAACGTGGGGCTCCCCATCCTGAGAATACCAGCCTTCAGCTGTATGGCTTTATCTGGCTGGTATTAAAATTGGGGGGAACCGCACGCCGTTTTTTTAATTATTTATTTATTTATTTTACTGCACAGTATAGACACGCCCACCGGCTGCTGTGATTGGGTGCAGTGTGACACCTGTCACTCAGCGTGGGGGCGTGTCTCACTGCAACCAATCATAGGCGCCTGTGGGCGTGGAAAGCAGGGAATATGAGATGGCTGTGTACAGAGCACAGCGCGCCGGCCGGTATAAAGGCTCGGTCACGCTGTGCAGGCCGGCCAATCACTGCAATTCCACAACTAACAGGGCTGTGGCATTGCAGTGGTCTGCCAGCCAATCCCTGCATGAGGGCTGGCTCTCAAAAGAGCGCCAACATGCAGGGATGAAGACCACGAGTAAAGCACGAGTATTGCAAAATTACTCGGTACCCGCCGAGCAGCCCGAGTACAGTGATACTCGTGCGAGTACCGAGTAGTTACAAGCATGCTCGCTCATCACTAATAACCATGGTTTATGAATGAAGTAATACATACGGATCAGTAAGGTTAGATTGCATTCCGATGAGCAGTGTTTGTTGAGTATTTGATGCTACAGAATTTCTGCACCTTTGTTTACTTGTGTTTTTTTCACTGCGTTTTTTTATTTAGTTTTTCTTGCGTTTTTGATGCTGCGTTTTTTGCCTCCGTTTGGTGTGTCAAGCTTTAAATAAATATACTTTGTTTTTTAAACTTCGTTTTTGAAGTAGCGAATAAACGCAGTGTCAAAAACGCAATAATAACTCATCATAGCAGGTTCACACTTTCACTTAGATACCCAAGGAGTGAGCTGTGGTAAACACCTAGTAAGTAGGGTCAAAATTTACAGAGAAGATGAGAACAAAACCAGAACCAAATACAAAGTCGATAGTAGCTATGTCAGAGTCCAGGGCGTCCATCAGAAACATCAAGCATAGAGAAAGGTTAGACAATTCAACGGTCAATGCATAAGGCCGCTTTCACATTGCGTTTCTACCTACGTTCACTGGTTCTGTCGCGGCATCCGTCCGAACCCCCCTCGCAAAACGTGTTTCGGGCGAATGCGCCAACGGGGCCATTGACTATAAATGGAGCACACGTTTTATGCAGGCGGATACCTGCTACGTCTGGGTGTCTGCCTGCAGAAAACATATATGCCCGAAAATGGTGCAAGACAGATCACACGCTGACTCCGTCTGCACCATTATAGTCAATGGCTCCGTTGAACCTCTGCTCTATTAGTGGAAGCACATCTGGGCATTTCATTAGCCCCCTGCCCAGAATTGCAGACCTGAATCCTGTTAATTGGCCCCCAGTGTGACCACTTATAGACTACAGTAATCATAAGCCATCACTGCTTGCGAGACACCCATGAGCATGCTGCAATTATGCTGCTATGGGTGTGAGAGGCAGAACAACCACTTAGATACCACAGTTGCTATTGACTGCAGAATCTAAGGGGTGACTCTGCAGCAATCAGAGCTAGCAATGATTGTTACAGTTAATGCTATACAGCTGGCACCTGCAATGTATTGAGATGGGGTTACTACATTAGATTTATAAAATATTTCTGTTTTTAACACTGAATATATTAGTTTTAAACTACATTGCTGCTATATAGGCTATGTATACCTAAAAGTTTCAAGTTTCTTCATGTACATTTTAATCACACTGCGTGAGCCCACCTGCCACTAACAAGGTAACCTCTTCAGATGAGAACTTACCAACTGTCCCTCTCCAGGACCTAGGCCTACAAATTTAAATTTAAAGGACCAGTAAGGCCAACCCGCACCTGTGCATATACAGTACATCGGGTGAAATAAATTTTGAATACATCATCCATTTTCTAGGCAAATATATTTCTAAAAGTGCTAGTGAAGTTAATTTCTCACCAGATGTCGTAAACAACCAATCCAATCTATACAGGCAAAGAAATCAAACCACAGATGTCCATAAATAAACTTATGTGTAATAATGAGACATGATACAGGGGAAAAAGTACTGAACACATGAAGAAAGAAAAGTGCAAAAAGCCATGGAAAGTCATGACACCAGCTGACATCTATCAGTAGTTAGAAAGCAATCCTGCCACTTAGTGAAAAATAATATCAGCTGGTTCAACTGAGGGCCTATAAAAAGGTGTCTCAATACCAAGGTTCCACACAAAAAACATCTCATGATGGGGAAAACTAGTGAGCTGTCTTAAGACCTTCACAACCTTATTGTTGTAAAACTGTAATGCCTGCCTGGATCCACAGACTCAGACGGGCTGTAATGGACAGGCTAGAGGGAAACCACTCACCAAGCAGGACCCCTAGAACCCTGAAACCCTTTAACCCCTAAACAGGGATTTGAAATTACACAGGGCCCCGGTGATCACTACTTGTGGAAGGCTGCAGTCCGATGAGCGTAGTAGTCAGGCAGGGTCGCACCGGGAAATGCAATACAGAGACAGAATCACGCAGGCAAGGACGTAATAAAAAAAAACAAAGCAGAGGTCCAATCCGGCAGGCAGGAGTGTAATCAGGAGACAAGCAGAAGTCAGAACACCAGAATCACTAAACAGAACAGGGTGGGACAGGAATACATAACTATCTCTGAGAGAGAGGGGAGCCAGCACGATCTGAAATTGGCATGCATCATATAAAAAGTGAAAATTCCCAGATTTATTCCAACTGTACTATAATGAAAAAAATGAGATTTTTAGCAAATAATTGATCAATTTTTTGAGCTACCCCTGCCAACGTCACGGCAAATCTCAATAGGGGGGTCCTACTCTATATTATGTATTTCATGTGCCATGCGGCCTCCTAGATAAAGTTAAAAGCAGAACCATAATGGAGCACACATACCTGTAACCTGTATATATAACCGCTTCTATGTTGCAAAAGAGGCAATTGTGGATAGAGACCAGCCCAGGTCCCAGCATGTGGAGCAAGCTCTACACATACCAGGACTATATCAGAACTGATCCTCCCAGTGCCAGACTGCAACCATTGATAAAAGGCGGACCAGATCCAAGATGGTGCTTAATTAGCATTGCCTGTGGAAAGGGGTGAGGTAACTGAATATGAACAGCTACCAACAGGAGGAATACATTGCAAACCAAAATCAGGCGTGCATAGCATGGTGGTGACCAGCCACCAGAATTTGTAGCATAACTATCTCTGGCAGTGGTCAACAGACAGGAGGGGAAATAAGAAGGGTGTGGTGTCTTCCCATTGGTTGTAGCTGAATGATGGTAACTTCACCTGGAAGACACATGCCACCTACAGTCAGCCAGTGATACTGCAGATCCCAAGGAAACCCAGCACAGTGGATGAGCGGAGCCTGTGCCCACCAGGGCCGCTGGCATAGACTCCTCTCCAATCACCAGCACTATCCATGGCAGGAACATGGCATCGCCTGGTGACTGAAGTAGAAGTCGCTGGAGCGGACTCCAGTTGGGACGTAACAAAAACATACTGATTGCATTGGCTACAGAAGAATATCTAAACTACTGAAGGTTCCAATGAGCACTGTTGAGGCCATAATCTGGAAGTGTAAAGAACATAATTTCACAATAAACAGGTCCCAACCATGTGCTCCACGCAAGATTTCAGATAGAGGAGTGAAAAGAATTACCAGAAGAGTAGTAAAAACATGTGGAGACCTACAGTAAAACTTTGAATTGTTTATTTAAAAAAAACAACAAATAATACACTCAACCTTCATGGCCTATATGCACGCTCACCACACAAGACTCCATTGCTGAAAAAAAACATGTTCAAGCACATTTAAAGTTTGCTCAACAACATTTAGACAAGCCTGTAAAATACTGAGATAATATAATCTGGTTTGATGAGATCAAACTTTAACTCTTTGGATGCAATAATACAAACCATGTTTGGTATCCAAAAGGCACTACATATCACCTTCAAAACATCATACCAACAGTGAAGTTTGGAGGTGGGAACATCATGGTGTGGGGCTAATGATCGGCATATATAACTGGCAAACGTCATTTAATTGAAGGAAGGATGAATGGTGTAAGATGGCTGCCGAACATGTAATCGATGGGAAATATGTACTGCAGAGGTGGTTGCCCTCTGTAATGTAAACCCGGGTGTAAGCTATAGCACAGTTCGTACTAAGAGAACTGTTACGGTGCATCAGAGCAGAGTTTAACGAGCAGACAGAGATGGATAAGATGAAACAAGCATGGACATTTCAGCAACACAATTTCAAGCACACAGCCAAGGAAACCCTCAATTGGTTTTAGAGAAAAAAAATAAAGCTGCTAGAATGGCCCAGCCAATCACCTGACCTGCAATCACCCGACCTGAGTCCAATACAAAAATGATGGAAGGAACTAAAGCTCAGTGTTCATAGAAGGAGCCCACTTAACCTTCAGGATTTGAAGAGTGTTTGTGTGGAAAAATGGACCAAAATCTCAACTGAGCAATGCATGCGCCTAGTTTCTCCATAGAGGAAGTGTCCTGAAGCTGTCATCATCAACAAAGGCTTCTGTGCTAAGCATTAATTAAATTTCAGTAAGCGTGTTCAATATATTTTCCCTGTGTTATTTCTCATTATTACGCACAAAACAATTTTTGGACGTCTATGGTTTGATTTCTTTGCCTGTGTGGATTGGATGGGTTGTTATGGACATCTAGTGAGAAATTCATGTCAACAGCAGCTTTCGAAATATATTTCCTTATTGATGACGTGTTTAATACTTATTTCACCTGCTACATTTCATTTTACTTTTTGTGGCCGGGATCACACAGTGAAATCCGAGACAAAGAATTCCAATCTCAAGAAGTTCAAATAAATGTGATACAACCGTCGAGTGCAACTTTGGTGGCCGTTGTATTGATGCCGTGTGTGTGACTTAGTCTTTTGGTTTTGGCTGTAGGGATACACTGTCACTGTAAGTTGAACTTGGCCTGGAAGAAGTTTACTTTTTTTTATGCACTTTTATACAACATATTTTACATCTATGGTAATTTTCTTGGTTAGCACTACACACAGCTGCTTCCCTACAAGAGGACTGGATACAATCTACAAAAATGAGACGTCAGGACATCTCAATCAATGCTTTAAATTAACAGCAATCGTTTCTGTTGTGCTCAGAGGACATTCCAGGGAAGAGAAAGAGAAAATAATGACTTCTTAAGCGATTTTCGACCCACATGTGTGGGGTTTCTTGGAAATGGTCGGCTCGCTTTCACTGGGGAGGGAGCTGCTCTTGTCAAAGAGAAAAGAATAACTGGCAAGAACGCCGTCATTCAGATGTGTTTTCCTAGAAGGGTCACGGATTTTCTCAAAAGACCATCCACTTGGACGTCATATTGCTACAAATCGAAGACCAAAAGACTAGATTGGGGGGCTACCAAAAAGGAAGGCAGACTAAGGATAAAATAATGAATTATAAAATGAAACATTGCTTGTGCATAGGGCAGACTGAAGGAATAAATCTACATCACAAAAAGTAAATGTACTAAAAAATACAGATCTGGAGATTACAGCTATACAGAAATATGCCAATGTATGTAAAGCACTGTGGAATTAATAGCGCTATATAAATGAATAAAATTATTAAATATGTGATTGATTAAATATTATCTTAGTAGGGGAAAGCAAGAAGAGCGAAGGGACAATACTTAGGAGACCTGTCTGCTTTCCTGACTTAGTAAATACTTGTATTCCTCTTCAAATAATTGATTATTTTTTTTTCCTTTTTGTGGATAAATTGGACAGGTACATTCTCTGTACACCGACAACGTCATCAATAATTGGCTGCGTAGGGGATACACCCTGCTTGATAAGGGGAATGGTAGTGCCAAGGTGTCCCTTTATTCCTTAAAGGGTTATCTAGGACTATTTTTATCTTTATCTCATAGGGCTAGGAATGGATATGAAGGTAGTTATTAAATAATTTTAGATTTTGAAAGATCCAACTTTTAATGGATTCATCGATACCAAATTGGCTTATTTATTTTCCTTTGACAATAGAAAAAGGGGAAAATTGAAACTTTGATTATTTTTTAGTTTGCAACAATTTTTAACTATTGGCTTATATCTTTAATTCCCCTAGGGCCCAACATGTTGTACAATACACTGCTAATACTTATATGCTAATACATATATGCTAATAAGGTCAAGTTAACCATCTCCTATGAAGCCCAGCCACATCTGGGCTATATGGGAATACGAAAATTACAGCAATTTGGACCTTCTGCAGGCCATTGTGACATCGACGTCCCAGGATCGTGTTATCCTGAATGGGATGCAATGAGGTACTAAAAGGACCACCTACTCCAAGATCTAACCACTTAAATGCTGATAAGGCATCTAACGGGTTCTGATCACAGCCGTTACGAGTCTGGTGTCTGCTGTTTAATGCTTCCAAAGATCACAGTGTTTGGAATAAGTGCAGTTCTGAGCCCGTTCTATACATCTACATCCAACATGTTGGAAAGGAATTAAAAATAATCTATCACCAATTTAATAAGTGTGGGCAACACCAGACTGGTTATCTATTAACAAAAGTGCTCAGATGTAACCCTACTGCCCCTCAAACGTCCTGATTTTCTTGCAAAAGTCAGGCCCGAACTTGTGTGGGCTCCTGACATGCAAAGCAGGATCCCACAACTCTTTACAGCCACTCTCACGGTGATGAAGCAGGATCTTTCGCTTTCCAATAACCAAACGCTGTCGGGTACTTTACTAAGCTGTTACCCAACAGTAACAGCTGGAATAATATTACCCTTCAGTAACAGCTTAATAAATACTTGACAGCACTGAGTTATTGGAAAGAGGACGATCCCGCTTTATCACTGTGAGACAGGCTGCGAAGGGTTGTGGAATCCTGCTCTGCAAGCTGGAATCCCCCAACCCAGATGTTCTAGCAGATGTCAGTCCCTTATGGGGGGCATTAGGGTTACTTATAATTAATTTTGTTAAAGGGGATCTGTCAGCAGTTTTTTGCTACCTCATCTGACGACAATATAATGTAGGCAAGGAGATTCTGAATCCAACAGTGTATCCCATAGATTACTGGGTGCAGCCCTTCTCACACAATCAAAAAATTGAGTTTTAAACATGTACCTGAGCCCTGGGAGCTGACCCTGCTCACACCAGGCTCTCAATAGAGATTGTGCATTGACTGTGAGGTATCAATCACAGCAGGGAAATTGTCAGACTGTTCTGCAGCTGCCAACTAGACCTAACAATGTTAATCACAGGGTTATAAAGCCATTAGTTTAAGTAAACAGTAGCACATACACAGATAAGAGAGACACAGTTGTTTTTTGTTTTTTAACCCCTACATCATGCTGTTCTCAGCTTACATAGGAAAAACCTTTTGACAGAGTCCCTTTAAAAGGTGATATCTAGAAAAAAATCGCCAATCTGGCCGTGTGTTTAAGCTTCACTTCACTCCTATAAAACTGATTAAACAACAATTCCTAACCTTTTATGAAACTTTCATGATCATAATACATTTTCTAAGTCCTTTTTGCCTATTAGTGCATATGTACATTATAAGAAGGGGCCTTTAGCCAAATCAGCTTCTACCAGCCAGATAATGGATGTCGCAGAATGTGCATTTGATGTACTGTATTCTCTGGATAAGGCTCTGTATTGGACACCCACTGATTAGAGATTTCTATCCAGCAGATAATGGGGTTGTCCACAATTCTTAGCAGAGTCATAGTAGGGCATAGTAGAACATAAAAGGTCACCTTCCATTAAAAAAAAGAAACCAATTGTTTCTCCCATTAACTGTTTTTCTTTTTTCAAGTATAGTATGAGGGGAAAAAATGGATGTTTCCATGATGCCAAGTCACAATAATTGGACTCCCATCAATTGGACTAGTCAATGTGCTGCAAAATCTATAATGATACAAAGTGGAACATATGAAAAAAATGATAACTTCAAAACTAATGATAAAAGTTTCAATTCTTGTTGTCTATTGCCTAACTGAAAACCATGTGCGGAAAAAAAAAGGGAAGCCAAATCTCTGTACAATATCCCTGCCAATGATGGAAAGTGAAGTAGTTATTATACAATCATGGTGAAAGTGCATCAATGTTACTCTCATGGGTCTCGGCTAGTGATGAGCTAGCACTTCCATGCTTGCGTACTCGGTACTCGTAACACGCAGCTGGATGCTCGGATTGGCACGACTCTTGTACAGAGTATATACAAAGTCAATGGGAGACTCAAGCATATTTCCAGAAGATTTCCCATAAAAATGCTTGTGTTCCCCGTTCACTTCTATTATTCTCGGGTATTCAAGACGCACCCATCCAACTGCTCATTATGAGTACAGAGCACCCGAGCATGGTAGTGCTCACTCATCACTAGTATTGGCTCAAATATATGATATAGGATAATGGAAGTTGCTTACTGCGATGTACACAGGAGTTAAGTATACGCAAGTGAAATAGGAAGAATGTAGATTCAAGAAATATGAGGAAGAGGACACCAACCAAAGAGGTTGCCCAAATGCCACACACAGAAAGAATAAGGTATGGTGCAGCACGTTTTATTATGTAGACGGAGATTTTTTTTTTTGTTATTGTGTCCTGTACATTCTTGTTTAGTGTATGAGAATTCAAGTACTTCATCCATATAGGACGCTTGCACCACTGGCGTTCGGGACAATTGCTTTTCAGTTTTGGTGCTAAAAGGAAAAGGCATTACACAATTAAACCTTTCATGGCTGAAGGGAAAGCAACTTACTCTTCGTGTTCGTTCAACATCTCCACAAGGCAGACGCTTGACAAAATCAATACCAGTAAGAGGAGTTCCAGTCGGGGGAAGCAAAATGGATTCATCCATCATTAGGTATTCTACGTTCAGTGGCTTGTTCTAGAAAGAAATCATAAAATAGTCTTCAAGCTCAGTCATAATCTCATCCTAAACAGATAGAAATGCTACTGTACATACAGATGTTCTGCATCAACCAGACATGCGTACGTGATGCTTGTAGAAAAGAATGGATTGTGACCGGAGATGGAAGTGACAGTACTTCAAGGTGTATTATCAAGTTTGAAAGTTAAAAGTTCCTGATCACTAGGGGTCAGACAGCTCGGACGAGGCCCAGGTGAATGGAGTGGTGGTTGACCATACTCATCTCTTCTTCATTCATTATCTTTGGGACCACCGGAAATGGCCAAGTGCAATGTTAGTCTGGTTTTCGACCACCAATTCATTTATACGTGGCTTCTTTCGAGCCCTAGCTCTAGGGATCGGTAGAGGTTCCATCGGTCAAACCAGAGCGACTGTGAAGTTGTCCCCTATTCTACGGATAGGACATCACTTCTAAACTTGGTATAAGTCCACCATCAATTTCAAGTCAATGTTTGTTTTTTTAATTTTTAAATAGGTGAATAAAAATTCTGCTGAGTGATAATCAACACAGGCACTGGACACAGAACGCAACCCCTTTATCGGCCTCGCCATTATTTTCTTTGCTTTTATTCCTTCAACTGCATTTTTCATTAAACAAATGGAAAGAGAGGGTGAATTACGCTTTTATGTTGTGTGTTTTATTACATGTCAGGCTCTGTGTATCTCTGTGGGTTTGTCCACACCATGACCGTTCCCAGGAGTGATCTACCATTTGTAAGGACACTCTCGGCACAAAATGACTCATCAAACCAAATATATGTGCTTGGTGCACCCTTAGTGTGGCCAAAGTTTAGGTGCACCTTCCCACATCCTTGTTTTTCCTACATCTCCTTTATCCCCTCTGCTTTGATTGACAGCTTTGACTTTTTGGCGTCAAAGAAAAGTGGCGATAGATGGAAAACAAGTAGGTGGAGAGGTGCACTTAAATGTATAGCCCTGCCATGATATACTGAGCATCTGGAGTTAGTTTGAACAGTCCAGCTGTGCAGACAAGAGTCCCTGTAATATAGCACTACCTTGTCCACATAGATCTTCGGTCCATGCACACTGACCATCATTGTGTGGTCAACTATGCACCCGGACAGCACTGGGACTACAAATACTTTCATCTGAATATAGCCTATAAGTCATTCTTAATACAAGATATGAAAGTAACAGCCCAGACTGCTCGCCCCAAAGGGGTTTAAGGGCGGGCAACATGACTAAGGAGGGATGCTAGGCCAGTGGGAATAGCAAGGGGTTAAGTTTAGAATGCACTTTGCGTGGGGAAACTTGGAGGGTGGGGTTATAGGAGCAGTTGGGTCATGGTGTCCCTATGATTGGTCAGGGGGAGGTTAATTATAGGCAGGGTGGATTGATTTAAATCACGCCGATTTAAATCATGATTTAAATCACGATTTAAATCAAAAGTTTTTTTTCTATTTAAATCGGATCGATTTAAATCATGATTTTAATCATGATTTAAATCACTGATTTAAATCAAAAGGTTTTTTTTTTAATATAAATCACGATTAAAATGAGAAGTGAGAGCAGTGTGCATGTGCGCCCATAGTTACACGGACGAAACTAGGGGCAACGATCTAACGCCAGGGTGAGGGGGGGACCCCAAAGTAAGTAAAAATCTTTTTTGTTTTACTATATGGCAATAGGTAGGTGTTTACAAGCAGCATGTCTTAATTGTATAAACTATTAATAGCCTCCACATTTTGTTCATACTGCCCCTTTAATTCCACACTTCTAGCTTGGTTTCAGTTTTGGTTTGGTTTCTTTTTCCCTGCATTCAGTTGACATGCCCAAACTTGTTGGATAGTCAGCAGTACTTGGCTCAGGCTGTAGTAACATCAGCAGTGCTTGGCTCAGGCTGTAGTAACAATCAAACTTCATAAGTGATCTGTGTGAGCCATGGCAGCAGGTCGTAAGAGAGACCCTATTTGGGTTCATTTTGTTGAGATGCCAGCAGCAGATCTTGGAAAGAAAGGTGCAAGAGCAAAGTGCAAATACTGTCAAAAGGATATCCAAGGACTTGTTTGCCGTTTGAAATCACATTATGAAAACTGCAACCAGAAAGGAAATGAAGATGTTGATAGTGATACAACTAATGTCAATGAACCCCCACAGCTTCTTATGCACCAGGAGCCTAGTGGTAAGTCTGGCAATTAATTTACAACCTATTTTTTTAACAGACATTTTACTGGGATGGTTAAAATCTATGAAAAGAAAAATTTCTAGCACTGGTAGTTCTGGAGTATAGAATTTAAATTTATGTTAAGGCAATATTTCACAGAAAATTAACGCTAAAGGACATGTGCACCTTTATTTTTTTAAGGTGCACATGTCCCCCCCCCCCGCAGCGCTCTTACCTCCGATCCCCGCAGCGCTGAGATCTGTGGCTTCGTTTTGACCGTCCGCCTCCCGTCCTCCGGTTGCGACCTACTCGCAGTGATCCAGCGGCGTGACGTCAGCGGGCCGCGCGCTCCATTGAAATGAATGGAGGCGCGCTCGCGGATGGGCAGAACGAAGCCACGGATCCCCGCAGCGCTGACATCGGAGGTAAGAGAGCTGCGGGGGGAGGACATGTGCACACTGTGACTGGCTGCACCTTAAAAAATAAAGGTGCACATGTCCTTTAAGTAAAAATAAAGTGTGTATACGCTTATTTTTTTTATTGTAGGCTGCAATTCACTTTTGAAGTCTGCCAAATTGACCATTTTAAAAAAAAAACATTTTTAAAACTTTTGTGACATAATTTTTTTCAGTTGCTGAGGCTCTGATATTAGTTACCAGTATTACAGCAACCTCACCGGAAAACTTGAGTAGCATAACTTTTGAGACAGCCCTTATAGGACGAGGACCATTACATTGTTCAAAAAGTTTGTTTCAATATTTTCGTTATATTTCTTCAAATACGCAGTCGATTTATATTTTTAATTTCTGTGCTTTCAGGGTCAAATATGGCTTGTGCTGCACGTAACAATCAATATCTGGGTACAACTTCAACAAAGCATCCCAAAAAAAACCTTTGCGTGCAACAAAGTGTAGAAAAATTCATCTTAAAGATTACGACGAGCCAGAAAGAACATTTTGATGAATTAATTGCTAAATTCATATTTGCAACCAATTCTTCTTTCCGACTAGTTGAGCACCCATTGTTTGTACAAATGATCGAAGGAATTAGACCAGGCTACAAACCACCAAGTAGATTTGATATCTCAGGAAAACATCTTCAGGCTGTATACGACATAGAAAGAGCGGCTTGTACAAAATATTTGAAAGACAAGGTTGTTAACATGAGCTTGGATGGTTGGAGCAACATCCACAACGACCCCATAATTTGCACTTGTGTCACAACAAGATGGTGAAACTTACCTTACAGACACAATCGACACATCTGGAAATTCACATACTGCTGAATATTTACTTGAAATTGCTAAGAACTCAATTCACCAATGCCAAGAACAGTTTGGATGTAAAGTAAGGAGCTTAGTTACTGATAACGCAAGCAATGTGGCAAAAATGCGAGCGGAACTGGCACAGGATGACACAAATGTCATTACATACGGTTGTTCTGCCCATTTGTTGCATCTTTTGGCAAAAGACCTGCATATTTTGGGTGTCAAGGAACATGTTGTAGAAATTGTTAAATATTTCCGCAATAATCATTTTGCACATGCAACCTGCAAGGAAATGGGAGGACTGAAGTTGGTTCTACCACAAGATGTTAGATGGAATACCTTGGCTGACTGCTTGGAACTGTTTATTAACAACTGGTCAAAATTACTGTCCATTTGCGAAACACATCGGGATAAAATTGATGCTAATATACGAAGCAAAGTATTAAATCTTGGTGTGAAGAGAAATGCCGAGGACCTTTTGGAAAGGTTAAAGCCAATATCGATTGCGTTGGATAAAATGCAGAAAGATACTGCAACCATAGCTGATGCCACAGAAGTTTGGAAAGATTTATAAGGTTCTCTAGATCTCTTGAACCTCTCAAACAATGTAAAGGTTGCAATACAGCACCGCAAGGACCAAGCATTAAAAGAAGAACACTATTTAGCCAATATCTTGCATCCCATCTACAGAGGGAAAAAATTATCTGAGGCGGAAATCAACTCTGCAATGGAGTGGCTCGCCAATACTAACCATGACATTGTGGCAACTGTGCTGAAATTGAAGTGTGAATCTGCACCATTTCAAAAATACATGTTTGCAGATAACGTCGTTAATGAACTAAAACCACTGGACTGGTGGAAGTCGCAATCACTTGTTCTTCCAGCAAAGATAATAAATCTAGCTACTCAGCTACTGACTGCATCGGCTTCATCCGCAGGAGTAGAGAGATTGTTTTCTTCATTTGGTTTTGTGCACACAACAGTCCGAAACCGCTTAGGAACTGCTATAAAGCAGGACAACTGGTTTTCCTATTAAAAGTCCTAAATAAACAGTAGGCTTAAAGGACTGATGTATTCACTGAAGATGTTTGCTTACTTCAAACGTTAGAGATAGGCTATTGTTAAAAAGTACTTAGGGTACCTTCACACTTAGCGATGCAGCAGCGATCCGACCAGCGATCTGACCTGGTCAGGATCGCTGCTGCATCGCTACATGGTCGCTGGTGAGCTGTCAAACAGGCAGATCTCACCAGCGACCAGTGAACAGCCCCCAGCCAGCAGCGACGTGCAAGCGACGCTGCGCTTGCACGGAGCTGCCGTCTGGAAGCTGCGGAGACTGGTAACTAAGGTAAACATCGGGTATGGTTACCCGATGTTTACATTAGTTACCAGCGCACAGCTGTGTGTGCAGGGAGCAGGGAGCCGCGCACACTGAGCGCTGGCTCCTTGCTCTCCTACCATAGCTACAGTACACATCGGGTTAATTAACCCGATGTGTAATGCAGCTACATGTTCAGAGAGCAGGGAGCCGCGCACACTGCTTAGCGCTGGCTCCTTGCTCTCCTAGCTGCTGTACACATCGGGTTAATTAACCCGATGTGTACAGCAGCTACATGTGCAGAGAGCCAGAGCCGGCAGCACAGGCAGCGTGAGAGCTGCAGAGGCTCGTAACTAAGGTAAATATCGGGTAACCACCTTGGTTACCCGATGTTTATCTTGGATACAGCTTACCTCAGCTGTCAGATGCCGGCTCCTGCTCGCTTCATTTGTCGCTCTCTCGCTGTCACACACAGCGATCTGTGTGTCACAGCGGGAGAGCGGCTTTGAAGAAAACGAACCAGGGCTGTGTGTAACGAGCAGCGATCTCGCAGCAGGGGCCAGATCGCTGCTCATTGTCACACACAGCGAGATCGCTAATGAGGTCACTGCTGCGTCACAAAAAGCGTGACTCAGCAGCGATCTCGGCAGCGAGCTCGCTGTGTGTGAAGCACCCCTAACTCTCTGTAGTTCAATTCTGAGTGTTTAATAGTGCAAATAAAAATTATTAGGTTTCATAATCAACTGTTTTAATATTTTTATTTGTGTAAAACAATTAGATTTGCAAAAAGACAAAGTTTTGCTTGTGTACAACTTGATTAAAAAATCTGATTTAAATCAAATGATTTAAATCAAAAAAATCTGATTTAAATCAAAAAAATCTGATTTTTTTGATTTTTTTTAAAAAATCAAGATTTTTATCCACCCTGATTATAGGGTAGTATATAGGGCAGGGCTTCGGAATGTGGTTAGTCATTCGATACCTGGCAGACATCCAGAAAAATCTCGCCCACCCGCCCTATTTTGGGAATTTTGGTGATTGACGTGGGGAGATGGGTATGAGTTTGCTTTGTCGCAGCAGTAGGCAGAAAGGAGGGGTATTTGAAGGTGGTAGATTGCACAAAAGAGCAAGGAAGGTAACACAGTGCAGGAACTGGTTACCCCTAGTGGTGCAATGGTATGGTTGGTTTTAATGTGGGTCCCTGCTGAGTTAAGGTCTCAGCAGGATATTGGTTGGACAACACTCAGCTAGGTGCCCACAAGCTGGTGTGGTGCAGCTGATGGCAGGTGGTGGAGCTGGTGTTGCAATCGAGCACAAATGGTAACCTTCTCTTACCCCTCCTCCTTTTCGGGTGGTTATGTCACCATTATTTTGATGTATGTTATTTATTGTTTGTTGCTAATTAATAAAAGGGGCTACTGTGGCCTTTTACATCCAATGTCACGCAGCCTTTGTGTCTTAATTTTAGGTCAGAATTCGGGAAATGGGGGTGGGGTGGTGGTTGGTATGGTAAGGTAAAGCCCTCAGATACACTTTCCGGAGTCATGACCATGATATAAATAAAGCAGGCGATGTTTGGTCTGTGCTTGGTTTACTGGATCTGCTGCACTTCCAGTTGGATTCCATGTCCTGAAGTTGTCACTGGTGTTTATTGTGGATTTATGCTGTACTTGAGTAATACGTGACACCAATAAAAGTAATGAATGGGCCAGAGTCTGTTTAAGAATATTGCACACAAGGACGTGTAAGTTCCTGGTAAAGCAAGCCTGCAAAGCATTTTCAAAGGAACTACTGTTTACCGAGTCTTAACAGTTCCTTCTAAAGGTTAAAGTATTATTTCAGCACGTGTGTATGTGATCACTGAAATATAAGGAACAAACTAACTACACAGCAATCTGTGATCTACCCCGCGTGTAACACCAGTATTCTGGAGAAACAAAAAACAGAAACATCTGTGCACATAGGGCTCACCCAACAATAGGACCACCGCTAACTGCGATATAGTTACACTGAGCTTACAGCACTTTGGTCATACATGCTGCTGCCGGCACATCCTCCCTATTGTCGGTATGGTATGAATCCTCCAGAGATCCACTATGTGGCTCTGCTATCCAGCATCGGTCAGTGTGGCTATACTATACCGTCACAATGATGTCACCAACAAGTGACAGTGGTCACCGATGCTGGACAGCAGAGCCACAAATCCCTTTAAAATACAGTTTATTTAGATAATATTAAAATCGCCCAGGTGATTAATCCAATATTCAAACAATATATTGATATAAAATAGGGTGTTCATATAGATCCAGGGTAGTTAATACCATAATATATGCAGGCAGATGTAATACAAATATCAATCCAGTACACACCTATACTATAGTGACCCTAATATGTCACGGTGTCTGATTCTGCCTGTCAACGGAGGGTATGACACCCTAACTTAGCTGGGCGCCCCCGTTCCTCGATGGCCAACCCTCACTCATCCTAAAAAAAACCCTACCAATTAATGATAAATGCTGTGCCTAAAGATTTTTTTCAACTAACCGGAGTTATAAAAACTTCATAATTGATCATATCAGAGGATCAATACCTCAACATCAAACAACAGGTACAGAAATAGAACACCTGTTACCACTATATGCCAACAGGAGTTATAAAAATCTTTTTTTCCTTCATTGATCATATCAGAGGATAAATACCTCCACATTAAACAAACAGGTACAAAGATGAAATGCCCATTACCACAATATGCCAACAGCATGCAAATAATAAATACTGCACATACTAATTTTCACAACTAATAGAAGTTATCAGAGGATCAATACCTCAATATCAGTAATCCAGGTACAGGAATAGAACTCCTGTTGCCACAATGTGCCCACAGTATGTTAATCCAAATATAATGAGGATAAAGATACTTCCCTCAAGCTGATGCTATGTGCATGGCCTCGACACGTTTCCCCGCCCGTCATCGGATCATCAGGAGGCCCAGGAGAAAAGATGTGAGAAGGAAGATTCCAGCATCATGTATGGTAGTTTAGGGTAGGGTACACTACCATACATGATGTATGGTTTATTATTGGTGTATTGTGGTAATGGGTGTTTCATCTTTGTACCTGTTTGTTTAATGTGGAGGTATTTATCCTCTGATATAAAAAAATCTTTTTTTCCTTAATTGATCATAACTCCTGTTGGCATATAGTGGTAGCAGGTGTTCCATTTCTGTACCTGTTGTTTGATGTTGACGTATTGATCCTCTGATATGATCAATTATGAAGTTTTATAACTCCGGTTAATTGAAAAAAATCCTTAGGTACAGCATTTATCATTAATTGGTAGGGTTTTTTAGGATGAGTGAGGGTTAGCCGTCGAGGAACGGGAGCGCCCAGTTAAGTTAGGGTGTCATACCCTCCGTTGACAGGCAGAACCAGACACAGTGACATATTAGGGTCACTATAGTATAGGTGTGTACTGGATTGATATTTGTATTACATCTGCCTGCATATATTATGGTATTAGCTACCCTGGATCTATATGAACACCCTATTTTATATCAATATATTGTTTGAATATTGGATTAATCACCTGGGCGATTTCAATATTATCTAAATAAACTGTATTTTAAAGGGATTTGTATTTCACGTTTGTAAACCTATTCTTAACATTCCCACTAGCATTTAATTTTGTTAACTAACAGTAGAGCCACACAAGCAGATCCAGCCTTCTCCAGTGGATTTATGTGTAAAGCTGTGGCCACATGGGGCTATGTGTGAGTCCTCGCATGACACTCGGCTCACGCTCGCAGCACAGCGGGAGCCAAGGGTCATGCGACTGTGGTACGATTCTGAGATCAGAGCACAGCTGCGGGGGGGGTGGGGGGCCACGGCGCTGCGGAGGGAGGGATTTCTCTCTTTATCTCCTCCGTTGCCGGCTATTGTGATTCTTGCACTGCACTTGCAGTAAACCGCTGTAACACGTGTGCAGTGCAATGTTTCTCTCGCCCCACAGACTTAAAAGGGTTCGAGTGGAACTAAATCGCATTCCACCCGCAGCATGCTGTGGAGGGGCGGGCCAGCGCTGTGGAAAAGAGGGAGGGATTTATCTCCCTATCTCCTCCGTTGCCGGCTGATGCGAGAATCGCGCTGCACTTGCATTACACCAGTATACTGCAAGTGTAATGCGTTGTTTCTCTCGCCCCATAGACTTGAATGGGTGCGAGTGAAACAATTGCATTCCACCCACAGCATGCTGCGACTGTTTTCTTGGTCCGATTAGGGCTGAGAAAACAATTGCTCGTGGGAGCTGCCCCATAGAGTAATATTGGTCCGAGTGGAATGCGATTTTTTTATCGCATTCCACTCGCACCACTTTTCTCGCCGTGTGTCCTAGGACTAACACTAGGCATGGCATTTCATATATAATGCACCACTACACCCAGGAGTGAGCCTCTGAAGCGTAATATTACTAGATTTTAACATTGTCACATTAAAATGAAATAAAAACATTACATATTGTCCTTATTTCAATCATAAAACTCATACAATTCCTTAAAATTAAGCAAAAATTTACTGAGTGCAGTCGCTTAATAAAGGGAATCTGTCAGCAGGTTTTGGCTATATAATCTGAGTGAAGCATGATTATAGGGGCAGAGATGTGCAGTTTTGACAGAATCCTTTTTTGTCTGATGTAGATATAGCAGAGCCAAAACTTCTGTGCGGAGTATAATCCCACCAACACTCATGATTGGCAGCTTCCTGTGTGCACTGTGAATTGTCAGCGAACTCACCCCAATTACCTCACCCCACTGTACATTGTAAGCTCATATGAGCAGCGTTGTCATTATTTTTGCTTTAATTATTGTATTTTCTTTAACTGTTACATATGAAAATTTATTTGTATATGAACCTCTGAATTGTAAAGCGCTGCAGAATATGTTGGCGCTATAGAAATAAAGATTATTATTATTATTAGTAAGATTGCTTGACTGGCCTGCACGTGAGAACTAGTCCGCTCTCTAGTGATAATCTCCTGCTGATAAAACACTGATTGTATTGAAACTATGGTACCCAGCCTAATAAGGGACACATCCCTGTAATCAGGCTCTCTGCCCTTAAGGTCCAGTCACACTAAGCAACTTACCAGCGATCCCAACAACGATCGGGATCGCTGGTAAGTTGCTAGGAGGTTGCTGGTGAGATGTCACACTGCGACGCTCCAGCGATCCCACCAGCAACCTGACCTGGCAGGGATCGCTGGAGCGTCGCTACACAAGTTGCTGGTGAGCTCATCAGCAACCAGTGACCAGCCCCCAGCGCCGCGTGGAAGATGCTGCGCTTGGTAACTAAGGTAAATATCGGGTAACCAACCCAATATTTACCTTGGTTACCAGCGCACGCAGCTACACGTGCAGAGAGCAGGGAGCAGCGCACACTGAGCGCTGGCTCCCTGCTCTCCTAGTTACAGCACACATCGGGTTAATTACCCGATGTGTACTGCAGCTATATGTGCACAGAGCAGGGAGCAGCGCACAATGCTTAGCGCTGGCTCCCTGCTCTCCTAGCTACAGCACACATCGGGTTAATTAACCCGATGTGTCCTGCAGCTACATGTGCACAGAGCAGGAGTCTGCACTGACAGTGAGAGCGGCGGAGGCTGGTAACAAAGGTAAATATCGGGTAACCAAGGACAGGGCTTCTTGGTTACCCGATGTTTACCGTGGTTACCAGCCTCCGCAGAAGCCGGCTCCTGCTGCCTGCACATTTAGTTGTTGGTGTCTCGCTGTCACACACAGCGATCTGCGCTTCACAGCGGGACAGCAACAACTAAAAAATGGCCCAGGACATTCAGCAACAACCAACGACCTCGCAGCAGGGGCCAGGTTGTTGCTGGATGTCACACACAGCGACATCACTAGCAACATCGCTGCTACGTCACAAAAGTTGTTCGTTAGCAGCGATGTTGCTAGCGATGTTGCTTAGTGTGACGGGGCCTTTACACTATGCTGCTCTCAGATTAAATCAGTTGTCTAGCCTTATCACAAAAGTCTGCAATCACTTTAGGAGAGTCTATACTGCAGACATTTGAATCCTCACATAGCGCTGTAAGGATTCTCCGGTGCCAGCAGCAAGACCAAGCGATCATGTGACTGTCAGTATGCAAAATGTATAGTCCAGGCCATATTCTGACAAGACAAGCATGGCCTCGTTCAGTTCACTTGTAGTGAGCGAGACTGTGAACATCTCGCTGGAATGTAGCCAGAAGTATGTAAATCTCCGTCATGACCGATTCATCTCGCCGCTGGCAGCGGAGAATCCTCACACCAAGCATAGAGTGGCTGCAGATTTTGTGGAATGAGTGGACAACACCTACAAATAGAAAAAGCCTGTTGACAGATTCCCTTCAAAAGTGAAGGATTTCCTGTGACTTTGCATATGGAAAATCAGCAGTAGATCACAATAGCAGGCAAGTGCTTGAGATTTACAAAAAATTCTAATCCACGTGCTGCCGACATTTTCTACCTAAAAAAAAAAAAAAACAAGCATGCTGCGGACACTTAAAAATGAAATCAATTGTCATGCTTTATTTCAGAAATCAATGCTACACATGAAAATAAGCAACTTTGTAATGTATCTTATAAGACAAATCTGCTTCTTTCTCTGCCAGAATTGATCAGTCATTATCAAAATTCTCCATTCTGATGTCAAATCTGAATTCAGTGAATACTTTACCATTATTGATGGTACTGATGAGATCTATGATGACAGGAAGAGCTAAATTCAGAGGGAAAAGTTATAGGCAGAGCTCCGCCCCTCCTACCGCTTCTATCTACATAGAATCTCATCAGCACCAACCGCCATCTCCTATCTCAGTACCTCAGAATTGAGAATTTTGATAATGACTGATCAATTCTGGCAGAGAAAGAAGCAGATTTGTCTGATAACATACATTACAAATATGCTTATCTTCATGTGCACTATTGATGTATGAAATAAAAACGACGGTTATGGTTGATGCCATAAGGATCAAATGTATTTCATCTGATTTTTACATATACATCACAATTTTTAACATACAAATGTACATAAGCAAATACATTTTTTTAACTGTTGATATAGAAATACTAGACATGGGAGAATAAATTAGAAAATAACTGAATTCTAAAAAAAAACTTTTCAAAAATCCGCATTAGCCAAAATGCTAATTTTTTTGTAATTCACTTCCATGCATCTTCGGCATTACTTGCATATGTTGGCTGACATTTTTCTGAACCATACAGGGTCTTCAAAAAATTAAAAATAAATAAATAAATAACTTGTACTCTCCTAAGGGTCAAGCACACATGGCTAGTGATACAGAGCGAGTGGAATGCGATGATAAAAAAAAAACCAACACATTCCACTTGGACCAATATTACTCCATGGGGCAGCTCCCATGAGCGTTTTTTTTCTCAACCCTAAATCGGACCGAGAAAACAATTGCAGCATGTTGCGGGTGGAATGCGATTCTGTTTCACTCGCACCCATTCAAGTCTATGGGGGCGAGAGAAACATCGCATTGCACTCGCATTACACCGGTGTAACAAGAGTCCAGTGCGATTCTCACATCAGCTGGCAATGGAGGAGATAGGGAGATAAATCCCTCCCTCCCCTCCGCAGCGCTGGACCTCCCCTCCGCAGCTGTTGTCTGATCACACGATCAGACCACAGTCGCATGACACTCGGCTCCTGCTTTGCTGCGAGTGTGAGCTGACTGTCATGCGAGGAGTCGCAGTAATCCTAGTGTGGTCTCAGCCTTACCGCTCACCTATCTGACCATCCGCATCTCACCACCACTCGTTCGGTCCTTGACGTATCTTCTGATGCCCCACTACTCATGCTGAAATCCTTCCAGCTTTCATGAGGACCGGCTGGGTACTGGACAAGCAGAATGTCACGGCACATGTCATGATGCTGTGACCTTCTACCCACTTGCACAAAAACCTCCTGGGCTTCATGAAAGCTGGAAGTCCTCGTTGAGAGTCCAAGGCTGTGGAATCCAGCGCGAGCAGCAGGGGTCAGAAAATGTGCCAAGGACTGGAAGGGTGGGGAATAGCGGAGGGCCGAAGAGGGGAGCAATTTTTGTTACATATTACGTTGATTATGCTTAGGGATCGGTAACACAACTGGGTAAAATAAGGGACATTCAAATTTGTGGAAAATAACTTCTCCAAAAATCAATTTTCTTAGGGGAGGAAAGCGCAAACAGATAAATTTGAATATTGCCTGATCCACTGATCTCTAATAAATATGGGTATGACGTTGATGCCATCTGGATGAAAATTGGACGATCAAAAAGGAGCCCTCATTCACATCACACTGTGGTAAGTAGAAATATACAAGAACTAAAGATTACAAGATAACACTCACCATCATACTCCGATACTCATCTTCAAACATGTCCAAAAAAATTTCCTCTCCCTACATTGGAAATAGAAACATACAATTCAAAGTTCGTTTTCAGTTTGTAAATTATACAATATGTCAATTTTGCCAGATTTTGGGATATACACCGCATGTTTTCTAATGTTTTTGTAGATTCTTGGTAAAATCGAAGACCAATGATTTTTGGTACTTCTATATACGAAAGAAAAGTATTTTAACATGCAAACATGATCTGTGCACTTTAAAAAGATACTTAGATAGATATTCCTTCCCCTGCTTTGTTCAACAGGCTTATATAGTGTGCTATCTGGAAAGTACGGGCTCATGCATACGGCCATATTATAAGTCTGCTTCACATAGTGGAGTAATAGGGCCACCATTCCGTATGCCTCTGGTTGCATAGTGGGAGGAATTAAATTGAATGGTGAGATCCTCCTGTTTCCCTGAAAATAAGACAGACAGTGTCTAATATTTTTGGCTCAAAAAAACCCAAAACACGCTAGGGCTTATTTTCAAGGGACGTCTTATATTTTGTGTTGGTAGCAGTGATGGTTCACCATTAATGAAAAATGAATATTCACCCCTTCCCCCGCCCATAATGCAGCCCACCCCTCTGCCGGTGTCAGTGATTGGAACTTGTGTTAATGAAAAAAATGAACATTCATCCCCTTCCCCAATGACCCCTCTGCTTCACTAAGACGGTCTTATTACTGCCAGAGGATCGTAGTGCAATGCTCGCAGCAGGAGGCCAGCAGGACTTCTGACCCGAGTGTGTAAGGGTGTATTTCTGAGCAGCGGTCACGCTCAGGCAAGAAGAGTCACCAGACAGTGCGAACATTGCACTGCCATCCTCTGGCAGTAAAACGGCGGTCTGAGTGAAACACTGATACTCGGCACAAAGGGGTTGGTGGGAGAAGGGGGTGAATATTCATTATTTCTTTAACAGATGTTCCAATCACTGACGCCGGCAGAGGGCTGGGCGAGATTATGGCCGGGAAGAGGGGTGATTTTCTATTAAGTAGCTGGAATCTGACTATAGACTTCAGGGCTTACAGCAACACAATGAGGTTGCCCAAGCCCTCGCTCAGGATACTATTAGTATGATGATTCACAACTAGGGCTTATAAGTTAAGAATACTCCAAAAAGGCAGAAAAATCCTGATAGGCCTTATTTTCCGGGACACATTAGGACATATCAAGCATCGGGTTCCTGGGTTCACATCCCACCAAAGAAAACATCTCCAAGGAGTTTGTATGGTCTCCCAATGTTTGCGCGGGTTTCCACCGGGTTCTCCGGTTTTCTCCCACACTCCAAAGACATACTGATAGGGACTCAATGGGGACAGTGTTGCCAATGTATGTAGAGTGCTGTGGAATTAATGGGGTTATATAATAATAATAATAATAATAATAATAATAATAATAATAAATCATCATCATCATCATCATCATCATCATCATCATCATCATCATCATCAAGTCAAAGTGATAGCTCATCTTTAATCGGTGAGGGGACATGTTGAATCCCATAAAAAGCCTGACATCAAAAATGATAAATGAAGGATAAATAAGTGAGTGGTAAACTAAAGTATATGAGCCCCAGCTATACCACAAAGAGCAGGAGTTTGCTGGAAATATGCACTGCTTGGGGCTACCGGTATTTAAAGGACATTTTGAAACATCGGGATTCCAGATAGAAAAAACATTTCCAATAAATGGTAAAAAGAAGCTCATAAATTTACATTATATCCTATGGAAAACAAAAAAAAAATGGACTGAAACGGTCTCGTCTCGTGATATTTAACTGCATTGTGTTTATCTATGGTTAAAATCTTAGGAACATTTAGATAAACTGTTCAAATGTGTTATACATTAATATCATGAAAAATTAGGTATGGCATAACATAGTACACTATGGTTTTTAATCCTATAAGGGTAAGACTGAGTTTTAGATTTTGTTTTTCCGTTTTTTTCCTCCTCTTCTCCCAAGAGCCATAACTTTTTTATTTTTACATTGTTTTCCACCAAAATAGCCATAGGAGGTCTTGTTTTTTTGTGGGAAGATCCTTGTCCCCATCTTATAGTAATGTTCCCCATCCTTGTCCCCTTGTAGTAATGTCAATATCCTGTAGTACTGTGCCCATTCTATAGTAATGTCCGCATCCTATAGTAATGTCCCCATCCTATAGTAATGTTTCCATACTTGTCCCCATCTTATAGTAATGTTCCCCATCCTTGTCGTAATGTCCCTATCCCATAGTACTATGCCAATCCTATAGTAATGTCTCCATATTATAGTAATGTGACCACCTTGTTCCCATCCTATTAGTAATGTCCTCATCCTATAGTAATGTCCCCAGCCCTTATTCCCATCCTATAGTAAAGTTACCCATCCTTGTCCCCTTGTAGTAATGTCCCCATCCAATAATATGGTGCCCATCCTATAGTAATGTCCCCATCCTAAAGTAATGTGCCCACCTTCTCCCTATCCTATAGCAATGTGCCCATCCTGTAGTATTGTGTCCCATCACTGTCTCCTTTTACTAATCTGCTCGTAGTTATGTCCCCCCAGGCGTTTTGCGCTTTTCCGTTTTTGTTTTTTTTCCCTCTCTTTCTTCAGACAGCCGTAACGTTTTATTTTTTGGTCAATCTTGCCATATGAGGGCTTATTTTTTTGCGGGAAAAGTTGTAGTTTTAAATTAAACCATAAGTTTTACCATATAGTTACTGGAAAACAGCAAAAAAATTTCAAGTGTGGAAAAAACTGCAAAAAAAGTGATCGCGCAATAGTTTTTTGGACATTTTATTCACCATGTTAACTATATGCTAAAACTGATATGTTGGTGTGATGTCACAAGTCGGTGTGAGTTTGTAGACACCAAACATGTATAGGTTTACAAGGGGGTTAAAAAAATTCATAAGGTTGTAAAAAAAAAAAAAAAAAAAAAGTGGCGCCATTTTCTGAAACCCGTAGCATTCTCATTTTTCTGGATCTATAGCTCATTGACGGCTTATTTTTTGGGTTTCAAGCTGACGTTTTTTAACGGTACCATTTCTGCACACATGCTACGTTTTGATCGCATGTTATTGCATTTTGCGCAAAATTTGCGACAACCAAAAAACGTAATTTTGGCATTTGAAATTTTTTGCCGCTACGTTGTTTACCGATCAGATTAATTGATTTTATATTTTGATAGATCAGGAATTTCTGAACGGGGCGATACCAAGTATGTGTATATTTTTTTTATTTTTTTTAACCCTTTAATTTTCAATGGGGCGAAAGGGGGGTGATTTGAACTTTTAGGTTTTTTATTTTTTTAAAATATTTTTAACTTTTTTTTTTATTTTACTAGGTCCCTTAGGGGGCTATATGGATCAGCAATCTGATCGCTCTTCCATATCTCCAAATCACTGCTACACCGCTGAGATCTGCAGATATGCTGCTTTACTTTTAATGCTGGCACTATGCCGGAATTGAGAGCAAGTGACTCATGTTAGCTACAGGCGTCATCACATAACCCTGTGCTACCATGGCAACCACCGGAAGTCACGTGATCACGGGGTAAGTCATCATAATGGCTGCCCACATATACATCTCGCTGCCAGATTTTGGCAGCAAGATGTAAGGGGTTAATAGTCGCGGGTGGAAGCGATTTCACCCGCGACTAACAGGCACACATGTCAGCTGTTGAAATCTGCTGATATGTGTGCGGATCACCACGGCCCGCCCACGGTAGAGGGCCGGGATTAACCTCACACAATCCATGACGTACCCAGTACGGCCTGGGTCGCTAAGGGGTTAATGTGCAGTTCTCCACATACACACACGCAAAAAAAAAAAAACATTCTCACCTGTGCCCGTTCCCTTGGCTTCTTGCTGTCTGCAGGCCCGTGCCCCCATTGGGTATCGCGGCTGATGCAGGGGCAGCGATTTATGTCAGTTGATTGTTTTGCGGCGCTGTGCGTGCAGCTTCAAGCTCTCTGTGCACAACGTTTCCAACGCCGCCATAGCCGTCCGCCAATCAGAGGTAAGCAACTGAGGTCAGGCAGTTTCCATTGGAGGAACAGTTGTGCACAGAGCGCTGGACTCAGAGCGCAGCGCCAGCAAAACATTCATCTGACAAAGTGCAGACAGTGGCTGCGGGCGGGCCCATGCCGCGATAGTCAACAGGGGCACGGGCCTGGAGGCCGCACGAAGTAGCCTGAGGAGCCAAATGCGGTCCACGTGTTTGAGACCTCTGCTTTAGAGCATTTCCTCACATTCTCTCCATTACATATTTAATGTTACTGTATAATTATGTGATAAATTCATATCTTTACCTAATTTTTTTTTTTTTAAGAGGGGTAATTTCTGTTTTTGAATCGGTTTTTATATGCCTTAACCGCAGTCTCTCAACTTTTCGACCCTCTGCTGTGTGCGGTGTGTGTGCTGTGTGCTGGTTTTGTGATGATGCATACATTAATGTTGATACATGCAAGCTTCACTGTGAACACTAACATGCATTAATATTGACATATCCTTAAAGGGAATTGATCACCAGGTTTTTGGTAACCCATCTGAGATTAGCATGATATAGGAGCGGAGACCTAGATTCAAGTGATGTGTTAGTTACTGAGCTGCTTGCTGCAGGTTTAATAAAATCACTGCTTTATCTGTTGTAGAGCTACCAGTTCTCTGAATGCTGAGCGGTGTATTACACCTCCTCCATCACTGATTGGCAGCTTTCTGCTTATGCACAGAAACCTACCAATCAGTGCAGGCAGGGTTATACAGAGCTCAAATACAGAAGGCAACACAGAAGCAATTTAACTAGTCATTCAGTGATAAATCGCCTTCTAATATAACCGTACTTATATCAAAACAACAGCAAGCAGCCCAGTAAATGACATCACTGGAATCAGGATCTCTTTCTACATTATGCTGCTGTCGGATTAGGTCTAAAAGCCTGGTGACAGATTCCCTTCAATTTCAGGACACCGTACATATGAAATGGTGTAAACAATACATAACAATTATATGACTTGTGGTAGAAAACAAGTATATGACTAAATGAGTGACAGACTGGTAGTCAGAGACAGTAGATGAGGGTAGAGGCTGGTCATAAAGCAGTGTGCTGGAAGCAGGTTGTAGACTTCTTGAAGAGGTGGGTATTTTAGGTGGTGTTGGAAGGTTTCAGAGGTGGTATAGAGACCGATCAGTTTGGGTAGAGAATTCCAGATAAGAGGGGACGTGGGAGAAATTTTGGTCTTGGACACAGCTGGATGAGGTTCCTGAAGAGGTGGGTATTTTAGGTGGAGTTTGAAGGTCTGAGAGGTGGGATAGAGACGGATCAGTTTGAGTAGAGAATTCTAGACAATAGGGGAATCGGAAAAAATCTTGCTTTTGGACATAGCTGGATGAGGAGCAGGCAAGAGGAGAGCAAAGAAGGTATTGTGAGGACTGAAGATTGTGTGGAGAAGAAAGGTAGTAGGACATTAGGTTAGAGCAGTAGACATTGGAAAGGACTCGTCGTAGACCAGCCTGTAAATCATTGTTGATATTTTAAATTGAAGTTGCTGCTTAGCTTATCACTACGAGTGAAAAAAAGGCAAATCTCTAAATTCTAAAAAACAAAAAGAACAAAAAACACCTCTTCTGCTTTGAATCTTTTTGGATAATTTGCCTTTTGTCATGAAAATGGCTTGGGTTGAGGCTACACAATGAGAAGTAAAGTAAAAAAAAAAACCACAAAACATTTCATTTATGGGTGGAATTTAGTGCAACCAAAAACTGTATTCATGCTTCCAATACAGCACATGGCTTCAAAAGCAAACTGCAGCCGGCACCCCCCATGACAATTTAAACAGGTGTGGTACAAACACAGGGCAAAGGCAAAGTTAAACAAATATTAGGCTTCCCTTCATTCAGAGGAAAGTGTGATATAAACGTAGTTATATACAATTCTCTTTCTACTGTGAAGGAGAATAAAGGCGCTCGCGGTTCAGTCCTGCAAACTCTGAGATAAGACCAGGCTGCAGCTGAGAGCTCCGGAGTGCAAAGCAGGTAACTGAATCCAGGCCTGGCATTACTGGAGATTCCTCCGGTAGCCAGCAGGGAGCAGTCGTTACACGAGTCGCTGGTGGCTGATCTCTGCGGAGATCTGCCTGAATGACAGCTCACCAGCGACCAAGTAGCGACGTTCCAGCGATCCCTGCCAGGTCGGATCGCAGGTCGGATTGCTGGTGCGTCGCTACGTGTAACGGGACCCTAATGTTTAGACTTGAAAAATCACACAAACACCCCCCAATTTCTCAACTAAATAAATGAAGACATATAGGGGCTGATTCATATAGATCGGCATAGCGCACACTTGTACTATGCCAGTCTTACTGGAGTAGAAGTGGCTGAATTGATAAAGAGGTGTAGTCCCCTTAATGAACTTGGCGCATCTCCACAGTGGTGTGTAACTCCGTGCCCCATGCCAGGAGTGCTGCTCCGGAGAAGCTCTTGTATCACCACAGCTCTTCCACAGTCCAGCCCATTTTGGTGAAGTGGATTTAAACTGGTGTGGAAGCGCCAAATATCACAAATTTTCAAAGCTTTTATGCCACTTTTCTGACTTAAAACCTTTGATGATTTGACCCCATAATGTTTTTTGTAGCCATAAGAGAATACTAAAGGGGTTGTACCACGTTTGGATGTTACACTGTATCCCATAAGACAGCGGATAACTTTTCCGACGTCTGGTACCGTCACCAACCCCTCGAATCAGTGCTTTAAAGTGAATGCTGAGGTGGACAATCATGTGCAACTCAGCTCCTTTCATTCTTAATAGGAGTGCCAAAGACCAGTTAAATGCTGCACTTGGCTATCTCCAGCAGAACCAATGAGAATGAATAGAGTGGAGGTGAATTTGATCGACCACCACTCCATTCACACAAGGCTCTTTGGAGTCCCGGCTCTTAGGATCGATGGGCGTACCAATGGTTGGACCCCCAGGTATTGGAAAGTTAACTATTCTTATGGATAGGGAATAACTTCCAAATAACTTCACTAAGTGTTATGCATCTTAAAGGAGTATAAGATTTGACGCTACAATCTGAATCTAAGAAGCCAACAGCTTCTCTTCGGTTTCTAGCTTTACATTGTTCACGTGTCTTATGTAAAAATAAATAAAAAAATTGTTTAAAAGAACAGAGAGTCCTCAGTGGTTGATACCTTTTAATGGCTAACTGAAAAGATGGTAATAATTGCAAGCTTTCGAGACTACTCAGGTCTCTTCATCAGGCATGGTATAACACAAAATCTGAAGAGTCACGTATTTATACACAACAGGACTTAGAATAGTGCAGTAAAAAAAAAAAAAAAAAAAAAGAACAAGTTATATGAAACAGAACTATCTCTATGGCAGGGGGACAAGCTGTTCTAGCCATAAATACTGCTGCAGTTCAGTGTGAAAGTTTTATTGTCCTTTGATAAGGGTCTGGTCCAGGGCTGTGACACGCTCGGATGGTCAGAGGAGCACATCTTTTAACTGATGTAAAAAGACATGAATCCATGAGACACATTCATTCCTTCTCTGAATGTGTCAAACACAGCCAGGCTATCAGGTACAATCGGATATGTTCCAACAGTACAGATAGAGACAATCACCTTGAGGGCCTCAGAAAAACCTTTTTGAATCAAGGCTACCACCCAAGAACAATTGAAAACCAGATTATAAGAGCCACCAGAATATCAAGAAACCATCTTCTACATTATAAAACCAAAGAAGAGAACAACCGGGTCCCTCTTGTAGTCACCTACAATCCACATCTGGAGGTGTTTAGAGGAGCTGCACGGAAACTACAACCATTACTGCAAAAAGATGCCCGGTTAAAATCTATTTTTCCAGACCCCCCACTTCTGTGTTTTAGACAGCCCCCAAATCTAAGAAGCATCATTGTCAGAAGCTCCCTGTCCTCTCCAACACCAACAGGAACATTTCCCTGCAACCAGAAAAAATGCAAGACCTGTCCATTAATATTGACAACGGACAAGATAAAGATTCCCAGATCACATCAGGACTACAAGATCCCAGGTACGTTCAGCTGCACCACAACCAATGTGGTGTACTTAATTATATGTACCAAATGTCCAACTGGGGGTCTGTATGTAGGGGAGACAGGACAACAGCTCAGGACAAGGATGAATTCTCACCGCCACACAATTAGAGAAAAAAAGGATGGATCTACCTGTGGCCAAACATTTTTGTAACCCAGACCACAGCATCATGGACATGAAATTGCTGGTATTGAAAGGAAACTTCAAGTCCCAGAGAGACAGGAGACTATGGGAGTACAAACTTATGATGACCTTTGACACATTCAGAGAAGGAATGAATGTGTCTCATGGATTCATGTCTTTTTACATCAGTTAAAAGATGTGCTCCTCTGACCATCCGAGCGTGTCACAGCCCTGGACCAGACCCTTATCAAAGGACAATAAAACTTTCACACTGAACTGCAGCAGTATTTATGGCTAGAACAGCTTGTCCCCCTGCCATAGAGATAGTTCTGTTTCATATAACTTGTTCTTTTTTTTTTTTTTTTTTTTTTACTGCACTATTCTAAGTCCTGTTGTGTATAAATACGTGACTCTTCAGATTTTGTGTTATACCATGCCTGATGAAGAGACCTGAGTAGTCTCGAAAGCTTGCAATTATTACCATCTTTTCAGTTAGCCATTAAAAGGTATCAACCACTGAGGACTCTCTGTTCTTTTAAACAATTTTTTTATCTCTACTGGCTAACACGGTACAAAGATATATTTTACTTGTAAAAATAAATGTAATTTCTAAAACAAAATCAAAAATATTTTTAACTGAATTCTTTTGTTATGGATGGTCAGTGAACGGATTTACAGAAGAAAGTGGTATAACGAGAGGGAAGGGGAATTAACCAGGCAGGATGTAGAGCAGTTTTTAGAGGCACAAGAGCGTCGCGTGGAAAGCCACAAAGGTAGATGTTGCAGTAATCTAGGAGGGTAAGGATGAGGGCATATACTAGTATTTTTATCAACTTAAAATTTAGGAGAGTGCATTCTAGGAAATGTTTGGAGATGGCAGCGGCAGGAGAAAGGTGATAAGGATTTGGATATAGAGTTTGAAAGACAGTGGAGAGTCACAGGTCCTTCCAAGACTTAGAAGACTGGGGAAAGTGTGAAGCTGTTACATGGTCTGAGAGTAAAGTGAGATGGTGTAAAGGTAATGAAAATAATGGGACTATTTATGCTGAATGTTGGATAAGAATCATTTTTAGTGGATTGATGAAATGTTAATATTCTGACCTTGGCAGCCTCTGTACAACTTCCTAATTACCTACAGTTTAAATATCAAAAAGAAAGGAATATTACCTGATAGTATTTTACCTTATAGAAGTGGCGCAGGAGATGCACACTTTCTTCCCTTGCCCCCTAGACAAAGAGTTATAAAGAGAAAACGTGTCATTTTTGTTCATATTTATGGAAAATACTACAATTGTAGCCAGAGGAAAAACACAAAATGGCATTTTCTACTTTCTAGACTCAACTCTTCTGGCACCAATAAAGTATTACCAAATTTTTCGGATTATAAGACACACTTTTCCTCCCAAAAATTTAGGAGGAAATTGAGGGGTGCGTCTTAAAATCTGAATATAGCTTACCGGGAGGGGGGCTGTCTGTGGGGCATCCGAGTGCCTGTGGCTGCGTGCGGGCAACCGGCTCCCTCTGTGTCCTGGAGGCCGTCTGCCTCTCTGTGCGGGTGGGCGGGTGAACTGCGGGCTACCACTCTGTGCGTGTGTGCGGGCGGGTGGCTGTGCAGACTGGGGTGTCTGTGCGGCGAGTGTCCCAGTGTGACCGCGGTCCCGGTTCAAATGATGGTGCCGGGAGTCAGCGTGTGCGCAGATGGAGCTCTTCATTTGAACCGGGACAGCGGACAGACTGAGACACTCACCGCACCGGCCTGCTGCACTACTGACCCGCCGCTGCTGCCACCACTGACCCCCGCTGTTGCCGCCACTACGGACCGCAGCTGCCATCACAACCTTTGCCTCCTGTGACCCTCTTCACCACCACTGATGTCCCCCCTCCGTTAAGACAACACCGGAGTATAAGACAGACCCCATTTTTTTTTTTTTTACCTTTTGTTATCTTTAAATTTGAGGTGTGTCTTCTAAACCGATATGTATTACAAAACAAAAAATACGGTATTTACATCTCACTCAACCACATCCATAAATTCCACTACTTAAAAGACATAAAATTTTGGGTTAAACCTGTGTGGACTGAATGGAGCACTTACCTCCAAACAGGCTAGGTGGACATCTTTTATGATACAATCACCATCAATAAGAACGAGCTGCTTCAGGAGAATACATGCAAGCTCCAGGGTAGCCAAACGGACTTTTCCATCTGCAAAAAAAAAATCTCAATCAGTGCTTCGTTTCCTCTAATTTGTGTTATACAAAGACTTAGGGTGGTGTCACACACAGCGACGACGACAACGACGTCGCTGCTACGTCACCATTTTCTGTGACGTTGCAGCGACGTCCCGTCGCTGTCGCTGTGTGTGACATCCAGCAACGAGCTGGCCCCTGCTGTGAGGTCGCCGCTCGTTGCTGAATGTCCAGTTTCATTTTTTGGTCGTCGCTCTCCCGCTGTGACGCACACATCGCTGTGTGTGACAGCGAGAGAGCAACGAAATGAAGCGAGCAGGGAGCAGGAGCCAGCATCTGGCAGCTGCGGTAAGCTGTAACCAGGGTAAACATCGGGTAACCAAGGGAAGACCTTTCCCTGGTTACTTGATATTTAGCTTCGTTACCAGCGTCCGCCTCTCTTGCTGCCAGTGCCGGCTCCTTGCTCTCTGCACATGTAGTTGCAGTACACATCGGGTAATTAACCCGATGTGTACTGTAGCTAGGAGAGCAGGGAGCCAGCGCTAAGCAGTGTGCGCGGCTCTCTGCACATGTAGCACAGCATCGCGTGTCGTTATGATCGCTGCTGCATCTGCTGTGTTTGACAGCTAAGCAGTGATCATAACAGCGACTTACAAGGTCGCTGTTGCATCACAGAAAATGGTGACGTAACAGCGACGTCGTTGTCGCTATGTGTGAACCCAGCTTTACAGTGAACTCCTCTAATTACCATACGTTTACATGCATTAATGCCTAATTATCACTTTATTAATAGTTTCTAAAACAAACAGAAATTGATATCAGCCCGATAAAGGACAGTGTCACATAGCAATCAGAATGCCAAATTTACTGAAATCCATTAGACAAAAGCTATATGAGGTTGGTTCTAAGATGGACTAGTGAGTAAATCTGGACACATATATTGGATCAGGGGTCCCAACCTGTGGCTCGGTAGCCATATGTGATGTGGGGCTTGCGACTGTCTTCAAGCTTGGTGCATAAGCACCAGGTTTAGCAAACCGCTATGAAGATCCCAGATTGTGGCTTTTGTAAGTAGCCCCACATAGAAGAACAGGTCTAAATGTGGGGTACAGTAGGAGCCCCTGGATCTTGGTATATTGTGTGATTTCTGTGGAAAAGCTATGACTGTCATTATGCCGGTAATGGGAGCTCTGGGTGCCACTAAGGTAAGGGGACGGGAGCTAAATGTGGTTCGCGACCTTCTGTTAGAGCTAAATGTGGCTCTCAAGGTCAGAAAGGTTGGGAACCTCTGCATTAGATTAATTTGGTCAGTATTTTACTCCAGTATTTGTAAGCCAAAACCAGGAGTTGAACAATCAGAGGAGAAGAATAATAAAAACACGTCACCACTTCTAAATTTTTTACCTGCTTCTGGTATTGGCTACAAATACTGAGGTACAAAAACAGTGTTGTAACTGGCCCACAATGGGAGGGGTTAGTTGCCAGGGTAATAGAATGTTCATTCAAGGAGAGACAGTTGAGTTTAGCAAATGACGATCTAGTGAGTAACAGTTACTGACGATATTCTGTAGGTTCTGAAGGTCACATATAGTGGCTGGCTGCAGTAACTGGAAGAAAGGAGACTGGAGACGAGATAGCGTGAACCTTGAGAGTTGAATGAGGCACGGAGTGCGAACAGTGTTGAAACAAAAGACAGATCCTTGAAAGGAACGGGCCAAGACAATAGGAGCCAGAGGACAGGACTCTAGCGGCCAGGCCCATTAGCCATTAAGGTAACTGGTTATTCCAACTGGTGTATAACTGAAGTCAGTTTATTCAAGTGGATTTTCCCAAAGCATCTGAGCGAGCAAGGCTCTACTCTGACCATGGTAATCGGACCCCTGATCTTCACTCCAGCATGGAGACTGGATGTGGAGCTGCTGCAAGGGAAGGTGACCATCACGAATTGTACTGTAACGCTGAGCTGGGTTGTACTGGAACTCACGGCACCACTAAGATCTGAAGCAACGCAGTGGGAAGTAAGACTGTGTCTGAGTATGCGTTGTACAGCTGTAAGGTGCTGGAAGATATGTGCCCACTATCTAAAGTGTAAAACTGTTACAGAGAATAAGTAAAGATTTGTTGTTTGAAACAACCTCTTGTGTCTCCTGGTGAGTAAGAGTCCTCATCGGATCCTGGTCGGTCAGCCAACGACAGCAGCAGTATGCGGCCTGTATGAGTTCACAGAGCCCACGTCCCAAGTCCACATAACCAGCCATGACAGTGTAGTCCATGTAGCATGCTGGGACATGTGGGGTCAATCCCTCGGCCACAATTACCACCCTGCGCCACCTTACAAAGGTGCATTTACAGTCGACATATAGGTCTTTAACAAGCACCAAGTAAAGCTCCACAAACATCCATCAAGGTATTTAGTGCCCCCTTTCCTATAGGTATTAAAATACCCAGATCATATAGCCATAAGGTAATACTGCTCAACCATTCCTCCAATCGGAGCCTGTAGTTTAAAATTTAAGGCTAGATATATGTGTGCTAGGGAGGATAACATGTTCTTTAAGCTGCATACTGATCATGTTGTTATAAGACTCCCTTCCCCAAACACACACTGTTCGCTGCTCTCCAAATGTGGGCAACCTAAGGTCACAGGTCTGAGACCATTTGTTGGTCCCACACAATTCTGATTCATTCCTGTCCTATTTATTGGTGGATAGTGGACTCGAAAGTCTATTTGGCCAAAAGGGAAGAGCATACAAGAGTGTGATTAGGTGCTATGTGCTATGTGAACCCTTGATAATGTCATTGTGATGCCCTGAAAATAAAAAACAAAAACAGTGGGCATTACGGAAATGCTACCCGATCCTTACCTGGGTGTGCCGCTTGGCTCATTATCCTAATCAATCTTTCCACTAGCACTTGGTTGTAAGAAGTGCTGTCTTTTGCTGGCTTCAATGACAACTGGATTTTTTCCAATTTCTCGGGATTTATTCCTATCAACAAAAAGAAACTCAATATTATTATAAAGGGTTTTCTGTTTAACATCGGAAGTGGCAACGATCGCTTTTACTGTGTTAATCTAGTTGGCAAATAGTGTTCTTTAGTTTATTAAAGGACTCTAATATAATCCATCATGTAATAAATTGCACTATTTATCCCTGGCAAATATAGAAGAATCACAGCTCTACTTTGACAGCTTTAGAACACAGGACAGAAGTATAATAGGAGGTAACAATAACTCACAGTGCTGTCCAAACAGATACAATAACTGGCAAATTGGTCATGTAGATATAAATAGAGCATAATTTATAAATGATAAGCTTCAGACAGCTCATAAGACGTTGGGTAGTTGGAGCTAACATATCAACAAATATGTCGAAGGGTGATATTAGGAGCTGCCATGTGGTGCAACCACTTACCCCAGTTTCGGCCAGCAAACATAAGATCTAGCATCTGTGAGATTATAACCTATTTGCTATTTTAACCTTGAAGATTGAGAAAATTTGGACTAATGCTCAAATCCGATTTGCTTAAAGGAAGCCTGTCACTTTGTAAATGCAGTCCGATCTGTTGGCAGCAAGGTATACAAAACGAGAAGCTAAAGCACAATAATACATTGTTTTATTGGAAAAGATTCAGTAGAACTTGTATTTTATTAATGGATATCCTTTATGTTTGTATCAGTCAAGTGGGCGGTCGTACTAGTGACTGATCTCTATCTTTGCATGAACAGTCATACATGGAAGACTGTCAATCATTGAATAGAACCGCCCACTGGACTCCTGGATAAAAACACCAGAGATTTCAATAAAGATTATGCAAGTTGTACTGAAACTTTTCCCACAAAAGTATACATCAATCTGATCAGCTCCTGCTGCTCACAGATCAGACATACTTTTCAAAAAGACAGGCTCCCTTTAACATATAGAATGCTATTAATTCATAAGAAGACTTGTGATGTTCCAAGACTTACTGAAATTGTAAATGGAGGATCTAAGATCTCAACTCCATAATCGCCACGACATTCTTAAAGATCTGATATTGCGTGTCAAGTGCCATATTTTTCGACTATACGATGCTCCTTATCATAAGATACACCCCAGATTAAGACAGCATAAATAGGAAAAATACTTTTCTCGTTTTTTAAAAACTTCCCTGAATGTGTAAAGTGGAGGGGTCATAGCACTAATTTAAATGTAATGGGGTAGAATAGGAAAAGTAAAAAATCAATTGATAGTGTTTGTCTGCACTGTGTGTATTATACACATATAACAAGGCTACATGCACAGTTACACACTTACATAGACAGCTCCGCTACATGGACATTAAAGCTTACATACAAAGCTCTGCTACATGCATATGTACACTTACATACACAACTCTGCTACATGCACAATTTGCCCTTACATACACAAATGTGCTACATGGACATTTAAGCTTGCATATACAGATCTGCTACATGCACGTTTACACACACACACACACACACACACACACAATCAGATGGCACACACACACACACACACACACCTTGTACTTCCTGACCAGCATCGGAACGGAGGAGTTGAGCAGGTGATGGACTCTGGAGGTTATCTGAAGAGCTAACTGATCAGTTAGGTTAACTTCACATTTCCAGTAATCATCTGTTGGATCTATTCTAACAGAAATCCATTGCCAAAAAAGTTGTGCAAACACAACTTTGTCAGTTTTGAAAAAATACATTTTTGCAGGATCCGTTTCTTTTAACATGGAAGTCTATGGAAAACCTATCCATTAGCTGATTGCTATTTAGCCATTCCTTTTTCTTTCATGTGTAAAATAATCCATTTTTTGCCTACTGGATCAGTTTCAAATGGAAGATAAATAGCAATCCATTAACGGATCCAGGAAAAATCAATTTTCTCAAAACAGACAAAAAAGTTGTGCTTGCGAATCTTTTATGTCAACAGATTGCTGCTGGATCCGGATTGATAATTACTGGAATATAAACTTAGCCTAACATGATCTGAAAGGTCCTAGAATTACTTATGTGGCAGGTCCTTCAGCTGCTCCGCTCCCGTAGGGTCAGTCCTTCAGATTTCGGTAAGCTTCCTCTTCTGCTCTGCACCGATCCCATTGATCAGCATAGAGCAATAGGAGAGAAGACAGCTCTCTATGTGATTGTGGAGGACACGGTGTCCGTGTTCTCTTCCACCACAGGAACCTGCCACACTTTCTAGCAGGAGTTTTTCTTGTTAAAAAGTGCCTCTCATAGCCTGAAAAATATGGTAAGTGCTAAGCTGGACATAGGAGAATACTGTCATAAGAGAGGGGTGCTTCATGCCGAATTCAATGGAGTGGTGGAAGAGCTTGATGCAACAAAACCAAATTAGAGTAAGGCGGGAACCTGAGGCTGCAAGTTTATTGCATTGATGTGATTTCTGTGGGGAAGCTTTGGCTGTCATGATACACATAATGGGGCCTCTAAGTATCACAATTGCGGGGGAGGCGGGAGCCGGATGTCTCTAATTGAGGGGAGAGAAGGGGGTCTGGATGTGGCCACGACCCTGTTTCAGAGAAGAATGTGCCGCTCAAGGTAAGAAAGGTTGGGGATCACTGGTCTACAGGGTAAAGATTCTCCTTGGATCACTGGTCTACAGGGTAAACATTCTCCTTGTAAAAAGTGCCAAGTTAGCATAGGGAGAATTATAAGCCATGCAATGCTTCTCTGGGAAATTAAAGGCAAAAAATAGACTCTTCAGTGAAAAAGAGAACAGGAACCTATTGCCACTTATGGGATGTAGAAATTCTAAAAGTCAATAGTGGCCCAATGGGCGTCGCTGGTCTTGACCCGATGCCACCCTACTTCCTTCCTTATTGTGGAGAACACATCCTAGGTCATTCACACAGTGTCTTCTATTGTGCTCCTGCACACGTGCACTTCTTTTTGATCTGCCGAGGGCAGAGCGAAATGTTGTAATGCGCATGCGCGGGTGCTCTTCGGCCTTTCCTAGGCAGAGCAGAGAGAAATACTCTTCAGCAGGAGCGAGATGGAGAGGCTGTGTGGATGACGTAAGACGCGTCATCTACAAGTAGCAAGGAACAGAACGCCGACGGATCAAGACCAGCAACACCTATCATACAGGACTACCCCGTATGGGACTATAATAAAAGGTCTTTTTTATGTTATGCAGATCAGCCTTGGGACATAAAGACAGCATATAAAAGGGCATCAAGGTGGTGGCCATACTTTACATGGGGAAAACCTGGTGCTAGGTTCCCTTTAAAAGGCCTTCCTACATCACACAATATAAGAAGCCCAAACCAAAAATACTTCATTTACAGGTACAGTGCCATGTGAAAGTATTCGGCCCCTGCAGTTTAGTAATTTTCTTGGTGGAGGAACCGCTATTGATGAGCTGGATGATGCTGTTTCTCTTTTCTTGGGAAATCTTCTTCATGGCTGCTCCTTGATTTGAACCAGAGAGCTTTTGTTTGGGAATCGTCTTATTAACACACTGAGCTATTAGTGAATGTGAGAACAGGTTGTAATTTGTAGAATACAGGAAGAAAAATATTTTTCAAAACACCAGGAGCAAAACCGTAACAATGCAGTGACATGACAAGAATCTGCATAATTAATCATATGCTGAATAGTTGCAAGTCAAATTTATGTATAAAATAGCCAAGATGATTGTCTATGCAATGAAGGTCATCTCACTCTCAAAGCTAGATGGTGAAATAAGGAACCTGAAAGTCAACAGCTCAAAACATTACTCGTCACTGTATATTCAGTACATGTTTCAGGGTATTTGCCCCTCATCAGTGCAAAGCAATTTGCTTTCTGTGAGAACTTTTAATATGAACATTTTTTTTAATATTACATTTTCATTACTCAGTAAAATATGCATATTTTAGCCTAATCTTTTGGGCCTTGGTAGGACAATCCAAGAGAATAATTTGCATAACTACTGTACATGGAAGAAGAGGGGCCCAATCAATTATTATGGAGCTTGTTTGGGTTCTATTATATGTTTTTGGAAAGGAGGAAAAAAAACTAAGTTCTGCATGATGTGCTTTCCTCTGTCGTAAAAATTGACATATAATTGAGCAAAAAGACAGACCCCATAGTAATCAGGGGGGTCCCTCTGCTTCCATTTGCATTAGTTAAAAGGAAATGTGAACGTAGTCTAAAATACACACTTTTATCAACTCCACTTACCATTATTATGGGACATAGCATAAAGTAGACACAAGACAAATAAAGTATAGTAATCATCATCTGTGCACTCCAGGGTACTGTAAACCAGGTCCAAGAAGGGCCTGTGGAAAACACAAGATTTACAAATTCTCAGTAACAAGATGTTGAAATCAGGACATAAAAAAAAGAAGAAAAAATGATAAAAACAAACGCAATTTAGATTCACAGTATAAGCACTGGAATAAACATTGCAAGAAAATAAGCAATATGACCTCCTTATATCAGTGTGATATCACATACATTACATGCTTACAAAGATTACCATGATCATAGTTCTACTTTATTGGTAAAAGTTGTGTTTCTATGGAGTCTTCGCCTATACTTCCAGGAATGTACAAGTTATTGCTAGAGGAACAAAAATGAATTAAGTAGCACTATTTGTGAAACTCTAAGCTTCTAAAACAAAGAAAGTGAAGAAAGAGTATGTTTTATCAATATATAGTGGCAAGATAACATTTTCACAATTGGATGTTTTAGAAAAAATATGCGGATAACCTATAATGGTGCCCTTGATGTATCCTGTGTAACCGCCTATGCCCGACCCTATAGGGGTGCTTTAGTTGCGGTTTGTATTATAGGGAATCTGTGACCAGGTTTTTGCTATGTAAGCTGAAGTCAGCATGCTGTAGGGGTTAAGAAAGAAAAATCAACTATGCCTCTCTTATCAGGCTCCTTGTTGTTTACTTAAACTAAAGGCTTTATCACTTGGTTATTATCATTGCTAAGTCTGCTGGCTCTTGCACAGTAGTCTGGCACACCCCCTGCTATGATTGACACCTCACTGTCAATGTACAAGCTCTATAGAGAGCCTGGAATGGACGGGACAGCTCCCTGGGCTCAAGCTAAAAATTCTGAATATATCAGAACGGCTGCAGCCAGCAAACTAAGTGATACATCGTTGGATTCAGGATCTCCTTGTTTACATCATGCTGCTCTCAGATAAGGTAGCAAAAACCTGTTGACAGATTCGCTTTAATCCCACAGAAAGGGACGATTAGTGAACACTCTCAACTTATGGAAGGAGCATTTCCATACTTCTGACATTACGCCTTTCTTTGTCCAACAAGCAACAGTTGTGCAACTCTTATATGGAGAATGAATGAGAAAAACTCTGTGATGCAACTGTTGCCCAAGTTTTTCCTAGTTACTTCACTTATTCTAATGGAAGCAGGACGTTTTTGCATTGCCTGAGCTGTGCAATAGTTTTCCTTCAGGCTGGTATAGGGGTGACTGCTGACTTGCCTTCCTAGCACTTCTTGTTTCGGACAACCCCTGACTTAAAGTACCGTGGGATTCATCCAGGGAAGTCGCATCTGCCTTTTCTCCCCTTTCTGGCCCGTTTGCTGGCAGCTTTGGTGGACAGCTGCAAGCTCGATCCTCCTTATGGGCTCCCTCACTGCTGCTGATGCTCGGACTCTGTGTTGGTTGGTGTGGAACCTCTAGTCCCTCCACCTGCAGGATTTAGCAGACCACTAAATGGATGTCTGGCTCTAGGGACCTGTTCCCCGTGCGTGCTTCATTACCAGGAGTCCCCGTACTCAACTGCCTGTCCTTTCTCTTCTGCAGGAGTCTTTCAGGCTGACTGTGTGGCAATGTACTCCCCCGTCAGCGGCCAGTACACATGCAGGGACTGACTAGTGTGTTCGCTTTCCTGCGTCTGCACTTCAGACTCGGCTACCTCCAGCTCCTGTTCCCTTGACTGCCACTGCAACAACTCATTTCCAGCTTCTCCACCACACCACTAGCTGAGATGTGGAGGCCATGCCCCCTCCTGGGTCTGCCCAGGGGTCCACTCTAATGTGTGCGTGAGACCTGGTTACAATGTGTCTGTGTGTACACACCCTACTCAGCCTTTAGGATTACCTGTTTGCACTCACCCAGCATGGGTGCAGTACTCAGCGGTGCCTGACCAGGTCAGGGGCGCCACATTAGCTTCCCATGAGAATTCGTCTGAACAGTCGGGCCCCTGTTCTGCTCTGCCTTTATCTATACTGAGGTCGGCTGACGCAAGGTGAAGTTTTAATTTAATATTATAGACAGGATAGGATTGTCCTGATCAGCTACACCTTGTCATAGTGAGATGGCGTTTACATTTTTTTTTTTTATCAAAATACAGTCGTCCCCTGCTATACCGCGGTTCACTTATTGCGGCTTCACTATCAGAGGCAGGGGCAGTGGTGGAACAGGGCGATGCTGCAGGTGGTGCGGCGGGTGTCCCAAATGCTCACTGAGGGCGCTTGCAGGAGCATCCAGAAATTGTCGGCGGTGTAGGCTTCAAAGATATGGCGCCCAGAGTCGGCACGTGTGCAGCTTAAGCTATCGGCTCAAGGATGAACCGAAATCTCATCTGCGCCCACGCCACCTCCAGGCGCCATTTTCCTTAAGTCTGCTGCAGGGAATCAATGGGCCGGAGGCAGTGCATGCGCAGGTGTGGTCTCGAGCCGAGAGCTCAATTTGCGCACGCACTGACATCAGGCGCCATTATTTGAAACACGCACCGCTGACATTTTCAGGATGGCTCCTGCAGCGCACAGTCCACAGTTCGGAGCATTGTCCCAGTCATCATTCTCCACCACCCCCGGTAAGCTAGTTTCGGCTTATAAGACGCACCCCTCAAAAATGCATCTTATAGTCCGAAAAATATGGGTAAATAATAGAGCAAATATAACTCCGCTACTTCGCTGATTTTCACCTATTGTGGGAGTCTCTGGAACATAACTCCTGCGCTATGTGAGGGATCACTGTAGTGTTAACTAAGTATCCTATGTAATTTTCATGTACTATTACTATTTACATACTACAAGGTATATAGGTATATATAGGTTCATTTAGGTTTTTTCTTGGGTTTTGTCTGAAATGCCCAGTGTGAACGTGCTCTTACACACTGTACGTACAGCAGTTTGTGCTCAGACTAATTTTTTTGGTTTTGCAGCCTATAAACAGGCCTATACAAACAACCAATACTACAGCAGTTCGGTGCAACCTGTGTGCTGACTAGGGTGACCGCAAAAAATCGATGTCGGAATTTTGTCCGTCTGGACCCCACAAAACGATTCCCTTTTCCAGATATTGAGATAGCCAAAATTTGAGCTTGATCAAACGATGTTAACCCATGCCGCTCGTCGCTCAAAGTTTGAAAAAATCCAAATTTTTGGCCAAAAAGCTGACATATGGAGCCATAACGCCAGAACGGTAAATAATAAAAACACGCTTAATATCTCAAAAGAAAGCTAATGTTGTTCTTCCAAATTTATATTTTATACTTAATTGTTGTTATTTTAAGTCAAACTGAGTTACAAACAGCTTTTAGCCTAAAGACCGTGACCTGGTACCACTAGGAGCATACTTCGTATATTTTGTTATTAAGTGATAAATTTTGTGTTTTTTGGTATATTTTTGAGTTTAAAGTAGAAATATAACAAAAAAACAAGTAATACTGACAAGTGTAATGACATTTTTTATTTTAAAATATAAAAATGAGGTATATAATACAAACAAAACAGACACAGAAAAGATACAGACGTAGTACCTACATGAGTTGATCATTTTACATAGTTATCTAATCTATTCTAGAGCTTTTGTTAAAGAAAAGCCCGGACGCCTGCCCTGAAGGGGCTCAAGGGAGGGCAACATGACTGAGGAGGGATGCTAGGCCGGAGGGTTAGCAAGGGGTTAAGGTGTAGGGCATTTTTGTGCGGGAAAAGTGGGAGGTGGAGTTATAAGGACAGTGGGGCCATGTAATTGGTCAGCGTGTTGTCAGTGGTAAGTGAGTATATATAGGGCAAGATATGTGGTGGGAGGTCATTCACTACCTGGAAGACGTCCGGAATTGTCCCGCCCACCCGCCCATTTTCAAGAATTCTGGAGATCGACATGGAGAGACGAAGAGGATTGACCTTGTCGCAGCAGTCGGCGGAAAGGAGGGGGGTATTTGAAGTCGGTGGATTGCACAAAGAGCGGGGGGGAACCCAGTGCAGGAGCGGGTTACCCCTGGTGGTGCAATGGTATAGTTGGTGGGTCCCTGCTGTGCTCGGTCACAGCGGGACATGTTAACGTGGGACCCTGCTGTGCTGGGTCACAGCAGGGCATGTTAATGTGCTGGGTGTCCTCGAGCCGGTGTGGTGCGGCTGAGGGCACATGGTGGAGCAACACTCGGCTGGGTGTCCTCGAGCCGGTGTGGTGCGGCTGAGGGCACATGGTGGAGCTGGTGTTGCAATCATGTACAACGGGACTCTTCACTTACCCCCCCTCCTTTGTTTGTGGTATATTTATGAATAAAATGTTATTGATTATTTTGGTGATAATAAACGAGGCTGCTGTGGCCTTTTACATCCAACGTCACGCAGTCTGTGTCTTATTTTGGTTGAGAAGCGGTAAAAAGGTGGATAGCTGGTTTGGGTCAGTACGGTAAGATAGGGCCAACAGTCAGACTTTCCTAAGTCAAGTAGTTTTTGAAATGTCAGAATATAATGCTCGGCATTTGCTTACAACTTGCAGGACATATTGCTTTTGTTCTTCATCTTTTGTCAGAAGGTCGTTAAAGTCGGTTATTAATTTAACACCACACTCAGCTTTATCATTAACTACTTTTAATGTTTTGACAATTTTCAATCCTTCTTGGAAGTCATTATTTTGAGGCCAGGTGTTTGGATTTTGTCTTAGGAAATCTGTTTTTATATTAAATCGGTCAAAGAATGTAAATGTTTCTTTGGTAAGTAAATTTACCAATCCTCCATCAACTACCTCTTTTAATTTTTCTTTCCTAACTTTTGGATTTACAACCTTAGCGTGCTCTGATGGTTCATCTGTGCTACTGAGCAATTTATTAGCCATTAACGACTTTTCATCGTCTGTAATGGTGGGATCAAAAAACGATAATCCCACCAACTCTGCATTCAAATACCACAAATGGTTCGAAAATTTGGTCAGGGCTATTTCTGCAATGTCGTTGTCACATTCTTTATAGTCTAACAGACTATGCAAAATACCTAAATCTTGCTTTGGCGCAAGATGAGCTTTTGGAGCATTGAACCAAGCTTTACAATAAATTTTAACTAGGAAAACAGAAATGGCATGCACAGAACTTTCTTCTTCTTTAGAAATCTTAAATTGACCACGAAAAAGGAACATTTTTAAGCAGTAAATAGCCTTTGCCATCCACCTAGCGTGATGAATGGCTCCTGGAGTTCTAAAACCCACAGCATTGCAGTCTAGTGAACCAACAAATACGAGAACCAACTGCAACAGCTCCTTGTAGTCATCTCTGGGGTGGCTCTCAGTTAATTTGGTCTCGAATTCAGCAGTAACATTTGCAATTACTTCTGGAGTTAGCTGCTTTTGTATTAGATTGTCACTGATACCTGTGTCGTATTTTCCTTTGTCTATCTTGGGCCACGCAGTGAGGAATCTTTTGAAAATGACTGGATGAGGTCCAGTGGCTGATCCCATTTTTGTGTCGAACAGAAATTACATGCACCCTGTGTGTAACATATACATTTTGAAGAACAACATTAGCTTTCTTTTGAGATATTAAGCGTGTTTTTAATATCTACTGTTCTGGAGTTATGGCTCCATATGTCAGCTTTTTGATATGTCAGCTTTTTGGCCAAAAATTTTGATTTTTTCAAACTTTGAGCAACGAGCAGCACGGGTTAACGTCATTTGATCGGGCTCAAATTTTGGCTCTCTCAATATCTGGAAAGGGGAATCGTTTTGTGGGGTCCAGACGAACAAGATTCCGACATTTCCCCCCCCCCCCTCCCTATGAGATCCGGTCACCCTAGTGCTGACAGTGGTTTACCGTGTCCTTACCTGCTCTCACCGGCCTGCGCCCCAGCGGCAGCCGCACTTTTCTCCTCATCGGTCGTGTTTTCCTCCTGAACATGCAGCATGGGCTTTTCTGCAGCTTTTGATCTTTCCATGATCACCATTTCTATTTCTAGAAAATACAATAAGGAGTCATCAAGTTTTCTCTCTACAGTCTACATCATTTTCTTTTTTTCATTCGTAAGAACTAATCCTGTAAATAACAAATTTTAGGACCAATTTTGGCATGAAAGAAGCACAAGTATTAGGCTGCGGTCGCATGACCGTAGATCCGAGAGAATTTGATCGATTATGCAAATGATCAACTCTGATACAAGCAAGTGTCAGCTTAGTGTGATCGCATGAAAATTGCAGCACAAGTGAGGAGAAGATGGAGAAAAAAAAAAAAAAGGTCTCCATCTTTTCCATTTTGTGAGTTTGCAGAAATCGGATGTCATTTGAGTGAGGTCCGGTGATTTCCACGTACCCATAGACATGAATCTAGCAGTGCTCAGAACACTGGGCTGTATATAAATCACCCACACCCGATTGGTAGCTTCCGGTGTACATTGTACATGGTTAGCAAGCTGCCAATCAGTGGAGGGGGTGTAGTTAGACTACACAGTACAGACTACACAGACTAGCTGCACTGGCTGGCATGCAACTCCTTGTCCTCTGGTGATAATCTCCTGCTGTTAAAACAGTGATTGTATTGAACCTGCAGTCAGCTGCTGAGTAAGTAATACATCGCTGGAATCTGGCTCCCAGAAATAAATAGCAAAAACCTTTAGTCAAATTCCCTTTAAAAGCTGTCATATTTAGGTATTCTCCCAAAGCATTTCTCCATATATCTTCAAAATATAGTGCTATATGAGGGTACCATGTGGTAGCACAAAGTAGGTCGTACTCATGGGAGTTGTATGGCTTTGTCCTCGCTTCATACTACACCAAGACATACAGTATTTGTTGATGTGCTTAGCGCCAATCTAACTAACTTCAAAAGAATCATCTAATAAAGGCTTCAGAAAGTTCATAAGTTAGTTAGCTTAAAGTGTATTTATTTAGACAAAACAAGACACAATGCCAGCAGAACGCTCGTCCGTGTTAACATAATGTTGTGGAAGAGAAGGAATCAGCCGATTGAATTTCAACAGTCAAGTCTTTTGTTCGGCGGGGAGACAAGTGTTTGCCAGAAGCCCTCAGCTGGCCAAGCGTTCCTGTGTATGGGGGGAGTCAGAGGGCATAGCTGTTGGCCGAACAATCAATTGGCAGATAGCCATCTAATCAGTATAACCATTTTTAGATTCTCCTTAAATAACATAATGCAGCCACTGATCTGTTATGCTTGTCACCAGACGTGTCACTTCCTGCATGGCAGTCATATCAGTCTAACTACACAAAGCGCTCACTACGGGCTCATCCAGATGACCGCTTCGTTTGTCCTGGTCAGTTCCTTTTTTTTTTTTTTCACATACCCTAGGAACAAGAAAAGCCCTGGGTATAGGGCCACTGTTGAACTACATGTACCGTAATGGTGTCCCCATTGCCTAAACCAAGATGTTGCCAAGTAATGTCCTCAGAGTGAAGGATATGAGATCCAGTGATAGTTTCAGTCTTAGTTTGTTAATCCAGGTTCTATGAATTACAGCATAGTTTCCATTTAATGGTCAGAATACTTCAGAAGAATTACTGGCAGCAGATCTGAATGTAGAGTTGTGAACTGCAAGATTACAGACACCATGCCAGGAAGGGTAATTAAATATTGTTCATAGCACTAAGAAGCTTACGCTATGAACCCGGTGACTATTGTAAGATAACCGCTGGACACATGGAGGGGAGATATTTATCACAGATGTGGTTATCCTCTATGATGTAAGCCTGGAAGCAATCTCCAGTAGTATAGTACTGAGAGGGTTAATAGGGCCACATTTATGAACAGGACAGAAAGCTGGGCGGGACTGGCTGCTTACATATCCCTACCACGGGGAGTGGTATGGTGGACACTTTAGGTCATTAGATTCATTATATTCATTAGATGGATTCATTAGATGTCTGTGTGTGGAGGTAACGAGTACTGTGTGAAGCCTCCATGAACTTGTTTGCTGACCTCACATTGTAGTGCCTTTGCTAGGACTGTGTATTTTGTTGTCCTGCAAAGAAAGGACATTTGTTTTCTATGTGTACGCCTCGCTTGATGGAATCCTAATAAAGCAGGGTGGATGTTATGTTTAAAAGGAACCTGTCAGGTGCAATATGCACCCAGGACCATGAGTAGTTCTGGGTACATATTGCTAATCCCTACCTAACAGTCCCAGGCTATAGTAGCACACAAAGAGATCCTTAGAAAAAGTATATCTAAAAGATCCTTTATGATATGCTATTGAGTGCAGGAACTAGTTGCAAGGGTGTTAGTTCCTGTACTCATTCCGTCCTCTTAGCATGCCCACAGGTGCATGCTAGCATATGCTAGCAATGCAGCATCACCCAGCGGTGACGCGCATACCTGTGTCCGCTGTCACCGCTGATTTGAATGCCCGGCACTTCTGGTCATGCGCACTAGACCTCCCTGAAGCCAGGACTTATATATCCTGCTTCATACTGTGCATGACCGAGAGTGCTGGGCATTCAGATCAGCGGTGACAGGTATGCCATCACCGCTGGTGATGCTGCATTGAATGACATGCTAAGAGGGCAGAATGAGCACAGAAACAAACGCCCTTGTGACTACTCCCTGCGCTGATTAGCATATCATAAAAGATCTTTAGAAATACTTTTTCTAAAGATCTCTTTATCTATGCTACTATAGCCTGGGACTTTTAGGTAGGGATTAGAAATATGCATCCAGAACGGCTTGTGGGTCTGTGCAAAGTGTATGACAATTAAGCAAATTCCATGCGCACGTTGCGTTTTGAAACACAGCGTTATGGATGCCAAATTTTTGACAAAATCGATGCCTTCTAAAAAGCAACATGTCACTTTTGTGTGTTTTGGATGTTTTTCCATCCAGAACGCATCCATTCTGCATTCAAAATGTATTCAAAATGCATCAAAAATGCAGTGTTTTGGCTTCGCTTTGAAACGCACATGCAGTGACAAAACGCTGCAGAATATTTGTCACGGCAGAACGCAACTTGCGCACACTCTTAAAGTCGCTTCCTGTACCTGGCACAAACACTGTCAAGTGAGCCGTGTTCCTACACTAGATTACTTCTATTATCAACCTGCTCTATGCTTTGCTGTCATCAGACTGAAGATGATTTTCAGACGATCCTTATCCGGGGCAGTGATGCTCAACACATATTCTGCTGAATTTGCCATTTCCTTTCCTTGTCCTCTAATATTAATTTCAGATGTACTGTTGCAATGGAAAAGCAGAAAAAAAATATTAAATGTTGTGCTTCTGCCCATTTATTACTATATACTATTAATAAGTAGCATCATATTACATTTCTGAAACAAATTTTCAATTTGTAAAATTCTGAATTTCTGTCTGGGTCATGGTAATATTTCATTAGTCGTCCCGAAGAGTAGCAGCCATTGGATGACACCACATGAATGAGAATACAACATTTCAACCGTGTAGTCAACACAGCAAATAAGATCGTCAAGAAAATCTCCAGGGGAAAGTACATGGGTAGTTTTACACATTGGGATTACACCTTTTTTTGCAGGAATTTTTGATACAGTAAAAATCAGACCGCTGAATGTTCTGTAAGTCAACAGTGAGTTTTAAAAAGTAAAAAATGTAGAATAAGAAATCTGCCTGAGTCATCACAGTAAGGGGTAAGTCTCTTTGGCTATGTGCACACTGAGTCTATTTGCTGAGTTTTTGAAGAAGAAACGGAGCAGATACTCAAAGTATATGAAGTGTTTTGAATGTGTCTACTCCGTATCCATTGCAAAAACTGTTCGTAAAACTCCTAGTTCACAAAGCCTTAAATTAAACCGGTCATGAACCCAAATGCTATAAACCTGCAGATATGGGGTCAATCTGCAGATAATTAGCATTCTAAAGTCATGTTACCGCTGCACTGAAAGCCCGGCCACCAGGGGCATATGAACTTTTTTCCTACTGGCAGCCTCGGTCATGAACAGCCGGGGGAGTCACACAGATATCCCGCAGCTGTTCGCTGATTTGTCACAACCACGACTTCTCTAGCACCCCCCTTGTCTGCAGGCCGCTTTTGGTACTGCAGGACAATGCATAAGATGAGGCTGCTGAGCTGATAATGCCAAATATTGGAGGTCTCACAGGAAGGGTAAATGTATATATATCACCGATTCCGGCTAATGGAATATATATATATATATTTAATATATATATATATAAATATAATATAATATAATATAATATAATATAATATAATATAATATAATATAATATAATATAATATAATATAATATAATATAATATAATATAATATAATATAATATAATATATATATATATATATATATATATATATATATATATATATATATATATATATATATATATATATATATATACACCCCTCGGTACCCTTAATGATAGCACTGCAATAATTCTATGCAATAATAATTACGCTGCCACCACCCAGCTTTTTCGGGATAGCTGGGGACCCGTTTCAGATAGCATAAGGCCCTTTGGGCTTTTTGGATTCGTATATAAAGCATGAGGAAAGAAGCTATTAAATGTTATATATTTAATCCGAAAATAGGCAGTGTTTAAAAAAAATATACAAGAATTTACAAAAGGGACCAATACAATTGCAGTATAGACAGTTACATAAAAATAAAAAGGTATACACGTGATACTTACTAACCTCGTGCCATAGAAGTGACGTCTGAATTTATGGAGGGAGGGACTCCAAGAGAAGAAGATGTTATAAATCGGCCAGCATTACCCTTACTGATGCCCTTCAGTACTGACTGAGCCCCCCAGAAAGGAGCTAGTCTCTTTTATGCCTTAGGTAACCCCCCCTTCTCTGTGACCTCATTTTACAGTCTCTTGTGGGCTGTGCCGAGATTGTCCCAAAGGTTCCTTAATTCTAGTTTTTCACATATCTTTGCCCCTTGGCCACTCAGGTGAAAGATATTAGCGTCATATTTTATATCTCGATTTTACATTTACATAGATACCAAATACAACGCATCTAGCACGATTTTACTGGCCAATACTTATTTGACGTGATACCGGCGATCTCCCCGTCAAGTGAAACTGTGCGCTGGGTTAAGCACTCCACAGGGATTCTGTCAATATGTTTTTCATTTTTCTAGCATTAACGTAGCGCTTAAAAACTGTTTTGGAAGTTTTCCCTCCAATAGAACAAAGGATTGTCTTTCTCTGCATCCCTTGGCTGTAGCTGTACCATCACCCAAAGTCATAAATACCTAAACTTTCAGGCCGATCAGATAATCGTCATGACGATCTGTGGCTGATGGCAGAGAAGAGGGGCGTGAGGACCCTTCAAGAGTTTTACATGACACTCTGGCTTTCAGTCAGACGCACGGCTGGTATGGCATCAGTTACCGCTCAGTGCATAGTGAGTGGTAGCTGCGTCCCAGTACTGAATGACATCCAGAACTATACTGATGCATTGCTGAGCCAGATAACAATAGCAAGGAGTAAGGACGGGACTCCGCACCAATTCAAGGATAGAAAAAATATAAACCCAACGAAAAATATATAAAAAAGTGTAGAAACTTTATTCAACGATTAAAAATCCAAGAAAAAAAATCATTGATTCCATAAAAACATCAAGCCATCATCGATTCCATGAAAACATCATGGCTTGATGTTTTTATCCCGTCCTTACTCCTTGCTATTGCCTCTACGGACCTGCCTGTCCGGTGGACATCCTGCATCCCACCTGAACTGAGCGGATACATATACGGGTGAGGTGAATTTTTCTTTCTTTGAGCCGGATAACAGTCAGCCCCAAGGGTGCAATTACAGCTGCGTGTTTTGAATAATCAGACAAAACAATCCCTGATCTCGGGGAGACCAGCCAGAGAAAACACTGCCGGCAGCCATCAAAGGCGCTCAACACAGTGGAATCCTAGGTGCATTGCCCCCTGGGAAGTATGCAAATCAAAAAAGGTCCGTGGAGCCTCTGTTAGGAGTCTCGACACATAAAATAGCCAGATATGCCTCCGGGAAGGACGTAGCCAAGGAGCAGCTCTTTTTAAAAAGACCACCATAACCACCATATTAAGTGGCCCTTTTAGTCAATATCCAACTCTTTGACAAGTTTAAAGATATGACAAGGGAAATACCAAGGCCAGGTATCCATCCACAGACAGCTATTTCGGGGAATTGCCCCTCATCAGTGTGGAGTAGGATTCTGGCCTTCCCGGAGGGATATCTGGCTATTTTCTGTGTCCAGATTCCTAACATAGGCTCCACGGACCGGTTTTGATTTGTTTTGAATAGTCAGCCTGGAGGAACATGGTCCTTGTGTCACAACAATGTCAGCTAATCTAAAGATTTTGGGAGGTGAAAGGCGGATTTTAGGGCACCCATACGGTGGCCCTGCGATAATGAAATAACCACTTCAACTCTACGTGCTGGTGTTGCTCTCCATGGACTAGATTTACAAGCCCTGGCAGAACGTACCTGATCATTGGCACCATTTTGCTGCTAAGACTGTATGGCACCCAACATCAGAATGCAGAAGCCAATTCTCATATTTCCACGTCTGGGTGTTGGTCTCCAAGACAAACAGCTTCTGGGTCTCTACTACTGAGTACTGCTGCCATAAGATTAATTCTCCACCCTGGATCTGCTTTTTGTAACTGAACTGCATTGAAGTGCTGACCCATTATGCTTCTACTCTCCCTGCCGATACCCTTGTGGAGCTGCAGATATGATTGGTTGTGAGCAGAGCAATTCATGGTCTGTAAACTTGTGCAGTTAATTTGCTGGCAGTTGGAGGACTGGTAGTGATGAGTGGACTTTACCCTGCATTTCAGTCCTCACAGTACTTCACCTGAATAAGCTCACTTGGCATAGAGACGGTTATATGCATGTGTGCACAGTGTTCACAGCTACAAGATTATCAAAATAATCACTATTGGTGCACCAACCTGTATCTGTATATAACCAGGCCGGGATTAGGTCTGTAAAACTAACATGCCTTGACAGACAGTTCTCGCCATAGTTTGGGATAAAAGCTCATGCTCTAATTTCTCTGAGCTGACATTGCACAATCTACAATTCCAGTGAATTTCATGTTTACAGGGGCCTGGCTGCCTTCTGGAATATTGAGACGTGACGGCTCATACTGAAGACCTAAAATGCTATATTATCCAGCGTGCGACTGCCCAAGCAGCATCTATATTTTTTATACACTGGATCTCTGTAACTAGAACTCCCTCTTTCAAAGAGGAGCAACAAACAGACGTTGGCAGCAGCTCTAAAGCTCATGGAGTTTGCGTACATGTCTACTCAAGATATAACGAAGTCCTCTAAATCACAAGCCAAGGGAACACCAACCCAACCAAGCTCACCTCTCAATGCGGACACTGAAACGGGCAGTCAACTAATGCTCCAACAAGTGCAATTATTTGCATCCATTGCCAAATGTAAATCCATGCTCATCAACAAAAAAAATTGCGGTGGGCGTAAACGTGGGCCTACTACGACAAGTTCTGCATAGACCGGGGAAATGAGATAAGGACTCCAAACAGAAATTGCAATTATAGGACAATGCTCACCCCTGCCACCACTCCATGAGAAAATTTACTCCTTGCAGTGGACAGCTCTTCTCTGGCACTAAAAAGGCAGAACTTTGTTCTGTGCGCACTTACCGGGTTTTGCCGCGGATTTTCCGCGGATTTGCTGCATGTTTCGCTGCAGAAAATGTTCATAACATCTCTGCAGTGAATCACCAGCAAATCCTATGGAGAAAAAAAATCCTGTGCGCACTGGGCGGAATTTGACAGCTGCATGTTTTGCTGCGGGAATCCCGCAGCAAAAACAAGTGCATGTCACTTCTTTTCCGCACATCGCTGCGGGATTTCACTCCATTGACTCCAATGTTAATCATGAAATCCCGCAGGGAATAACGCAGGCAGCAAATTCTGTGCGGTTCACTGCGTTTTCCTGCGTTATTCCCTGCGGTATTTCGCAGTTTACCTCCGGTAATGTACATCGCTTGTCTGCGGTTTGCAGGGAAGTGATGTCATTACAGGAAGAGGAAGCAAAGCAGAGAGTAAACACATACACATCACAGACACAGACATCACAGACACAGATAGACATCACAGACACATAGAACACACATAGAAAGAAAACGGAAATATAGAAAACAAAGAACGTGGGCTCCGCTGCATATTTACCTTCCAGCCGAGGTAAGCACACAGCGGCGGCCCGGTATTCTCAGGCTGGGGAGGGAGAGGGGCAGGGTTAATGTCCCCCGCCTCACTCCCCTTCCGGCAGCCGAGAATATCAGCCGCAGCTGCCCCGGGACTGTCGCATGCATTATGCGGCAGCACCGGCGTGTCCTCGGCTCTTCTTGCCGCTGTGTAGCAGTGGCAGCAAGGTAATACAAGGGGTTAATGATGGTGGGGGACCACCGCCATTAACTCCAGGCTTGATCATGGCAGCGTCTATGTGACAGCTGACATGATCAACCCGTAAGTAAAGTGAAAAAAACACAGACACCGAAAAATCCTTTATTTTAAATAAAACAAACAAGCCTCGTTCACCATTTTATTAACCCCTCCCGCACCAAAGCTCCGGCGTAATCCACCGCTCCAACGTCCTGCGCTGCTTACATCCAGCCGCGACTGTCACAGACACAGAGCTGAATGAAAGCAGCAGACAGCAGAGGTAATTACCGGTCATTTCCCACGGCCGGTAATGTGAACTCACTGCCGACCGTGGGAAATGCAGCGATCTGTCATCTATCTATCTATCCCTCTGTCTGTCTGTCTATCTATCTATCCCTCTATCTATTCTTCTGTCTATCTACTATCTCAGAATTAAATGACTTTTTTTTTTTTTTTCAATGTGCTTTATTGCATTGAATGCAATAAAGCACATCCCAACCCGCACGCGGTAAAACCGCAGCAAACCGCATGCGGTTTTCGGGTGCGGTTTCCCGCGGTTTTTTACCGCGGGTGCGGTAATCTTTGAGAGCATGCGGAATTTTCTCAAGAAGAAGGGAATTTTGTTTACTTACCGTAAATTCCTTTTCTTCTAGCTCTAATTGGGAGACCCAGACAATTGGGTGTATAGGCTATGCCTCCGGAGGCCGCACAAAGTATTACACTCAAAAGTGTTAAGCCCCTCCCCTTCTGCCTATACACTCCCCGTGCTCCCACGGGCTGCTCAGTTTTGGTGCAAAAGCCAGAAGGAGGAAAAAGAATTATAAACTGGTTTAAAGTAACTTCAATCCGAAGGAATATCGGAGAACTGAAACCATTCAACATGAACAACATGTGTACACAAAAAAACAGGGGCGGGTGCTGGGTCTCCCAATTAGAGCTAGAAGAAAAGGAATTTACGGTAAGTAAACAAAATTCCCTTCTTCTTTGTCGCTCTATTGGGAGACCCAGACAATTGGGACATCCAAAAGCAGTCCCTGGGTGGGTAAAATAATACCTCGTAATAGAGCCGTAAAACGGCCCGTTCCTACAGGTGGGCAACCGCCGCCTGAAGGACTCGTCTACCTAGGCTGGCATCCGCCTAAGGATAGGTATGCACTTGATAGTGCTTCGTGAAAATGTGCAGGCTCGACCAGGTAGCCGCCTGACACACCTGCTGAGCCATAGCCTGGTGCCTCAAAGCCCAGGACGCACCCACGGCTCTGGTTGAATGGGCCTTCAGCCCTGAGGGAACCGGAAGCCCAGCCGAACGGTAAGCTTCGATAATTGGCTCCTTGATCCACCGAGCCAGGGTTGATTTGGAAGCCTGTGACCATTTACGCTGGCCAGCGACAAGCACAAAGAGTGCCTCCGAGCGGCGCAGGGGCGCCGTACGAGGAATGTAGAGTCTGAGTGCTCTCACCAGATCTAACAAGCGCAAATCCTTTTCACATTGGTGAACTGGATGAGGACAAAAAGAAGGTAAGGAGATATCCTGATTGAGATGAAAGGGGGATACCACCTTAGGGAGAAATTCCGGAACCGGACGCAGAACCACCTTGTCCTGGTGAAACACCAGGAAAGGGGCTTTGCATGACAGCGCTGCTAGCTCAGACACTCTTCTAAGTGAAGTGACTGCAACTAGGAAAACCACTTTCTGCGAAAGGCGTGAGAGAGAAATATCCCTCATTGGCTCGAATGGTGGTTTCTGAAGAACCGTCAGCACCCTGTTCAGAACCCAGGGTTCTAACGGCCGCTTGTATGGAGGGACGATGTGATAAACCCCCTGCAGGAACGTGCGTACCTGTGGAAGTCTGGCTAGGCGCTTCTGGAAAAAACACAGAGAGCGCCGAGACTTGTCCCTTAAGGGAGCCGAGCGACAAACCCTTTTCCAGTCCAGATTGAAGGAAGGACAGAAAAGTGGGCAAGGCAAAAGGCCAGGGAGAAATACCCTGAGCAGAGCACCACGACAGGAAAATTTTCCACGTCCTGTGGTAGATCTTGGCGGACGTTGGTTTCCTAGCTTGTCTCATAGTGGCAATGACGTCTTGAGATAACCTTGAAGACGCTAGGATCCAGGACTCAAGGCCACACAGTCAGGTTGAGGGCCGCAGAATTCAGATGGAAAAACGGCCCTTGAGATAGCAAGTCTGGTCGGTCTGGTAGTGCCTACGGTTGGCCGACCGTGAGATGCCACAGATCCGGGTACCACAACCGCCTCGGCCAGTCTGGAGCGACGAGGATGACGCGGCGGCAGTCGGCCCTGATCTTGCGTAACACTCTGGGCAACAGTGCCAGCGGAGGAAACACATAAGGAAGCTGAAACTGCGACCAATCCTGAACTAAGGCGTCTGCCGCCAGAGCTCTGGGACCTTGAGACCGTGCCATGAACATCGGTACCTTGTTGTTGTGCCGGGACGCCATGAGGTCGACGTCCGGCACCCCCCAGCGGCAACAGATCTCCTGAAACACGTCCGGGTGAAGGGACCATTCCCCTGCGTCCATGCCCTGGCGACTGAGATAATCTGCTTCCCAGTTTTCCACGCCTGGGATGTGAACTGCAGAGATGGTGGAGGCCGTGGCTTCCACCCACATCAAAATCCGCCGGACTTCCTGGAAGGCTTGCCGACTGCGTGTGCCGCCTTGGTGGTTGATGTATGCCACCGCTGTGGAATTGTCCGACTGAATTCGGATCTGCTTGCCTTCCAGCCACTGCTGGAATGCTTTCAGGGCAAGGTACACTGCCCGTATTTCCAGAACATTGATCTGAAGCGACGACTCTTGCTGGGTCCACGTACCCTGAGCCCTGTGGTGGAGAAAGACTGCTCCCCACCCTGACAGGCTCGCGTCCGTCGTGACCACCTCCCAGCATGGGGGTAGGAAGGATTTCCCCTTCGATAATGAAGTTGGAAGAAGCCACCACCGAAGGGAAGCTTTGGTCGCCTGAGAGAGGGAGACGGTCCTGTCGAGGGACGTCGGCTTCCTGTCCCATTTGCGTAGGATGTCCCATTGAAGAGGACGCAGGTGAAACTGCGCGAAAGGGACTGCTTCCATTGCTGCCACCATCTTCCCCAGGAAGTGCATGAGGCGCCTCAAGGGGTGTGACTGGCCTTGAAGGAGAGATTGTACCCCTTTCTGTAGTGACTGCTGCTTGATCAGCGGAAGCTTCACTATCGCTGAGAGGGTATGAAACTCCATGCCAAGATATGTCAGCGATTGGGCCGGTGTCAGATTTGACTTTGGAAAATTGATGATGCACCCGAAACTCTGGAGAGTCTCCAGGGTAGCGTCGAGGCTGTGTTGGCATGCCTCTAGAGAGGGTGCCTTGATCAACAGATCGTCCAAGTACGGGATCACCGAGTGACCCTGAGAGTGGAGGACCGCTACTACAGTAGCCATAACCTTGGTGAAAACCCGTGGGGCTGTTGCCAGGCCGAACGGCAGTGCCACGAACTGCAGGTGTTCGTTCCCTATGGCGAAGCGCAAGAAGCGCTGGTGCTCTGGAGCAATCGGTACGTGGAGATAAGCATCCTTGAAATCAATCGATGCAAGGAAATCTCCCTGGGACCTTGAGGCGATGACGGAGCGGAGGGATTCCATCCGGAACCGCCTGGTCTTTACGTGTTTGTTGAGAAGTTTCAGGTCCAGGACAGGTCGAAAAGACCCGTCCTTCTTTGGGACCACAAACAAGTTGGAGTAAAAACCGTGGCCCTGTTGCTGAAGAGGAACAGGGACCACCACTCCTTCTGCCTTCAGAATGCCCAGCGCCTACAGAAGAGCCTCGGCTCGCTCGGGAGGCGGGGATGACCTGAAGAATCGAGTCGGGGGACGAGAGGTGAACTCTATCTTGTAAGCGTGAGACAGAATGTCTCTCACCCAGCGGTCTTTTATTCGTGGCAGCCAGGTGTCGCAAAAGCGGGAGAGCCTGCCACCGACCGAGGATGCGGAATGAGGAGGTCGAAAGTCATGAGGAAGCCGCTTTGTTAGCTGCCCCTCCGGTGGTCTATTTCGGACGGGACTTAGACCGCCATGCATCAGAGTTCCTTTGCTCTTTCTGAGGCCTTTTGGACGAGGCGAATTGGGACCTGCCCGCGCCCCGAAAGGACCGAAACCTCGACTGCCCTCTCCTCTGTTGGGGTATGTTCGGTTTGGGCTGGGGTAAGGATGTATCCTTTCCCTTGGATTGTTTGATGATTTCATCCAAACGCTCGCCAAACAATCTGTCGTCACAAATTGGCAAACTGGTTAAGCGCTTTTTGGAAGCAGAATCTGCCTTCCATTCCCGTAGCCACAAGGCCCTGCGGAGTACCACCGAATTGGCGGCTGCCACCGCCGTACGGCTCTCAGAGTCCAGGACAGCATTACTAGCGTAAGACGCAAATGCCGAGGTCTGAGTGGTAAAGGACGCCACTTGTGGCGCGGACGTGCATGTGGCTGCTTCAATTTGCGCTTGATCTGCTGAGATAGCTTGTAGCGCCCATACGGCTGCGAATGCTGGGGCAAAAGAAGCGCCGATCGCTTCATAGATGGATTTCAACCAGAGCTCCATCTGCCTGTCAGTGGCATCCTTGAGTGAACCCTCATCTTCCACTGCAAGTATGGATCTAGCCGCTAGTCTGCAGATTGGAGGATCCACTTTGGGACACTGAGTCCAACCTTTAACCACGTCAGGTGGAAAGGGATAACGTGTATCCTTAAGGCGCTTAGAAAAACGCTTATCTGGACAAACATGGTGATTCTGGACTGCCTCTCTGAAATCGGAGTGGTCCAGAAACATACTCGGTGTACGCTTGGGGAACCTGAACCGGAATTTCTCCTGCTGAGAAGCCGACTCCTCTGCTGGAGGGACTGAGGGAGAAATATCCAGCATTTGATTGATGGATGCAATAAGATCGTCCACTATGGCGTCCCCGTCTGGAGTATTAAGATTGAGAGCGCCCTCAGGATTTCATCAACCCGAGATTCCCCTCGCTGAGACCCTGAACAATATGATGATGTCGAGGGAAAATCTAAGCGAGCTCGCTTAGTCGGTCTGGGGCTGGGGTCTGTGTCAGAACCCTCAGCCTGGGATCTATGAGATACCCCGGGAGGACATTGTTGGTCCAACTGAGGGGGGCCAGGGAACAAAGATTCAACAGAGTCCCTGTGCTGAGATACCGGCCTGTACTGCAAGGCTTTTAGTATCTTAGCCATAGTCTCAGAGAGTTTTCAAACTCTGTCCCCGTCACCTGGACATTGTCAGCAGGTGGCTCCCCCTGGGCCCCTCTTAGTAGAGGCTCTGGCTGAGTAAGTGTCACAGGGCCCGAGCACTGTACACAATGAGGGTCAGTGGAACCTGCCGGTAGCGGGGTCGTACATGCGGCGCAGGCAGCATAATAAGTCTGTGTTTTGGCACCCTTTTGTGGGCGCCATGCTATTATCTTCCCTGAGCATACACAATAGGGTTTATAGCTAGAAATCAACTGTGCACTATACAGTGTAAAATAAACATAATATGATACACTACTGCACAATGGGGCTAGCACCACAGGTGCTTGCCACCAGAGTCCCTGCCTGGGTCTCCCAGATTTTTGTCCGAGGAGCTGACAGGAATGCTTCCTGAGGAGAGGAGGGAGTGACCCAGAAAAAGTGCGGGAACTGGAGCAGCACTGTGCACAGTGAGGGGAGTGGAGTATGCAAAGCATGCTCCAGCCCTCAGTGCTGCTCGTTCTGTGCAGCTTCCCGCCCTTCCCCTGCCTGTCAGGGCTATGGGCGGGAGGAAAGGAAACTAGGCCGCAAACAAGCCGGGGACTCTAGTAATAAACGCGGCCGCCGTAAAAGCGCGGCCGGCGTGGAAGTCCCCGGCGCACTACAAGTCCCAGCCGCGCCGCAGTGTCCAAGGCAGCGGCGGTCAAAGCGGCAGTCCCTATACATAAACACACTCAGCAACGCTGAGTGTGTAATGGCACATATTAACCTGGGCAGCGCCGCGGTCCCGGGTGCACTAGCACACCCAGCAAAGCTGGAGTGTTGCTGTGCGCGGTCCCCACGGGGACACAGAGTACCTCCAAGTAGCAGGGCCATGTCCCTGAACGATACCCGGCTCCTATCCAGCAGGCTCCACAGGAGTTGTGGATGAAGCACGGTCTCATGTGCCTGGAGACCGATAGGATCCCACTTCCACCAGAACCCAGAGGGGGATGGGGAAGGAAAACAGCATGTGGGCTCCAGCCTCCGTACCCGCAATGGGTACCTCAACCTTAACAACACCGCCGACAAAAGTGGGGTGAGAAGGGAGCATGCTGGGGGCCCTATATGGGCCCACTTTTCTTCCATCCGACATGGTCAGCAGCTGCTGCTGACCAATCTGTGGAGCTGTGCGTGCGTGTCTGACCTCCTTCGCACAAAGCAAAAAACTGAGCAGCCCGTGGGAGCACGGGGAGTGTATAGGCAGAAGGGGAGGGGCTTAACACTTTTGAGTGTAATACTTTGTGCGGCCTCCGGAGGCATAGCCTATACACCCAATTGTCTGGGTCCCCCAATAGAGCGACAAAGAAAATTCCATTTCCCAGTGCGCACATAGCCTTAAGGGGCATTTACGCTGCAAGATATTCTTGAACGAGTGTTAAATATTTAGATTCTGGAGTTTCGAGTGCATACAAACAGCTTGATGTCTATGTGAAGCAATGGATCAAGGAACTATCCATACATCTTAATTTTTAGTAGCCTACGTGGAAGATGTCTAAGATTACATGAAGAGACAGAAGGATTTGTGGTTAGTTCTCTAAAATGTTAGGAACAACCTTGCCCATGCTTCATTTAGCTTATTACACGCAGCAGCAGCTTTTGCTGCTTCATAAGACATATTTGTAAGTGTGATCACAATATGGTAGTGGATCCAGTCATTGACCACGGGCATTACACTACTAAGCGGGGTAAAGGCCACTGAACCTCCACAGTTGTTTCTGACCGTGATGAGTAGGACGGATGTATTGTGCATTATTATCATCTTTTTAGCACAATCTGGTACAAAAAAAAACAATGTTTCCAGACTTGTTATTACTGAGCAACACAGCATGCACATTGATGGGCAAACAGACACAACAGCCACAGAATTAGGTTTAGCAACAAGATGGGAAATTTGTGCAGACTGGAAATACGTTGGAATTGCACTGGGAAAAATTGGGGATAGTGCTCTGCAATGTGAAGTGAAAGTGTCTGTGTTACAGAACATGTCAAAAAGTTGTCACTGCAGTCTGAGCCAGATAGAAGAGACAGGAACAGTAAGCAACAACTATAAATCACTTTATATAACTGTACTGTAATCACTTATACAATCTTCAGAACTGGTAACCACCATTATATGGTCCATGTGGTAATATTGGTATTTTTACAGAATTTTTTGTAAATGGTGGTATAATTCAGTTAGGGGTACAGAATATTTGCCTTTCCCTGGGGTCGGGCACCCCACGCTCTGGCATGGTCTTAACCCCACTGATCACTTTAGGGATGAAATAGAGCAGAGATTGCAAGCCAGGCCTTCTAGACCAAGTAAAGGCCCTTCTGGATGAATCAGGGAAAATTCCCACAGACATACTCCAAAATCAGACAGAAATCCTTCTTAGAAGAGTGGGAACGGTTATAGATGTAAATAGGGGGCTGACTCTTTATTGAGGGATTTAAAACGTGATGTCATAAAGGCTCCTGTAGGTACAATGTGTAGGTATCCCAATACTTTTGTCCATGCAGTGCATATATATCTCAGCTCTTGCCCATGAATATTTGAGTCCTTTCATAAAAAAAAAGTGTTTGTTAAGAGCCTGAAGCTCGATCCACTACAATGTAGAGTACCACAATTACATTATCTCACCTTCAGTCTCACCAAGGGGTTTTGCTCCTTTTGAGCCAATCTCTGCACCTTTCGCCTTATCAGGGTCTTCATGGCCATCCTCGGTGGGCTTGTCCTCCTCTTCTTCCTCACCCACATTTTTGTAGTTCGGCCTCTTTTGCAGCTTCTTTTTCCCTCTTTGCCGATTAATTTCAAGGGATTTCTCTAGACTTTCTTGAGGCTTTATGAAACGTCTAATGCTGGATTCTCCCTACAATTAAAACACACAAAAGCTGCAAATTAGAAAAGAAATGAATGATAAGGAAATTTAGAATGTCAGAATTGGGATGACCAGCAACACCAGCCACAGCCCATGAACAGAAGTGGGAGATACTGTAAGAAAACCGTGCAGCTCAGCCTTTTTCAGCTGTTCCCAAAGCTCCACCTCTAGTGATCGGTGACTAGATGGAGGGTGAAAACCTCCATTAAAGAGCAACTTGTCTTTTTTTTCATAAATCAATATTACACATGACAGTGAGACACTTCATAATATATCTTTTTAGAGAAACCCAACTCTTTCTCCTCCAGGACTGATCTTTCATTCTCAAAATTAATTCATTGGTAAAATGTCTTCAGTGAACACAGATTTCAACTAATGAGATAGGAAATGACGGTTAGTGGTCACACATTTTTATGTAGAAGAAATGCCTCTAGCTAGCTCCTCCCTCCTCCTCCTCCATAGAATCTTATAAACACTAGCTGCCATCTCCTATTTCAGTAACGGAAAAATTCTCCCTACACTGAACCCAAATTTTACCCATAAATTGAGAGTGAAAGCTCAATCCTAAGCTTGGCCCACACTTGCATCATGGATGCCTTTCATAATGGAAACCAGAAAGTAATGCTCGACTTTTCCTACCATGGTGTCCGAGGAGTCCTTTTGCTTCTCATTGTATCCTACTTACTTGTAATGTGATCTGTTGGGTTTAGCTATAGCGCAGGCAGCAAATTGTTCCTATCAAATCTCAAGGAGCATGTGATAGAGCAACAATTCAAATCTACAACTTATACAAGAGCCTCATAGCTAAAGCTTTTAGGGTCTACAATGTAATTGCACCTATAAGACATTTGTAATTGGATAACCTGGTAGATACAAAGCAATACAGCCGGATTTCAGAAAATTGTGTCCAACATCTGCTTATCTGTCTCATGACAGACGAGGGAATTTAGACAAGGAGACTGCTATAATTAAAAAAAATAAATAATAAATAGGAGAGAAGGATGATTAGAGGTTATTCCGCGCTGCGAGTCAATAGTAATGCTGTGCATTATTAAAAAAAAAAACAAAAACATGGTTTATTGATTCAACGCGTTTCGAAGCTCACTCACTTAAATTGAAAAAAGGAGGAAAAAAAAACAAAAAACCAAAAAACAAAAAACCCATAAGATTGTGGCTTTATTTTTTCCTAATGTAGAAACGATTGGGGGGGGGGGGTTCCCTGATGAAGAAGTGAGTTCCAGGGATTGTAGTTTTTCTTTTTCCCATTGAAGAGGAGAGTTCCAGTGATTATGGTTTTCTTTACCTGATGAAGAAGCGAGTGTGGAGACACGGGGGTCAGTGGGTGCTCTCGTCTGCTGGCCCGGCGGCCTTTAGAAAGACAGCATGGCCCAGGGCTCATCCCAACAGAATGCCCGACCTCCTTAACCGTGGGCGGAACACTACTCAGACAACATAGGATGAGGGAATCACAATATTAATACTTTATTGGATCCCCAAACAATTAACGGCACATAGCGCATAACCAGCAAAACCACAGAATGTAACCGGCAACAGTTTCTCACCCTTCCGCTGGCTCACCAGGGATTACAATTTCCATGCCTCAGAGCTTCCAGGGTCATTTACTCCAATCCAGCAGCACCACGCTTTCGGCGGGCACCCACCGAGAATGGAATAATGCCAGATTTAAGAAGCTGGCTGAGGGCCGCAAAGCCTGTAGTCAGGTGACGGGATTGTCCCAAGCTGGATTCCTTCCTTAGGTAGTCCTTGATATCTTAGCCGAATCCTTGCATTCGCTGCTGAAGTCCATGTAGTAATATAATCCAGGTTTGGTTATGGCTTGCCAATCGGATCCGCAGATCATAGATTGGTATCATGTAGCAAGAGTCTAGCCAGGCAATGGACAGTCCTTCTCATACCACTGAGCTCTCATTCAGACCATTGGGGTCTTCACGATCGGTGGATTAGACTGGGCTCTTATTGGCTAGATTTCAAGCCGTATACAAAATATCCCTAGTAGTAATAGTCTCTGGCAGAGACAGCTAAGTTACATTACATCTAGCAATACACATAGTAATACAATGGGAGGTTCGCATAATTGATTTGTCTGGGTATCTGACCTTCACTGGCCAAGGCAATTACATGAGTCAAAAAGAACTTTAACACTAGACTCCTAAAGCTGGGTTTACACGCTGCAACATCGCAAAGGACATCGCTGTAACGTCACCGGTTTGGTGACGCAATAGCGACCTCCCTAAGTCTCTGCTAAGTCTCTGGTGAGCGTTCAAACAGGCAAACCTGGCCAACAACTCAACAGCGATCCGGACCTGCAGAGCGACCTAGCTGGTTGTTGGGGACGTTGATAAGCAGCCTTTTGAAAGGGAAGTTGCTAACAAAGTCGCTGAAAAGGCTTCACACACTGAAACTTCATGCTGCACAGCGGGAAACAAAGGACCTAGGAATGGTCCTGAACGATTTGTAACGATTACAACTTCACAGCAGGGGCCAGGTCGCTGATAGGATTCACACACTGCAACATCGCAAACAACATCGCTATTGCGTCACAAAACCGGTGACGTTACAGCGATGTCGTTTGAGATGTTGCAGTGTGTAAACCCAGCTTAAGAGTCTTGTAGAAACAATGAGGGGCTTATCTCCCGTTTATAAACAAAACTATCATCATGTCTGGCTGAATTTTAAGAAGCTTAACCCATGCTAGGCACTGACAGAGTCCATGTCGTCACAGCGAGTTCCAATGATTGCGGTTTTTCTTTTTCCTGATGAAGACGAGAGTTCCAGTGATTGTGGTCTTTTTCCCAAAAAAGAAGCGAAGCAGCTGCAAAACGCGTTGAATCAATAAACATCTTTTTTGTAATAACGCAGCATCATTATTGACCGGCAGCATGGATTAACCATTAATCATCCGTCTTTCCTACTTATCAGCCCTCTGAGCCTGTGCAGCGGTCATCTATATGCCTTATTTGTTCCACCAAAGTGAGCACATATGATCATTTATATCTATTTTTTTCTCAGATAAACCCAGTCTGCTGTCTCTCCCTCTTAATAAAAAAGGCACTCTTTACCTATATATAAAAATATATACATACATATACACACACATATATAATATATATATATATATATATATATATATATATATATATATATATATATATATATATATACATATATATATATATATACACACACACATATATATATATATATATCTACATATACATATGTACATACACATACATACATACATACATACATACATACACACACACACACACATATATATATACAGATTTCCACTGAAGACACAAAATTTCTATTTTGGGTGCTTACATGTAATCACGTGAACTAGTGGTGTGTTGTGCAGTCACCAGTTAATCCCACACAACCAAAAAAACTGCATCAAAAAAGGTTGCACACTAGTTACAAGAAAGAATACACCTGTGGGACATAATGAGATGGTAAAGTCTCAAACTAGAAACCACACACCAGAAAAAAGAAAAACTCACACGGATATATTTCAGGTACTGTGGGGGCTGAGATGTCACAAGTGTTAAAAATCAAGTTCATCTACCGCATACAATTCACTTTTTGACTTTACTTTGCATGACATGTCGGTAGCTAGCTACTTCTCAGTAGAAGACCCTCTCATTCTTTCCATATTACGCCTTAAGTTTAGACTGAAGGTACAGGCAATTTAGACGGTGGGAACGACACAAATTGAACAAAAAGGAGACTAGCTGATAGATTTCAGAAACGTGTGGAACTTTCTCTTTCTAACATTAGGTTTCACAATGTTGATTACCATGCGGTGCACAAATGATTCTGTACATTTTAGGTCATGGAAAGTAACAGCAATGATCGCGCCCCATATCGGCACTAACGATCCAGAAAATTCACTGCGTTTTAACAGAAATATGTAGATAATTTGATAAGTGACAAATTAAGAGGATGTCACCATGATGAAAGAAGTATGGCGAGTGACCCAACATATCAATTTTAAGAAATACTTGGATTGCAGACAGACCGGTCTTGGCAATATCTACATTGACAAAAGACAGGATATAAGCTGTTCAGTGACTCCATGTATATGACTTGATCAACAATATTCATTTTGAGCAAAATAATTTTCCAAACGCTTTCATTAGGATACAGGTGTCCTCTGTTGCCACATACTACGTTTTAAGTTAATTGAATTAGAAATTATTTAAAGATAGAGTGTTGGCTAATGAGTATACTATAATAAACTGTACTTTATGTGTATATCTTCATTATATTGTACATGGCTGAGGTAAAGTAATATATGCTTTGTTGACGGGTAGGGATCGGAACTTATTTGTGCTGGAAATTGCATGTTTGTTAATAAACTCAAAAAATTGTCGATTAAAAAAAATATATTTGATTTTCAAGTAATATTTTCCTTTCCTTAAAACATTGCAATGAGCTATTTCTGCTAGAAACTTGTGAAAAGATTGACAAATAGGTGTAATCACTATTTTGTCATCGAGATGTTGTCACTGGTGTGTCATGGATGACAGACAGTCCTGTGGTCTCTGGTAATAAAAGGTCACAACGTTTGGCGGCACAAAATGATCCCTGACTTTCTATTGATCCTGCTGTTAGCATTCAGTGTACTAGGTATCTCCTCTGGTAGGTAATCATCCTTTTTCCTTTAGGACCCTGTGGAGCTCCTCTTCCCTTCAGTTGCTATTGTATTTCCTCTTGGCTTTAAATGCTCTGATTTTTCCTGTACTTATACTGATGAGATTCAGTTCCTTCACAAGCTTTGAATGCAAACAGGCGGCTTGCACTCGTCTGTAGGATCGTTGCTGCTCTTTGCTGAACTTCTTTCTGAGGCATCTGGAGATAAGTTATTCATGCGTTTTCCCCGTGTGTACTCCCTATGTTAATGTTTAGTGGGGTTGACAAAGAGCTCATCCCACCTGTTCCCTATTTAGGGTTATCCTATGGTCAGGTATGCACAACCTATCTAGGGTGGTGAGGGACCCCTGGGGCCAGCGATAGGTTTAGTCAGGGGTCACCATCTCCCCCTTCCCTAGACACAGGGCTTCCCTTCCCTTTTGCCATTCGCTTAGTACTCCCCCGTACCTAGCGTGACAGATATGTCTCCTTTTGGCCACAGTCACATCAGTGGAGTCCATGTCAAAACTGTGCCAGAATATAAGATACAAAGGCCAATCTTTATGAGGAAAAAACTATTTTGGTTTCAATCATGCACAAAAATTGTTCCAATGGTCTTGTGGCTTGTCCAGGTGATCTTTAGCAAACTGCATACTGGCAACAATGTTCTTTTTGGAATGCAATCCTGCCATGCACAACATTATTGTTTAGTGTCCTCCTGATGGAGTCATTAACATTAGCTAATATGACAGGTGGTCAGCTTATTAGAGGTCGTTTTGGTTCGTGTCCTCGCCAGACTATTATTTGTCTTGCTCTTGGAGTGATCTTTGTTGGTTGACAACTCTTGGAAAGGGAAATAATGGAAATGGATTTTCTTCCATTTGTACAGAATCTGTCTGACTGTGGATTGGTGGACTTCAAACTGACGAGCATCAAGAACTCTTCATCTGAGGCCCTCAGGAATCTCCTTTGATCGTACCCTAATACACATCCACAAATGTGTTGTGACGAGCAGACTTCGATAGATCCTTGATCTTTAAATAAAAGAGGTCACCCACTTACACCCGATCATACCAATGATTGAAACACCACACTGTCACCTTCCAAATATTTTCTAAACCTAAAAAGGTTCACACACTTTTGCCACTTACAGACTTAATGTTAAGTCACTATCCTCATTTTAAAAAAATTACACTCATTTTTTTGCTCATTTAATTTTTTTGGTTCTCCATCTACTATTAAGTCCGATTTATGCAGAAATAAGTAAAATTCTAAAAAAGATTGATAAACATCCAGGCACCATTTTATTATTTAAAATCATAAGGTTATCCTTTCCACTTCAAAAGTTTTCTTGTACTTTAGCTACAGGAATGATTGTTTAGTCAACACAGTCACACTTCATTACTTCCTATCCTTACCTGAGAAAATTACAGCCAAGATGGCCAAGAATACAGACTCCACATGGATTGTAACTGTGAAGGAATTTACAGACTAAAACATTTTTGGGGTGCAATGAGGAAGAATATTCCGGGCTCAAATTTAATCTATATGCAACTTGCTTCCCAACCAAGATTTATCGTTCCTTCCAACCCGTTCATGATTTCCCCATATGTAATGCATATGTATAGGAAAAGCATTCGACCAATCCTACAAAATGATTGACCCACTTCTTTGCCAAATTTTTATGAGAAAAAAAAATTGACAGATTTTCTAGTAACAGAATTTTGTTTTCCAGCTGTTCCCCTTAATATAAAACGGGAGAAATAATATTTTACACATCAGCAATTTTCTAATTAAATATTTCTAAAGATGCTATTGACATGATCTGCTAACCAGATGTAGGTAACAACCTATCCAAAACCACAGATGTACATAAATTCATTGATGTGTGATAATGAAAAATGACAGGTGAAAAAGCATATAACATGCTTACTGAAATGTATTTAATACTTCATACAAAAGCCTTTGCTGGTCATGACAGCTTCAAGATGCCTCCTGTATAGATAAACTAGTCGCATACATTGCTCAGCTGTGATTTTGGTCCATTCTTTCAAACACTCATCAAATCCTGGAGGTTGAGTGCATTATTAAATTCTGTTCTTTGAAACAATTGACCCTGCAAATTCAAGGTCTTTCTGTAGCTCAATAGAAGTGGTCTTTGGCTCTTGGACAACCCTTCTGATAATTCTTTTCACTCCACTATCTGAAATCTTGTGGGGACCAACTGGCCGTTTCTGGCTTATGGTGAAATTATGTTCCTTCCACTTACAGATTAAGGCCTCAACAATGCTCACTGGAACCTTCAGTAGTTTAGAAATTCTTCTGTAACCAATGCCAACAGTATGCTTTGCAACAATAAGGTTGAAAAGGTCTTGAGACCGCTCAGTGGTTTTACCGATCATGAGAAGTTTCTTGTGTGGCACCTTGGTAATGAGACACCTTTTTACAGGACATCAATTGAAACAGTTTATATTTTTCGCCAACTAACAGGATTGCTTTATAGTAACTGATACATTGCACCTTGTGCCATGACTTTCCATGTCTTTTTGCACGTCTGTTTCTTCATGTGCTCAATACCTTTCCCTATGTAATTTCTTATTATTACACATCACTACATTTATGAACATCTATGATTTGATTTGTTTGCTTGTGTGGACTGGAAGGGTTTTTGCCGACATCTGGTGACAAATTTTTGTCAATAGCACCTTTAGAAATATATTTACTTGGTGACGTGTTAAATGTTTAAAGTATTTCACCTCCTGTTTAAGAGAATCACTGCCTTAGGCTCAACTGAGCATCAAATGGAGTCATCCTTTTCTGTAACTTTGGGGTCCATTATAAAGTCACAGCTAGGAATCTCGACTCGATGTAAAATGGTCTGTCAGTCTGATAGTAGGAGAAGGCAATAAGTGTTAAACTACCAGAATTTCTATTTAAGAGTGTAAGCCGATTGACATTCCCAACGGAAAAAGTAAAGCCAGCCATATTTGTTGCCATGTATCTTTCAGAAAAAAGGGCCAACTAAGATAAACAAGTGCATCTCTGTAAATTAGAATATCATGAAAAAGTTAATTTCAGTAATTCAATACAAAAAGGGAAACGCATATATTATATAGAGTCATTACACACAGAGGGATCTATTTCAAGTGTTTATTTCTGTTAATGTTGATGATTATGGCTTATAGCCAATGAAAACCCAAAAGTCATTATCTCACAAAATAAGAATATTATAAAAGACCAACTGAAAAAATGATTTTAAACTCAGAAATGTTGGCGCCTACTGAAAAGTCTGTACAGTAAGTGCCCTCAATACTTGGTCGGGGCTCCTTTTGCATGAATTACTGCATCAATGCGGTGTGGCATGGGGGCGATCAGCCTGTGGCACTGCTGAGGTGTTATTGAAGCCCTGGTTGCTTTGATAGCAGCCTTCAGCTCGTCTGCATTGTTGGGTCTGCTGTCTCTCATCTTCATCTTGACAATACCCCATAGATTCTCTAAAGGGTTTGGGTGAGTTTGCTGGCCAATCAAGCACAGTGATACTGTGGTTATTAAACCAGGTATTGGTACTTTTAGCAGTGTGGATAGGTGCTAAGTCCTGCTGGAAAATATAATTTCCATCTCCAAAAAGCTTGTCGGCAGAGGGAAGCATGAAGTGCTCTAATATTTTCTAGACTTTGGTCTTGATAAAATACAGTGGACCTATACCAGCAGATGACATGGGTCCTCAAACCATCACTGATTGTGGAAACTTCACACTAGACCTCAAGCAGCTTGGACTGTGGCCTCTCCACTCTTCCTCCAGACTCTGGGACCTTTATTTCCAAGTGAAATGCAAAATTTACTTTCATCTGAAACAAGCCCTTGGACCACGGAGCAACAGTCCACTTCTTTTTCTCTTTCGCCCAGGTAAGATGCTTCTGACATTGTCTATCAGTCATGAGTGGCTTGACTCAAGGAACACGACACTTGTAGCCCATGTCCTGGATATATCTGTGTGTGGTGGCTCTTGAAGCACTGACTCCAGCAGCAGTCCACTCCTTGTGACTCTCCCCTAAATTTTGAAAATGGCCTTTTCTTAACAATCCTATCAAGGCTGCAGTTATCCCGGTTGCTTATGTACCTTTTTCGACCACACTGTCTTCGTCCACTCAACTTTCCATTAATATGCATGGATACAGCACTCTGAACAGTCAGCTTCTTTAGCAATGAGCTTTTGTGGCTTACCCTCCTTATCAAGTGTGTCAGTGACTGCCATCTGGATACCTGTCTAGTCAGCAGTCTTCCCCATGATTGTGTGGCCTACTGAACCAGACTAAGTGACCATTTTAAATGCTCAGGAAGCCTTTGAAGGTCTCAAATATAATAATATATATATATATATATACACACACACACACATTATATTATATATATATATATATATATATATATATATATATATATTGTGAGACTGTGACCGCGGTTATCTATGACGGCCGGTATGTCTCGCCCCGGTTGTGCTCACTCCATGATAGGAAGTAAATCCACTACAGGGTTAATGCTGTTTCCCTACAGGCTTAAGGAAGGGTTAAATGGAAACAGGAAGGAGGGCAGGTGTGCCGGGTGTGAGGGAGTGATCACATCTCCCTGAGTTCTCTGCCGGAAAGGCACATATGTACTATTGTGGACTTTTTCTTTGGAATAAACCGTGTGCTGTGAACCTTGGTGCCTGGATCCCGTGTCTTCTGCAGCGCAGCCGACGACGCTACCTCACATATGGTGGAGAATCGGCGGGCATGACAGCCGGTGAGGTGTAGCATTCATCCCTGGTGACCCAGCTGCGCATGTCCTGGATTCGAGCGGCTATACTACAGCCCAAACCCGGCGACGCCATGGAGGACATAATAAAGCATTTGGCTCAGGCTAATGCACAGCAGCAACAGGCTAATGCACAGCAGCAACAGGCTAATGCACAGCAGCAACAGACCAATGCACACCTGCTCCAATCCTTGCAAGTGCAGGAAAAAAAATTCCAAGAACAGATGGAGCAGGCCAATGCACGTCAGCAGCAAGCCTTGCAATTGCAGGAAAAAAGGCACCAAGAACAGATGGTTCTCCTGGCCAAGTCGATCCGTGCCGGACCGGCAGCAACAACCCCGGGACCGGGTGACGACGGCAGCGTCCGGAAAGCGGTGAGACAAGCGTTGCAAAAGATGACCCCGGGTGATGATGTGGAAGCGTTCCTGGCGGTGTTTGAACGGGTGGCCGAACGGGAAAAGCTGCCGACCCCGCAGTGGGCTGAGGTATTGTCACCCTATCTGACGGGGGAACCCCAAAAAGCATACCTGGACCTCTGTACCGAGGACGCCATTGACTATGTGACCCTGAAAGCCGAAATACTGGCTCGGTTGGGGGTGAATACCTATGTACGGGCTCAGCGGGTAAATCAGTGGTTCTTTGAGGAAGCCAAACCCGTACGCTCCCAGGCCTATGACTTGTTACATCTTGTAAAAAAGTGGTTGCAGCCTGACACTCTGAGCCCGGCGCAAATGGTGGAAAGGGTAGTAGTGGATCGTTTTGTGCGCACTTTACCCGTCACCATTCAACGGTGGGTCGGACAGGGTGACCCGAGTACCCTGGACCAATTAGTGTCCCTGGTAGAGCGGCATGTGGCTACGCAGGACTTGATACGGGACACTGAGACTTTGCGTACCGCCCGTCGGTCCGGCCCCTCCAAGCCTAGGGCCAAGGACCCACCGCTGACACCGGTGCGGGAGTCCGCTACCGTCCCGTCTGAAGCCGCACCCTCCGTCCCTGAGGTCCGGAAAACTATGTACCCTAAACGACAACTCGTCAAGGGGGTGTCCTTCCCTATTAGATGTTGGCGGTGCCAGCGGGTGGGACATATGGAAGCCCAGTGTCCACTCACCACGGAGCCCATGGATTGTGGGGTTACCCGGCGGGGTTCAATGTATGCTCAGGTGGTGTGTACCGCTGACCTGGTCTACCCAGAGACTGAGCCCCACTTGTGCCAAATTCAGGTGAATGGATGTCCGGTTACAGGCTTGTTGGATTCCGGAAGCTTAGTGACCCTTGTGCGATCAACCCTAAGGGCTAAAGTAAAGGCCACAGGACGTACCGTGGGGGTGGTTTGCATACATGGGGACCGCCGAGACTATCCCACGGGGATAGTCACCATCACAGCACCTTGCGGTCAGGTGCAACATGAGGTGGGACTTATTAATACTCTTCCCTATGATGTGATCCTAGGAAGGGATCTGCCCTATTTTTGGACTTTATGGAAGGGACCTCCTAAGTCCCCTCAGATATTGGTCAGTCCGGGACCTGAGCCCTACAATCCTGAATCCGGGACGCCTGCCGTAGGGGTCCCCATGATAGGGACAGGATGTGAACCTGATAGGTCGCCCCTAGAGGTATTGGCAGGAGAGGCTGAGACGGTCGAGCCCATCCCGGAGTTGGAGGCGTCCCCGGATACGTTTGGGACAGCCCAACTCCAGGACCCTACATTAATACATGCCCGGAGTCGGGTGACAGTAGTTGACGGGGTGGCACAGCTGCCTGGTGCCCAGGTAAGATACCCCCATTTCGCTCTTAAGCAGGATTTACTCTACCGGGTAGATGAAATACGGGGCGTAGGGGTAGAGCAGTTGGTGGTACCCCAGCCGTATCGCCGGCGGGTCCTCGACTTGGCTCATAAACACCTGATGAGTGGTCACCTAGGGGTCAAGAAAACGCAGGAGCGAATATTGCAAAGGTTCTATTGGCCCGGGGTCTTTGGGGAGGTAAAACGGTTCTGCGAAACCTGCCCGGAGTGTCAGCTTACCGCACCCCTGACCCACTTTCGCAGTCCGTTGGTACCGTTACCCATTATAGAAGTCCCTTTTGAACGGATAGGGATGGATCTGGTGGGGCCCCTCGTAAAGTCTGCTCGAGGGCACCAGCATATCCTAGTGATCGTTGACTATGCCACCCGGTATCCAGAGGCGATACCTCTCAGACATACTGCAGCCAAGCTTATAGCTCGGGAGTTGTTTGCTGTGTTCTGCCGGGTGGGGTTGCCCAAGGAGATCCTTACGGATCAGGGGACCCCATTCATGTCTAAAGTGACCAAAGAGCTATGCCGGCTACTCCAGATCAAGCAGTTGCGTACGTCTGTGTATCATCCTCAGACGGATGGTTTAGTGGAACGATTCAATAAAACCCTGAAAACCATGCTCAAAAGGGTGATTTCCAAAGACGGGAAAGACTGGGATATGATGCTTCCCTATTTGATGTTTGCCATACGAGAGGTGCCACAGGCATCCACGGGGTTTTCGCCTTTTGAATTGTTATACGGGCGACATCCCCGGGGATTGTTGGACCTGGCAAAAGAAACCTGGGAGCAGGAGCCCACCCCCCATAAAAGTGTGATTGAACACATTTTGGGTATGCAGAACCGCATAAGCGCGGTCATGCCAATTGTGAAGGAGCATTTACAGGAGGCTCAGGCCGCGCAAAGCAGCCGCTACAATAGACAAGCCACCGTGCGGACCTTTAATCCCGGGGATCGGGTGTTGGTATTGATTCCCACGGCGGAGAGTAAATTCCTGGCTCAGTGGCAAGGCCCCTACGAGATAAAGGAAAGAGTCGGGGTGGTTAACTATAAAGTATTGCAGCCCGGTAGGCGGAAACCTGAACAAATATACCATGTCAACCTATTAAAACCTTGGCAGGAACGGGAAAGCCTGATGGCTGTTTTTTCCCCACCTCCCTCCTCTTCGGGTCGTTCACATCCGGCTCCAGCGACCTCCGGAGAGGACGAACCGGAAGTAAGGATTGGAGAAGCCCTCACCAAGACACAGAGGCGAGAGGCCAGACGGTTGGTTCAGCAGAACCCCGATGTCTTCTCCGAGCTGCCCGGTAGGACCAGTCTGATACGACATGATATTGTCACCGAGCCCCACCTGAAGGTACGCCTGAAGTCATACCGAGTACCGGAGGCTCGACGACAAGCCATATCGGAGGAAGTAAAGACAATGTTACGCCTGGGGGTCATCGAAAAATCCCGGAGTGAATGGGCTAGTCCGATTGTCCTAATACCAAAACCCGATGGCTCCTTAAGGTTCTGCAATGACTTTAGGAGATTGAACGAAATATCCAAGTTTGATCTCTACCCCATGCCCCGGGTGGATGAGCTGATTGATAGGCTGGGACAGGCGCGATATTTTACCACGCTCGACCTGACCAAGGGGTACTGGCAGGTGCCACTAACGGAGTCCGCCAAGGAGAAAACCGCTTTTGTTACGCCGGAGGGTCTCTTCCACTATGTTGTCTTGCCTTTTGGGTTACATGGCGCTCCGGCCACGTTCCAGAGGTTGATGGACTTAGTGCTGGAACCCCACCAGGCGTATGCCTCAGCGTACCTTGATGACATCATTATTTACAGCTCTGATTGGCAGACCCACTTGGAACAGGTACAAGCGGTGGTGGACGCGCTTCGAACAGCCGGATTGACAGCCAATCCCAAGAAATGTGCGTTGGGACTCACGGAAACCCGCTACTTGGGCTACGTAATAGGCCAAGGAGTGATTAAGCCCCAAGTTAACAAGGTTGAGGCGATCCATAAGTGGCCTAGACCCCTGACCACGAAGCAGGTTAGGGCCTTCCTGGGTATCGTGGGGTACTACAGGAGGTTTGTAAAAGATTTTGCGGGACTATCAGCCCCCTTGACGGACCTTCTCAAAGGCAAGAAGTCCGTCATGGTGCGCTGGACTCCGCAGGCCGAGGACTCCTTCCGGGCCCTGAAGGGGGTCCTGTGCGGACAGCCCGTTCTTGTAAACCCTGATTTCCGGAAGGAGTTCATAGTACAGACTGACGCCTCGGAGGTCGGCCTGGGGGCAGTGCTGTCTCAGGTGGTTCAGGGGGAGGAACACCCCGTCACCTTCTTAAGTAGGAAGCTCACCCCTCCCGAGCGGAATTATAGCGTAGTGGAGAAGGAGTGCCTGGCGATTAAGTGGGCCTTGGAGTCCCTACGCTATTACCTGCTGGGACGGCAGTTTCGCTTGGTGACGGATCACTCTCCACTGGTCTGGATGAGGTCCGCCAAGGAACGGAATGCCCGGGTTACCCGGTGGTTCCTTTCTCTGCAGAACTTCCGGTTTACGGTTGAACACCGGGCCGGTAGGTTGCAGGGCAACGCCGATGCCTTGTCCCGCGGCCCGTGTTTGATGGCAGGAGTTCAACCCCGCTCGCTTGAACTGAGGGGGGGGGTATGTGAGACTGTGACCGGGGTTATCTATGACGGCCGGTATGTCTCGCCCCGGTTGTGCTCACTCCATGATAGGAAGTAAATCCACTACAGGGTTAATGCTGTTTCCCTACAGGCTTAAGGAAGGGTTAAATGGAAACAGGAAGGAGGGCAGGTGTGCCGGGTGTGAGGGAGTGATCACATCTCCCTGAGTTCTCTGCCGGAAAGGCACATATGTACTATTGTGGACTTTTTCTTTGGAATAAACCGTGTGCTGTGAACCTTGGTGCCTGGATCCCGTGTCTTCTGCAGCGCAGCCGACGACGCTACCTCACAATATATATATATATATATATATATATATATATATATATATACACACACACATATACACAGTTGGGTCCAGAAATATTTGGACAGTGACACAATTTTCGCGAGTTGGGCTCTGCATGCCACCACATTGGATTTGAAATGAAACCTCTACAACAGAATTCAAGTGCAGATTGTAACGTTTAATTTGAGGGTTTGAACAAAAATATCTGATAGAAATTGTAGGAATTGTACACGTTTCTTTACAAACACTCCACATTTTAGGAGGTCAAAAGTAATTGGACAAATAAACCAAACCCAAACAAAATATTTTTATTTTCAATATTTTGTTGCGAATCCTTTGGAGGCAATCACTGCCTTAAGTCTGGAACCCATGGACATCACCAAACGCTGGGTTTCCTCCTTCTTAATGCTTTGCCAGGCCTTTACAGCCGCAGCCTTCAGGTCTTGCTTCTTTGTGGGTCTTTCCGTCTTAAGTCTGGATTTGAGCAAGTGAAATGCATGCTCAATTGGGTTAAGATCTGGTGATTGACTTGGCCATTGCAGAATGTTCCACTTTTTTGCACTCATGAACTCCTGGGTAGCTTTGGCTATATGCTTGGGGTCATTGTCCATCTGTACTATGAAGCGCCGTCCGATCAACTTTGCGGCATTTGGCTGAATCTGGGCTGAAAGTATATCCCGGTACACTTCAGAATTCATCCGGCTACTCTTGTCTGCTGTTATGTCATCAATAAACACAAGTGACCCAGTGCCATTGAAAGCCATGCATGCCCATGCCATCACGTTGCCTCCACCATGTTTTACAGAGGATGTGGTGTGCCTTGGATCATGTGCCGTTCCCTTTCTTCTCCAAACTTTTTTCTTCCCATCATTCTGGTACAGGTTGATCTTGGTCTCATCTGTCCATAGAATACTTTTCCAGAACTGAGCTGGCTTCATGAGGTGTTTTTCAGCAAATTTAACTCTGGCCTGTCTATTTTTGGAATTGATGAATGGTTTGCATCTAGATGTGAACCCTTTGTATTTACTTTCATGGAGTCTTCTCTTTACTGTTGACTTAGAGACAGATACACCTACTTCACTGAGAGTGTTCTGGACTTCAGTTGATGTTGTGAACGGGTTCTTCTTCACCAAAGAAAGTATGCGGCGATCATCCACCACTGTTGTCATCCGTGGACGCCCAGGCCTTTTTGAGTTCCCAAGCTCACCAGTCAATTCCTTTTTTCTCAGAATGTACCCGACTGTTGATTTTGCTACTCCAAGCATGTCTGCTATCTCTCTGATGGATTTTTTTCTTTTTTTTTCAGCCTCAGGATGTTCTGCTTCACCTCAATTGAGAGTTCCTTAGACCGCATGTTGTCTGGTCACAGCAACAGCTTCCAAATGCAAAACCACACACCTGTAATCAACCCCAGACCTTTTAACTACTTCATTGATTACAGGTTAACGAGGGAGACGCCTTCAGAGTTAATTGCAGCCCTTAGAGTCCCTTGTCCAATTACTTTTGGTCCCTTGAAAAAGAGGAGGCTATGCATTACAGAGCTATGATTCCTAAACCCTTTCTCCGATTTGGATGTGAAAACTCTCATATTGCAGCTGGGAGTGTGCACTTTCAACCCATATTATATATATAATTGTATTTCTGAACATGTTTTTGTAAACAGCTAAAATAACAAAACTTGTGTCACTGTCCAAATATTTCTGAACCTAACTGTATATAAAGCTGAATGTGTGTGTGTGTATGTGTGTGTGTATGTCCGGGATTGGCATCCGTACCGTCGCAGCTACAGCCACAAAATTTTGCACACTCTCACTTCTAGACCCCGAGAACGTCATAGGCTATGTTTTGAGGGGAAATTTTAACCCCACTCTTTACAGTTATTCGCCAAAAAACCTGCCTCCATTAAAGCGAATGGAGCTGGGAGCCACAGTGCAGCCAGAACTTCAGAAGAATGTGCAGCCATGCCCTTATATGGAATGTTGGCGTGTCACAATGCAGCCAGGGAAAGAGGCAGACACAGACAGTGAAAGAAACAGACATAGACAGGGTAAGAGACAGACACAAAGAGACAGACTGACAGGGAAAGAGACAGACTGACAGGGAAAGAGACAGACTGACAGGGAAAGAGACAGACTGACAGGGAAAGAGACAGACTGACAGGGAAAGAGACAGACTGACAGGGAAAGAGACAGACTGACAGGGAAAGAGACAGACTGACAGGGAAAGAGACAGACTGACAGGGAAAGAGACAGACTGACAGGGAAAGAGACAGACTGACAGGGAAAGAGACAGACTGACAGGGAAAGAGACAGACTGACAGGGAAAGAGACAGACTGACAGTGAAAGAGACAGACTGACAGGGAAAGAGACAGACTGACAGGGAAAGAGACAGACTGACAGGGAAAGAGACAGACTGACAGGGAAAGAGACAGACAGACAGGGAAAGAGACAGACAGGGAAAGAGACAGACAGGGAAAGAGACAGACAGGGAAAGAGAGAGACAGGTTAAGAGAGACACAGACAAAAAGTCAGAGAGACACAGGGAAACAGACAGACAGGGAAAGAAAGGGAAAGAGAGACAGGGAAAGTGACAGATAGACAGGGAAAGAGATTGAGACAGATGGAGAAAGAGACAGACAGTCAGAGACAGACAGGGAAAGAGACAGACAGACAGACAAAGAGAGACATAGTTACATTTATATCTATTTGTTTTGTGGTTTTTGTGTGCAGAATACATTTCTGTTAATACATTCTATTTTGTTAGCAGCAGTTATTAGCCCGGGCGAAGCCGGGTATTACAGCTTATATATATATATATATATATATATATATATATATATATATATATATATATATATATATATATATATATATATATATATATATATACACACACACACACACATACATACATACATAGATACATACACTAGCTGTACTACTCGGCTTCGCCCGGGTTAATAACTGTTAACAAAATAGAATGTATTACCATTCCCGGGATAGAATGTATAATAGGATGTATTAATGCCCGGGATAGTAACTGTCTCTCTGTTTCTCTCCCATTCTCTGTCTGTCTCCCTCTCTCTCCCTCCCTGTCTGTCTGCCTCTCCCTCTCCCCCTCTCTCTCTCCCTGTCTGTCTCTCCCTCTGTCTCCGTCTGCTCTCCCTGTCTCTTTCCCTCTCCCTCTCTCCCCCCCTCTCTCTCTCTCTCCCCCCCTCCCTCTGTCTGTCTCTCCCTGTCTTTGTCTCTCTCTCTCTCCCTGTATCTCTCTCCCTATATCTCTCTCTCCCCCTGTATCTCTCTCTCCCTGTATCTCTCCCTGTATCTCTCTCTCTCCCTCTCTCTCTCCCCCTGTCTCCCTCTCTTTCCCTGTCTCCCTCTCTTTCCCTGTCTCCCTCTGTCTCTTTCCCTGTCTCTCTCTGTCTTTTTCCCTCTCTTTCCCTGTCTGTCTCTTTCCCTGTGTCTGTCTCTTTGTCTGTGTCTCTTACCCTGTCTATATCTGTTTCCCTAGCTGTCTGCCTCTTTCCCTGGCTGCATTGTGACACGCCAACATTCCATTTAAGGGTGTGGCTGCACATTCTTCTGAAGTTCTGGCTGCACTGTGGCTCCCAGCTCCATTCGCTTTAATGGAGGCAGGTTTTTTGGCGAATAACTAAAGCGCGGGGTTAAAATTTCCCCTCAAAACATAGCCTATGACGCTCTCGAGGTCCAGACGTGTGAGTTTACAAAATTTTGTGGCGGCAGCTGCGACGGTGCAGATGCCAATCCCAGACATACACATACACACACACACACACATTCAGCTTTATATATTAGATTTCCCTTTTTGTATCGAATTACTGAAATAAATTAACTTTTTGATGATATCCTAATTTTTTTAAATGCAGTTGTATACAGGTTTGGCATCTACATACGGTAATCGTACCGACCTGGAGAATCATAATGCCTAGTTAGTTTTATGGCAAAATAAACTTTCAAAATAAAAAAAACAACTCAAATTGCAAAATGCCACTTTTTTTTTTTTTTTTTACTATTTCACCACACTTGGAATTTTTTTCCTGCTTACCATATTACAACATATGCTAAAATTAATGGTGTCATTCAAAAGTACGACTCATCCCGCAAAAAAAAAAAAAAAGACCTCATACAGCTATATTGATGGAAAAATAAAAAAGGTTATGTCTTTTGGAACAAGGGGAGGAAAAAAAAACGAAAACGTAAAAATGAAAAATCACCAAGTTCTTAAGAAGTTAAACAGCAGCAATCGGAACGCACCCAGGTCGTTGCTGTTATAGGAAGAGGTCAGCTGTGGATCACAGCCAGCATCTTCTAGGTGTGATGCAGACTTAGATCCTCCATACACAGGGATAATAAAGGTTTAAAGTAAATTTTGACCAAAAAGGAAGCATTGCATTTTTAAGTCTTTTTTTTTTTCTCAAGGCCAAGTTTAACCTCACTGATGGAAATCTGCACTCTGAGTTCTCGCCATTTTTGGCTATTTAAATCATGTCCTTTCTCATTTCCTTTCCACAGTTTTGGTTTGAACTTGGGCACGGCTGCTAGTAACTCAAAGCAGTACCAGTAAAGTCGACATCTTACGGGAGAGAGAAAGTAGGTTATAAGATCGACAAATTCTGGGCAGGTAGAACCAAACCACATCACTATTGTACAGGAAGCAGATGGGAACCTTTCTCACTCTACAGGAAGAAACAAAAATATCAAAAACAACTATGATATGAGATTCATGCTAGGTGAACAGCGGGTACCTCACCAAATCTATAGAGTGGTTATGTTGTACAGTGATGACTAGGTACAGATGACACAGCATACAAAAAAACAGAAGAACAGACTACAGTCTGGTTCACCGTAGACGACAGCTGCATTCTGTTCACTTGCCAAATGAACAAAGCTACCGGCTTCCAGGAAATGTAGAATGAAATGTTAGATTTTCGCAGAAGTGTTATTACAGGATACACTGAATGGCCACTTTATTAGAGTTGTGTATAGATTTTACTAGAAATTGACATGGCTTTGCCGAAATAGTGACCCATGCGGACATGATAGTTTCTTGTAGTTGCCACAAATTAGATGGCGGTAATGACGGGCTCTGAACAGCTCATTTTTCCCTAGACTCAAAGATGATTAAGATCTGGACACTGTGAAGACAAAATAGACCAGAAAAACTCGCGGTCATGTTCCTGGAACAAATCAGTGACTACACGACCCTTGTGGCAGGGTGATCTGCCTTTATGTATGAAAAGGGATAAACTTAGTCTGCCAGAATACTTAGATAAGCCATATCATGCAGACATTAATCTATATTTTTTAAATAGTCTGATAGTGGTGTGCATTATGCCACAATATCGAATGCTTGGCACGGTGTATCGTGATCACTAGCTTGTGTGACTGCTCACCACTGGAGCTCACAATCAACGAAGCTCCGGTAGGCAGATCCTGTGCTCGAAAGGTGCTGTGAGGAACAAAACTCTTAAAAGGACTGTGAGCAGGTTTTTGATATGTAGTCTGAGGACAGCATGAGGTAGAAGTTAACACACAGATTCCAGCAATGTATCACTTATCAGCTGAGTGTTTACTTGCTATGAATGCTTTAGCTCCAGGAGCTTATGGCTTGGACTACAGCTACACGAGCATGTGAGAACTGGACCGACCATGCCCATTCCTGTGATTAGCAGCACACTAGCTATAGCCAAAGTAGATCAAGATCTCTGGTTCTGGGTGGGGTTAGCTTTATATAAGAACTCTGTGTCACAACTGCTGCAGCCAGTAAACTGACACATCGCTGGAATCAGGGTCTCTCTTCCTACATTATGCTGCTCTCAGATGAGGTAGCAAAAACGTGCAGAAAGATTCCTCTTAAAGGGGACAATCCCTTCTTATTCCCCATGTTCATCCCATTATACTCTCCTCCGCTTCCGGCACAGTTTCAGTGGTGTCAGAACTCCCATTCCCAGGGCTTACGTGGCATTATGACGCACAGTCCCTGTGCCTAATCAGAGCTGGATTCGCTCTCCCAGCCTTTAGATAGTTAAGTAATTAACAGGAAGTGAGAGCTGCAGCTGCCACCCAGGTCCTGTTAATTTAATATATGTCCCTTATATGTCCGGCAGTATAAGGCTACTTTCACACATCAGTTTTCTGCATTCAGGCACAATCCTTTTTTTTCCTGATCCAAAGGATCCGGCAAAAAAAATGTAAAACCGTATCCACCGGATCCGGTTTTTAACGGATCCGTTATGCCGGATGCATAAAAAACCGGATCCGTTGGATCCGTTTTTGCATCCGGTTTGTCCGTTTTTTTGATGGATCAGTTTTTTTAAATTAATTTGGTGCATGCGCAGTTAACACTGAACGGAACCGGCAGCCGCATCTATTTTTTACCGTATTGTGCCGGATCCGGCGTCCATAGGCTTTCATTGTAAAACACGCCGTATTGCGCTGGATCCGGCACAATGCGTTTTTTTTGCCGGACAAAAAAACGTTGCAAGACACGTTGCCTCCGGCCGCCGCTTTAATTCATTTTGCCGCATCTGGAAAAAAACAGATGTAACGCAAAGCCATCAGGTACAATCCGGTAACAATGCAAATCTATGGGGATAAAACGGATGCGGTAACGGATCAGTTTAACCCGTTTTTTTCCGGATTGTACCTGATGGAAAAAAACTGATGTGTGAAAGTAGCCTAAGCTTTTTTTGTATTATTATTATGGGGGCAAACATGGGGGATGAGAAGGGGGTTGTCCCAGTAGTGGACTACCCCTTTAAGTCCAGCTGTTAATTATCTACACATCTGATGGCTTCAGTTTACAGGAAGTAGATACTCTAAGCACATTTCGTAATTGGCCTGATATTTTATTGCTTCTTTACTAATTAGATTACTAGGTAGCTCATCGAATTATAATTAGTGGAGGTTTAACATATGAGACCCCCACAATCTTAAGAAGGAATAGGCTGCAGCATTAATTTAGGGCCTAGTCACTATCAAGGTTTTCCCGGCAGACCGACATCCCAGCCACTGACTGCAAAGGGGACTACATGACCGCACTATTAACATTAATAAGCTATCTGCACAGATATTTGCCTGTGGTTGGATGGACCATTGTACAAGGAAAAACAATGGAGAGAATACGGCATAAATCAACACTGCAGCCCCTTTATTTTGAGGCATAGTGGGGGGATCTAGAGGTGGGATGATTCCTGACAGATCATGTTCTAGTAACATGCCATTACTGACAGTTGAAACCAAAGTTTACATACACTATCTAAAAAGACACATCTGCAGGTTTTTCTCACTAACTGACATGAGATCAAAATAAACCTTTCCAGTTTTAGGTCAAATAGCAACCAAAATTATTTATATTTGCCAAATGCCAGAATAATGAGAGCGATAAAGATCGAGCGATAGACACACAAAACAAAATGGGAATGTCCAACTAACATGCCGCTCAAGAAGGAGATGGGTTCTGTGGACCAAAGATGAACGTCTTTTGGTCAGACATGTGTATATCAACCCAAGGACAAAAGCAAAAGACCTTGTGAAGATGCTGGCGGAAGCTGGTAAGATTGTGTCAGTCATAGTAAAACTAGTACTATATCATCAACATGGCCTGTAAGGCTACTGCACCAGGAAGATGCCAATACTCCGAAATAAACATAAAAAAGCCAGAATAATGCAAATACACACCGGAACAAAACTTAATTTTTGGAGAGGCGACATGTCTTGTGGTCTGAAGAAACTACAATTGAACTGTTTGGCCATAATGACCATTGTTACGTATGGAGGAAAAAGGGAGAAGCTTTAAAGCCTAAGAACACCATCCCAACTGTAAAACATGGGGGTGGCAGCATCATGTTGTGGGGTTGTTTGGCTCCAGGAGGGACTAGTGCACTTCATAAAATAGATGGCATCATGAGGAAAGAAGATTATGTGGCAATACTGAAGCAACAGCTCAATACATCAGCCAGGAACTTAAAACTTTGGCAGAAATGGGTCTTCCAAATGGACAATGACCCGAAGCATACTGCCAAACTAGTTACAAAGTGGCTTAAAGATAACCAAGTCAATGCTTTGGAGCGGCCATCACAAAACCCTGATCTCAATCCTATTGAAAATTTATGGGCAAAGCTTTAAAGTCATGTGTGAGCAAAGCGACCTACAAACATGGCTCAGTTACACCAGTTCTGTCAGGAATTTGGCAAATATAAATAATTTTGGTTCCTAATTGACCTATACCGGGAAAGGTTTATTCTGATTTCATGTCAGATAGTGAGGAAAACATGCATGCATGTAAACTTCTGGTTTTAACTGTATATCACATAGAAGATAGGCATAGAACTTTAAATGTTAACTTGTAGATTCTAAACTATACTTGATGTGAATTTAAAGCGCAACTTCAACATGTCTTACTTTATTTTACCGCTGGAGTGGTGCTTTAAATTTAAGTTTCCTGACTCTACTCTTCTACTAAAACCTCCGACGTCTTCATCTGTTACCAGCACCACTACATTCGGTTTTCTGCAATTTGTGACCTGCCAGCAGCTCCAGTGTTTCATGGAGTGCGCTTGAGATCACAACACAATACAAGTCTATGAGAGGTTGTTCTTGCTCTCATAGACTTGCATTGGAAGCTGGACATGTAACTTTTTACTTCCGGCCAGTCAGATGTTGCAGGCACAAGATGGCGCCACGGAACAAGAGCGGCATTTGTAAAAGGCACAGACACCGGAGGGCAAGTATATTACTACCGTGTTTCCCCGAAAGTAAGACCCTGTCTTACATTAATTTTACCCCAAAAAGTCCCACCCTGTCTTACTTTCGGGGGAGGTCTTTTTAGCCGAAAAAAAACTGCACTGCACACAGCCCCATACCCCATAACAGTGCCGTATCCCACTGCACACAGCCCCATACCCCATAACAGTGCCGTATCCCACTGCACACAGCCCCACACCCCATAACAGTGCCGTATCCCACTGCACACAGCCCCACACCCCATAACAGTGCCGTATCCCACTGCACACAGCCCCACACCCCATAACAGTGCCGTATCCCACTGCACACAGCCCCACACCCCATAACAGTGCCGTATCCCACTGCACACAGCCCCATACCCCATAACAGTGCCGTATCCCACTGCACACAGCCCCATAACAGTGCTGTATCCCACTGCACACAGCCCCACACCCCATAACAGTGCCGTATCCCACAGCACACAGCCCCACACCCCATAACAGTGCCGTATCCCACTGCACACAGCCCCACACCCCATAACAGTGCCGTATCCCACTGCACACAGCCCCACACCCCATAACAGTGCCGTATCCCACTGCACACAGCCCCACACCCCATAACAGTGCCGTATCCCACTGCACACAGCCCCACACCCCATAACAGTGCTGTATCCCACTGCACACAGCCCCACACCCCATAACAGTGCCGTATCCCACTGCACACAGCCCCACACCCCATAACAGTGCCGTATCCCACTGCACACAGCCCCACACCCCATAACAGTGCCGTATCCCACTGCACACAGCCCCATACCCTATACAGTACATGTTTCCCTACTTGGTTTTAAAATGCTGGACGTTTTCCTCTGCGGTGCGGCTGTGGGTGCGGAAGGCCTGTGCTGCAGGGAACGCTGTGCCAATCAGCAGGGAAACAGCGGTGACGTGGGGCTGGGGCGGCCAATTACAGCCCGAGCTGCTGGGCCAATCAGCGCTCGAGCCGGGGGCCAGCGGTGACCTGGGGAGCAGGGGCGGCCAATGAGCTGTTGAGCTGGGTGGATTGCGGGGTTAACACGGCGAGTTAACCCCATGAGCGCTGGACCCGCCCAGCTGCACCTGAGGACACCTCTGGAGCCTGGGGACCCAATGGGGGACAGCGGCGGCCCAAAGGTAAGGGCCTTACATTTCACAGCGGCCCCCCAACCCTGCCTTACATTCGGGGGAGGCCTTACATTGAAGGACCCCCCCCGTAACCCCCATCTTGTCTTACTTTCGGGGGGGTCCTACTTTCGGGGAAACACGGTAGGAGGCCTATATGAAAAGCACCAGTTCAGTGCTGGAGAGAAAGAAAAAAACTGGACTGGTGCTTTAACAAGCACATTTCTTATCATGGCACCAGACAAAAAGAATACAACTCCCCAAATAAAGACGAAAAAAACACAAACAAAAACACCAAATTGTCCAACACCAAGGCACAATACTAATGCACTACAGGATCCAGCAGGCCGCCATGATAGATAGTTGCTTTTAATTTCAGTGTAGGAAGTCACAAAACAATGCACATTTTGGACAAAATAGTGACCAATATGGCCATTTAGTGTTGGCTGGGGGAACTTGGGGTGACTGTGCCTATGCCGTGCACTTATATAGTGCTGTGTAGCCTGCCTGATGTAATCCTATAGGTGTCATTATTAGACTGTAAGCCAGACACTAACCATTTAAAACCTAACTTTTGTTAGTACCATAGTAATATGAGCCTTCCTCACACAAATACAAAAAATTGAAAATCGCAGTTTTCAATTTTGTATTGTGGGTTTTTTTGTGGGAAAGGCTCATATTAGTATGGTACTACAGTAACAAAAAGTTAGGTTTTAAATGATTACTCTCCTTCCTTATGGCCTAATTACCAGAGAGAAATTTGTGGATACCACTACCCATTACAGGTGGCGACCAGGTTCAGACTGGCCCACAGGAGAACAGGAGAGCCCACCGGTAGATCACTTAGCCCTCAAACATGATTAGTAGCTGGCACAATACGCTTGTTTCATTATGTACAGACAACGGAACCATCTAATCATTAATTTTACAAACTACCCAGTATATTATTATATAGAAGCATAGGGAAATTTGTGAATGTAATATTTACATGTGGTTTATCAGTGGGCTCCCTGTCACGCTAGGTATGGGGAAGTACCAAGCAAACGGCGAAAGGGAAGCAAAACACAGTCTAGGGAAGGGGGAGATGGTAACCCCTGACCATGCCCAGCGCTGGGCCCTGGGTTCCCTCATCGCCCTAAATAGGTTTCGCACCTATGTGCCGAGCGGATACCTGGCCCTAGGTTGACTCTAATCTGGGCACTATTTAGATGGGATGAGCTCTTAGTCAACCCCACTAGGCATCAAAAGACACACAGGGATAATAAACAAGAGAAAACAACAAACAACTTATTGTTAGTTGTGTCAGGGAGAGAAGCTGCAACAACCACCAAGATTCTCCTGATGTATGCAAGCCATCTGCTTGCACTTAAGACTTGATAAAGATGTATCAAATATCACCAACACCGAGTAATAGGATGTGAAGGTATATATGGACATAGAAGGTTCCAATGAATAGCAGCTGACAGGCTGAACAACCCCCCCAGGGTCCTAAAGGGAAATGAATGAAAACCAAGCAGGAATGATAGCATGTCAGGGAGCAGTTTGTGACCTTCCATAGTCGGACACCAAAGGACTGTATGTCACCTGTGACACCCCCAGAGTCAATGATCCTAGTGGCCCTCTGCCACAGGTGGTGAAGTATAGCATTTGAAGCCAGATGCTGTGTCACTGGTGCCCTATACTAGACTCATCTGTTCACATTTAAAATATAAGAGACCACCCACTCAAAGAATGGTAGGGGTATGACTGCTTGTTTCATCAGTATTTGGTGCCTATGTTGCCTCAGTCTTTATCAGGGGAGCCTGCTGTATCCTGTAGTACATTAGTATGTGACCTGGTTTTGGTAAATATGGCTGCCTTTTATCAGTGATTTTTTTTTTAATTTTATGTCTTTTTCATTGAGTTGTATACATTAAGGCCCTGTGCGCACTGCAAAACGGAATTTTCTTAAGAAAATTCCGCAGGGTCTGAAAGATTACCGCACCCGCGGTAAAAAAACGTGGCAAACCGCACCCGAAAACCGCATGCGGTTTGCCGCGGTTTTACCGCAGTATTGTTCGCGGTATTGCCGCATGCAGGTTGGTACATGTGCTTTAATGCATTCAATGCAATAAAGCACATTGAAAAAAAAAAGTAATTTCCTTCTGAGATAGATAGCAGACAGATAAATAGACAGATAGAAGAATAGAAGACAGATAGAAGAATACATAGAAGGATAGATAGAGTCCCTGTGAGCACACGCTGCATTTCTCCAGAGCGGTAATGTGTGTTTACATTACCGGCCGTGGGAAATGCCCTGTGGTTACCTCTGCTGTCTCGTTGCAAGGCTGCATTCAGTGCTGTGTGTCAGTCGCGGCTGGAAGCAAGCCTTGCAGGACGTGATTTACGCCGGAGCTGTGTGTTTCGGGGGGGTTAATAAAGGGGAAACGGGCATTTTTGTGTTTTATTTAAAATAAAGGATTTTTCGGTGTTTGTGTTTTTTCACTTTACTTACGGGTTGATCATGTCAGCTGTCACATAGATGCGGCCATGATCAAGCCTGGACTTAAATGGCGGCGATCCGCTGTCATTTAACTCATTATTACCTGGATAGCCACCACATCACGGCATCTGGAAGAGCCGGGGACACTCCGGGACTGCCGCATAATGGATACGACAATCCCGGGGCAGCTGCGAGCTGATATTCTCGGCTGCGGGAGGGGGGGTGGGCCATTAACCCTGCCCCTCGCCCTCCCCAGCATGAGAATACCGGGCCGCCGCTGTGCGCTTACCTCGGCTGGACGATAAAAATACTGCGGAGCCCACGTGTTATTTTTTTTCTATATGTCCGTTTGATTTGTATGTGTATTCTATATGTCTGTGTCTGTGTGTGAGTGCGATGTGTGTGTGTTCTATATGTCTGTGATGTGTGTGTGTTTACTCTGCTCCGCTTCCTCTTCCTGTCATAATGACATCCCTTCCCTGCAAAACGCAGGGCAGTGATTAACATTACCGCAGGTAAACCGCGAAATACCAGAGGGAATAACGCAGGAAAATGCAATGAACCACACAGAATTTGCTGCCTGCCTTATTCCCTGCGGGATTTCACGATTACATGGCAGTCAATGGAGTGACATCCCGCAGCGACGTGCGGAAAAGAAGTGACATTTAATTGTTTTTGCTGCGGGAATCCCGCAGCAAAACATGCAGCTGCCAAAATCCGCATAGTGCGCACAGCATTTTTTTTTTCCTATAAGTTTTGCTGGTGATTCACTGCAGAGATGTTATGAACATAACATGCAGCGAAACATGCAGCAAAACCGCAGGAAATCCGCGCCAAAAACCGGCAAGTGCGCACAGGGCCTAACGAGGAAATAGATAAAAAGTACCTGAAAGGCTGTACTTCTAAAAATAGAAAAAGGTAAAATATATAATAAGAATGCCAAGGATATAAAGAGAAAGAAATACCCAGCAAAAATATACAAAGTGCTGATAACAATAAGAAAATAAATAACAATGCAAATACAAACCAGTAATGAGTATTATATACAATGGAAAAACATATCCAGAAAGTAATGTATATAAATGGAAGTGGTTAGTGAGCAAGTACAATAAAGAGGATCCCGATATCAATACCCAATGGGAGAGATCACCCCACATGTATCTGTCGGGGGCGGGGGCCAGCTTCCCCGTCGCGGGGGTTGCTCGGGGAGATCGCGCTCTGATCCGGTGCCTTCTCCTCGGTGGTTCGAGTGGGCCGGACCCGGGCTCGAGCAGCGTTCCTCCCCCACGAGTGAAAAGGGGGTTTGGATTGGTTTTTGGGATGGATACAGTTTGTGACGCCACCCACGGGTTGTGGTGATTGTGGGCACCACCGCTGCTGGTGACGGGGTTCCCGGGAGCTATGGCGGGGAGCAGCTAGGTGTTGACCCCTCTGTGGGTAGGGGCGGTTGGTCCCGGGGCCCGGTGTGAGGCTGTGTTCCCGTAGAATGGGGTTCGCAGGGTGCAGGGTTGCGGTGCAGCGCGGCGCGGTGCCGGATGGCACGGGTGTACTCACTCAGACACAGATGGACAGAGTCTCTGGTAAACCAAATGGCTGGATGGACGGGGCCCGCAGCCGGCTGCGGTGTTCTCCCTGGATGGGTTGATGGTGGCTGTCGTTTCCCTGTACCTGTGTTTTGTGTCTTGACTCCAATGCCTGGGCACCGGGAGTCCGCTCCCCGACGTATACGTGCCAGAGGAGCCCTTTTGCCCAAAGACGCTCGCCCTTTGGATCTCTGGCCCTTGGCGGTGGCACTTATCCAGAACGGTTGGGCTGTTGCCTTCAATCGGGACTTGGGTGGGAATGAACCCCTGAGGTCCAGACCACAATCAGAGAATTTGACTAGAGGTTGGCTTTAAGCCTAGTCGGGGTCTGAGTATCCTGCCTGGTGCTTGGCTCCAATCGGCTCCCCGGTTCGGTACCGGCGGTCCACCGCCCGACCCCGGTCCTACGGTTCCGCTGACCTTCATCAACTCCTGCAGACGGCCACCACCGTCTGCCGACCTTGCTGGAAGTGCCTGGGCTCTCACCCAGACACAGAACAGTTTCACTCCTCACTCTCCACTGACCACAACTAGACTCAACTACTGTGCTTCTCCACTCTCAAACTCCATCTTCAACTAACTAACTGCTGGTTTTCCCGCCTCCAGCCTGTGAACTCCTCGGTGGGCGGGGGCCAACCGCCTGGCTCCGCCCCACCTGGTGTGGATGTCGCGTGCGGGGAGGAGGGTGTCAACGCTGCGCTCTCCCACTGCTCGGGTCCGGCCGCTGCTCTGCGGCTACTGCTGCTCGGTGGCTCGAGCGATAGGCCGGATCCCGGGGACTCGAGCGGCGCTCCTCGCCCGCGAGTAAAAGGGGTGATTTGTTGGTGGGGGATTTGATTAATGTCCGTGACGCCACCCACGGTTGTGGTGATTGTGTGGACACCACCGCTGCTCTGTCTGGGGATCCCGGGAGTGGTGGTATGGAGCAGCTAGATGTTGGTTTGCCCCTCCGTGGGTAGGGGGTTTGGTGGTCCCGGGGCCCGATGACGGGGGGGGGGGTGGCTTAGGGTGGTGGACAGGCGGGTTATGGGGCCTGTGCAGGGACGCAGGGGCAGCGCTGTGCCGCACGGCACGGAGGTACTCACTCAGCCCAAGGATGATGACACAGTTCACGGTAAACAAACGGCTGGTTGGACGGGTCCCTCGGACGGCTGCGGTGTAGATGTTCCCTGCAAGTTAGCAGTGACTCTCTCTTCCCTGCACCTCGAAACGGTTGTTGGTAGCGATGGATTCCCACCGGTAACCCGCTCCCCAGCTTGGATATGAGCCGGAGGAGCCCCTCTCTTGCCCGCAGGCGCTGGCCCTGGGAAACTGGTGCCTTAGCGGTGGCGGTGTCTCCCCTTCACGGTTGAACTGTTGCCTTCAATCGGGACTTTGCTGCTGGGAGACCCCCTTCACTGACGGATTTGGCAAATTAGGGCGACTCCTAGCCTTGCCGGGATCCGAAAGGCCCCTGCCAATGGTGCTGGCTTCTCTTTGTATACCGCTCCGGTACCGCCGGGCCACCACCCGTCCACGGTCCTTTCGGAAAACTCCGATCAGCCTCTCCTGCAGACGGTCACCACCGTCTGTCAACCTTGCTGTCTCAGTCCGGGGCACACACCCGGACCAACTTCAGGCTCAGTTGCTGTCACTTTCCTTCACTTCTACCCTTCTCACTAGCTCCTCTACCACTTCCTTCTACTCTCAAACTCCATCTTCAACTAACTAACTGCTGGTTTTCCCGCCTCCAGGACTGTGAACTCCTCGGTGGGTGGAGCCAACCGCCTGGCCCACCCCCTGGTGTGAACATCAGCCCCTGGAGGAGGGCAACAAGGATTTGTGTTCTGACCTTGGTGTGCCTGCAGGGAATGTGGGGTGCGTGGTGATGTCATGACCTGTGACCCCTGGCTTGCCCAGGGCGTCACATGGACATCAACCCTGGAGGGTGGCAACAAGGGTTTAATGTTTGACTGGTGTGACCAGTCCAGAGAAGGAGGTGTGTATGGTGTTATATAGTGACCTGTGACCCCTGGGGTCCAGGGCGTCACATATCGCCATTGTAAGATGGCTTCATCAGGGGGACTTCTGCCTTTTATTATTGGGACCTGCTTCATCATATTGTGCATTAGTATTGGGACCTGGTGTTGATAAAAATAGCTGCCTTTTGTCCCAGAAAAATGAGACTGAAATTACTACTTATAAAAGGATAAGCAGAGAATGCTGGGAACTATGATGTACTCCTGACACCAATGAGGAAGTCCAAAGCTTGATGAGTTTCTACAGAAAAACAATATAACCTGCAATAATCAAGAATAGTAATAATAATAAGCATTAATTAACCCCTTAACGACCGCCGATACGCCTTTTAACGGCGACAAATTAGGGTACTTCTTCCGATCCGCCGCTTTTTAACGGCGGTCGGAAAAAAGGGTCTAGCGCCCCCCAGAGTCAGAAAATTTCCGGGGTCTCAGCTGCCGGGGGTAGCTGAGACCCTGGAGATCATGATTCTGGCTGGTTTTTCCGATCCCCGCTCACCTGATGACCGGTATACACCGTATACCGATGATCAGGTTACAGTAAATGACCGCGCCGGTAAAAAATCATTTATCTCCCATCTGGCATAAACAAACATGTCAGATGGGAGATAAATCTCATCCCCCGGTCCTTTTGGGTCCCCCGGTGTCGCCAAAGTGTCCCCCCACCCCCCCTTACTCCCGAAAATCTAACATGGCGCTGCACATACCGGCGCTGCACATACCGGCGCGCACAGCAGCGCACCGGCCGCATTTCCCCCTTTCCTATGGTTTCTGTCGCATGTGCTATGACACATACGACAGAAACCTGCTCCCCAGGCCCTGCCAGGTCACCCCCTATTCCCTCCCCGGTGTTCCCCGGTGTCCCCCGTACCTGTCGGAGCGCTGATCCCCCGCGGCCCCCTCCTCCTTCACAGTGCACGCCGGTCACATGTGCAGAGCGCGGCTGTCAGCTTCCTGTGTCTGTGACTCAGACGCTGGCTGCTGCTGCACAGAGTCTGCAGCTGTGACCCGGGGAGGGTGGGTGCAAATTCTTTGCACCCACTCTCCTCAAATGGATGGTCTGCACTCCTAGAAAATGGGGGATACGTTCCCTGAACGTGCCCCCCATATTCTAGAAGGTCCAGAATCGCCGCGGGACTTTCACAATGGATTACAGCAGGGACCCGATTTTTTTTTTTTTCAATAAATTGGCCAAAGAGGGAATGTTTTTGGGGAGTGTTTTTTCAAATAAATTTTTTTTTTGTTGTCAATTTTTTTTTATTATTACTGTCAATTAGTCATGTCTGGTATCAAATAGACGCCGTGACATAACTAATTGCTGGGCTTGATGCCAGGTAACATCACACATCTGGTATCAACCCCATTTATTACCACGTTTGCCACCGCACCAGGGCGCGGGATGAGATGGGGCGAAGCGCCAGGATTGGCGCATCTAATGGATGCGCCACTTCTGGGGCGGCTGCGGCCTGCTATTTTTAGGCTGGGAAGAGTCCAATAACCATGGCTCTTCCCACCCTGAGAATACAAGACCCCAGCTGTCAGCTTCACCTTGGCTGGTGATCTAATTTGGGGGGACCCTACGTTTGTTTTGTTTTTTTAACTATTTATTTATAAATAATTAAAAAAAAAAAAAACAGCTTGGGGAGCCCTCCAAATTGATCACCAGCCAAGGTGAAGCTGTCAGCTGTGGTTTGCAGGCTACAGCTGTCTGCTTTACCCTAGCTGGCTATCAAAAATAGGGGGGACCCCACGTCATTTATTTTAATTATTTTTTTTTCTTTTTGGGCTAAATACAAGGCTAGGCACCCTTTAGTGCCACATGAAAGGCACTAAAGGGCGCCAGCTTAGAATATGCAGGGGGGTGGGACGTTATATATGTTTGACATCTATCCATTCATCCATTGTAGCATTTTAGGCTATGTGCCCACAATCAGGGTTTGCAGCGTTTTGGGCGCAGTGTGTTTTCCCTGCGTCCATAACGCTGCGTTGTGCAGTAGAAGCACAGTTGAAGGATTTTTAGAAATCCCATGCCCACTGTGCTTTTCTCCGCAGCATAAACCGACCTGTGGCGCAGCTTCCTGAGCCTCAGCATGTCAATTTATGCTGTGGAGATGAGTGTGCTCTGCAGGTAGCATAGAGCTCCACAGCAGCCTGAACCCAAATCGTGGGCATGGGCAGCTGCGTTCTCCCGTGGACAACACTCACATCTCTGCAGGAAGGCGGGCACTGTGTACTGGACGCCGTGTCGCTGGATCATGGCCACATAGCCTAAAAGTGAGAAATTTGTTGCTACAGCAACATTTTTGTGAAGTACCTGTGGATTCAAAATGCTTACTATACTCCTGAATAAAATCCTTGAGGGGTCCAGTTTCCAAAATGGGGTCACTTGTGGGGGGTTTCTGATGTATAGGTACCCAAGAGGCCCTGCTAATGTGACATGGTGCGCGCAATTTATTTCAACTTTTCCAAAATTCAAATGGTGCTCCTTCCATTCCAAGCCCTCCCATATATCCAAACAGAGGTTTTTGGCCACATATGGGATATCCCTGCGCTCACAAGAAATTGGACAACAACCTGTGGGGTCCACGTTTTGTTGTTGCCTCTTGAAAAAGTGAGAAATGTGATGCTAAAGAAACATTTTTGTGAAAAAAATGAAAATTTTCAATATGGCAACCTAAGCTTATCAAATTCTGTGAAGTATTCGTGGATTCAAAATGCTCAATATACACCTAGATAAAAGCTTTGAGGTGTCTTGATTCCAGAATGGGGTCACTTGTGGGGGGCCTCCACTGTTTAGGCACTTTAGGGGCTTTCCAAATGCGACATAGCGTCCACTAATTATTCCAGCCAAATGTTCAGTCAAATTGCACGCCTTCCCTTCCAAGACCTGCCTTGTGCCCAAACAGTTGATTTCCACCACATATAAGATATCACCAAACTCAGGAGAAATTGCAGAATACATTTCATGGTGATTTTTTTCCTGTTACCCTTGTGAAAAAAAAGCTACCTGGTTGAAGTAACAATTTTGTGGTAAAATTTTATTTTTTTATTTTCATGGCTCAACGTTATAAACTTCTGTGAAGCACCTGGGGGTTCAGGGTACTCCCCAAACATCTAGATAAATTCCTTGAGAGGCCTAGTTTCCAATATGGGGTCACTTGTGGTGGTTTTTTGCTGTTTACGTACCTTAGGGGTCCTCCAAATGCAACATGGTGCCCGCAATCTTTTTCAGCCAAATTTCCTTTCCAAAATTCAAATATTGCTCCTTTCGTTCCAAGCCCTCCCATTTGTCCAAACAAAGGTTTCAGACCACATGTGAGGTATCACCGCGCTCATAAAAAAGTGGGTAACAAACATTTGGGTCAAATTTTTGGAATTACCTCTTGAAAAAGTGAGAGAATTGATGCTAAAGCAACATTTTTGAGAAAACAATTACAATTTTCAATATGACAAAGTAACGTTATCAAAATCTGTGAAGTACCTGTGGGTCCAAAATGCTCAGTATACCCCTCGATAGAAGCCTTAAGGGGTCAAGTTTCCAAAATGGGGTCACTTGAGGGGGGTTCCTGCTGTTTAGGTACCTTAGGGGATCTGTAAAAGGAACATGGTGCCCGCAATCTGTTTCAGCCAACTTTGCTTTCCAAAATTCAAATATTGCTCCTTTCATTCCGAGCTCTCCCATTTACCCAAACAAAGGTTTCTGACCACATGTGGGGTATCGGCGCGCTCATAAGAAAGTGGGTAACAAAGTGTGAGGTCCAATTTTTGGTGTTACCTCTTGAAAAAGTAAGAAAATTAGTGCCAAAGTAACATTTTTAGGTAAAATGTTAATTTTTATTTTTTTCATTCCACATTACTTTAGTTCCTGTGAAGCACCTCAAGGGTTAATAAACTTCTTGAATGTGGTTTTGAGTACCTTGAGGGGTGCAGGTTTTAGAATGGTGTCACCTTTGGGTATTTTCTGTCACCCAGGCCTCTCAAAGTCACATCAAATGGGATGTGGTCTCTAAAAAAATGGTTTTGTAAATTTTGTTGAAAAAATGGGAAATTGCTGATGAACTTTGAACCCTTCTAACTTCCTAACCCCAAAAAATGTTGTTTCAAAAATTGCGCTGATCTAAAGTAGACAAGTGGGAAATGTTATTTATTAACTATTTTGTGTGACATAACTCTCCGGTTTATGGGCATAAAAATTAAAAGTTTGAAAATTGCAAAATTTTTAATTTTTTTTGTCAAATTTCAGATTTTTTCACAAATAAAATAAAAAAAATATCATCCTAAATTTACCTCTAACATGAAGCCCAATATGTCACAAAAAAACAATCTCAGAATCACCGGGATCCATTGAAGCGTTCCAGAGTTATAACCTTATAAAGTGACACTGGTCAAAATTGCAAAAAATGGTCTGGGCATTAAGTACAAAACTGGCTTCGTCCTTAAGGGGTTAATATACTGCACCCTGGAAAATAATTACATGACAAGAAATCCAAGTCACGAGATTTCTAATTAACAGACAAATATTGCATTTTACACATTTGTGTAGAGACACATACCTAAAACAGATTCTATTATGTGGCAATTGATTTGGGGTTTTTTTTTAGAAAATACTGGATGATAAAATGCAAGTTTTTGTCAAATATAATGTGAAAAACTAGAATATTTTGAGGGAAAAAGTCAAATTTGAAGAAAAAAAAAAAAAAAAAGTTTTTTTTTTTCTATAGTCCCAGAAAATTGGTGCGGAAAAAAAAAAATCCACACTGTTTTGAAATCCCACATGACGACAGCAAATGCAGTACATTTGCAGATCTTCCATGTACTGTATGTATTGTATTAACCTACCAAAATATTGTGCCTGTTTTGAATTATAAGTTGAGTTAATATTTTAGAGCTAAACCCAAAATCTCCAGTCAATTCATGATCATGTTTATCAATGACATTTCCCAATACATTGAGCCATCTTTTGGGTGAAATGATCACATTCTTTCGGAGAAAATGAGGGGATGGACAAACCAAGGAAGATGTAAAACCAGAAATCCACATCTCAAAACAATCTAGTACTTGCCCTAGACCTGACCCTGATTTGTGCCTGCCTGACAGCGGAGGTTGGCACCCTAAATTCACATAATGGCACCCCCACTCGTCGATGGATAACTGAGAGTGTCCTTAACTGCCCACTAATCTATAAACCAAGTGTAACACAAATACAACAATAAACATAAATGAAGTGCACACAGGCATAGGGTGAAACATAAGGCTAGGAATGGCAAATACAGTTGTACAGGAATGATGGAATAAAAGAAATAAAAACAACCACCAAATATTTGGAAACCCTCCCAAACCCAAATTAAACAAAATAGGAGAAAACTGGGAAGGAATTCACACAAAAACTGCAGGGAATAGCAATGTCTCAAGGAGCTGAGACTCCAGACAACCACCCATCCAGAAATATAGCCAGCTCTGAGGCCTGTGAGTAGTAGGTATAAATAGCCCGTACCAAAATAGGATTGGGCAAACCAAACGAGGAAATGCACACACCTAAATAGAAGTTAAACAGGAAGGCAGGGCATAAGGCCGCGCTCAAAACAGCAGTATTTTGCCGCAAAACCAGATCCGTGAGAAATGCGTTTCACTTCCATTGATTTCCCATGGAATCGCGGCAAGATGCGGTCACATGCGGTAGGAAATGGAGCTGAAACGCATTTCTGACGGATCCGGTTTTGCAGCAAAATACCGCTGATGTGATCACGGCCTAAGCAAGAAAGACGAGATCCTTCAGCAGCTAGATCAACACAAAAGAGGCTGTGGTCTAACCAAGAGGGAAACTGACCAAACAAAGATCACCGGTTCAAACCCTGGAGTGGAGCCCTGACAGTTGACCATACATTTTAGATAGCGGCCAGTCAAATGCTCCTTTGGTTAACTGGTGTCTTTCTGATTCTTTCTTACACTTGCAGGTTTGGCCACACATATATAGGTTATCAAGAGGAAGAGGAGAGAAAGCTTCAGTAAGGGTATGTTCCCAGGATCAGTGTTCACAGCTTTTTGGAACAGAATGCTTTAGCTGCGTCAAAAACGCTGCGTTCTACAGTACAACCACAGTGGATGAGATTTCTAGATATCCCATGCCCATTGTGTGTGTGCGGCCCGCAACAAACGCTGGCCTGCAGTGCAGCTTTCTGAGGCAGCAGCATGTCAATTCTTTGCTGCAGAGTCACAAGAGTTCTCCATAGGGAGAACACAAGCACGAGATCGCAGAGCCCCAAACCTTGATCCTGGGCACGAGCAGCTGCAGTGTCCTGCAGAGAAGACTCGTGGCCCTGCAGGTCAGTTAAGCACGCGCCGCATCCAGGACACAGTGAGTCCTGATCGTGGGCACGTACCCTAAGCCAAGTCTTATACACCGAGAGAACAAATCATTGGCAAATTAAATACAACTTCCCGATCGTCACATCTAACATCAGAAGAGTCGGGTGACCCCCACATACATTACCTACTATACCTACTGAAAAAGGAAAGTGAAATGGAATAACACTAACTCATTTGCTTTTGACAGCAATATTATTCTTAATGACTTAATTTTCATTTTAAAAAAGTGCGAGATAGTTAATTTCTTTCAGAACTATTTCTAATGAGGGAACTCTATATAAATCTGATCTACGCATTATAAACCAAAGTAGCATGGCCACTAGTATGACCTTCCCGAGTATCTGTTCCTTTAGTCGGAATCTTCGTCACATGCTGACATTTTTTTTTAAACAAGTGTGAAGAAGAATATGAAAGGCTATTGGGAAACTTTAAAATCATCCGCATAAATATAAAGTAACACTGGCCAAAAAAAGCCAAGATCGTGGATATCAAGGACTCGTGTCTGTTTTCCGTTCCTGCGGTCTGTTGGGTAATTGAGGAAATTTAAAACAAGAACTAAAAGGCAAAGTAAGAAGTGGCAAAAGGCCAAACTAGATTAAAGATTTGGCTGAGACCAAACAATTCATTTTAAAAAAAGAGGAATCCTTATTTTTTTTTCTAACACTTTTCTGGACCTAATGATTTAACAATTGGTATAAACAATTATGTGGTATGAGCAACTCATTAATAATAAATGTATGCATTGCATAGTGTATACACATCTAACAGAATGAATGAATATGACTCCGGCAGAGCCAATGTTTTGGTATGTACATTTTTGGCAAACGTTCCTTTGTTTTGTCTCCCACTGGGAAGAGCCTATCTAAAGGGATAAGGACAAATAACGAGAGCTAGACAATACAGCAAGTTGATCTTCATTCGCGGTTGTATTAGGCTATGTGCGCACGTTGCGTATTTTTCACATTTTTGTCGAGTTTTAACCTGCACTGTGTCAATGACAAACTCCATGCTTTTGCTTCCCTGGCAAAGTCTATGAGAAATCAGAATTTCCATGCACACATTGCACTTTTTTTTGTTAGTGTTTTATTAAATGTTTGACAAAACCTTTGACAAAAAAAAAAAAAAAAAAAAGCAGCATGTCATTTCTTTTTGCGTTTGTCACGTTTTGTCACCCTTGGAGAACTCAATGAGGGGATGAAGAATGGATGTCAAAACACATGGTAACAAATGGGTTGCGTTTTGTATGCGATGTACCTGCGTTCGTCACAAAAAAACGCTGGTCACCAACTTTGTCCCAGGATAAAAAAAAAAAAAAAAAACAACATTGCAGGAGTGAAAATCTTTCTCTGCTTCATACTCAACGATTACCAGCGCGGCTGTCACACTGCTCCTGCGGCTTTTCATTCTTCTTCCCAATCTGATCATTAGCCTCATTACACAAATCACAGCACCAGCTCATTAGGCTCATACATTTTCATTGCTTCCCCAGTCTGTGATTGGTTGCCATCAGACCCGCCCTCACGTTGAGTGACCGCTGTCTGACTGCAACCAATCACAGTCGCCGGTGGCGGGTCTATATCGTACAGGAAAATAATTTTTAAAAAAAGGCGTGCGATCCCCCCAATTTTGATACCCAGCCAAGATAAAGCCTCGCAGCTGAGGGCTGGTATTCTCAGGCTGGGGAGACCCACGTTATTGGGAGCCCCCAGCCTAAAAATATCAGCCAGCAGCCGCCTGGAATTGCCGCATCCCGATTACCCTGGTGCAGTGGCAATCAGGGAAATAAGGAGTTAATGGCAGCCCATAGCTGCCACTAAGCACTAAGTTAGTGATGTCAGGTGTCTATGAGACACCCCATATTACTAATCTGTAAGTGAAAGTAAATAACCACAAACAGCAAAAAAATCCTTTATTTGAAATAAAATAAAAAGTACCTTGTTTCACCACTTTATTAACCCGCAAACACCCCTTCCAGGGTCGAAGTAATCCACACAAGGTCCCATTGCGATTCAGCTCTGCTATATCCCTGTCCTGTCACAGCGAGCATCATAGAGCATGACTGCCAGCTGTGAGTGCAGACAGAGCCGGGCGAACAGAATTAACTCAGGTGAATCCGTGACGTCACAGCTGCGGGCCCCGCAGTATGGAGTGTGTCGTGGCAGTGACATCATGGGTTCACCTCTGTGAGGGTCAGGCTGCGACTGAAGTGAGCTGCGCCATCAGTGGTGATTTTACTCAAGCGAGTCCTCCACCTGCGGCTCACTTCAGTCATGGTCTTATTTGCGGTAACAGGTGGAGGACTCACCTGTGACTGGAAATCAATAGTAGAAATATAAAGAAGCAGTCCCACACTTCCGATTATAAAGTGGAGAGTGCGGTCTTTTTCTTCTTCCTTGGTCTTAATATGTGACCGGAAATCACCTGAGTGATGGCACCGCTGATCGTGCAACTCACTTCCGTCACTCGGGTGATTTGCAGTCACTGGTGGAGGACTCCAGCTGTGGCTAACTAGAGTGACATCACCGCTGATATCGTGACTCACTTTAGTTGCTGCGTGGAGCTCACAGCGAGCATTCTTGTACTATGGCGCTCGCTGTGAGCATCAGATGTAGCAGTGCTGGAAGTGTCGGGGGACATTGTGTGGCTTACAATGTACCTGGAGGGGTGTTTGGGGGGGTTAATAAAGTGGTGAAAGAGGGTGCTTTTTGTCTTTTATTTCAAATAAAGGATTTTTTGGGAGTTTGTGCTTATTTACTTTCACTAACAGATTTGTGATGGGGGGTGTCATAGATGCTTGCCATCACTATTACCCCGATTGCCACTGCACCAGGGCAATGAGAACAGTTGGGCCCAGCACCAGAATCCATTAGATGCGCAACTTCTGGGGCAGCTGTGGGCTGCTATTGTTAAGCTGGAAAGGGCCAAATAATGATTGCCCTTCCCACCCTAATAATATCAGCTTCCAGTTGTCTGCTGTACCTTGACTGGTTTTAGAAAAATAGGGGGGACCCCACGTCCTTTTTTTTTGGTAAAAATAAACTAAAAAAAAAAAAATATATTAAAAAAGCGCGTGGGATCCTCTCTATTTTTCATAACCAGCCAAGATACAGCAGACAGCTGAGGGTTGCAGCCTGCAGCTGTTGCTGTGCTGGATATGAAAAACGGGGGGATCCCAAGTCATTTTTTTACACCCCCCCCCAAACAAAAAAACCAAAAACATCTGTCCAAGCTAGCTATTTATCAAGCTAGTCTGTTATTTCTATCTACTCTGTTCTTTCTTATTATCTATTCTTCATGTTCTTTTTTATCTGTTCTGTATGTTCTTTCTATATATTATATCTAATTTTCCATCTATCCAAGCTATCAATTATCCTAGTCCAATCTTATTTTTTTTTTCTCCTTTAAAAACGCATTAACAAAGACGTGGCAAACGCAGTGTTTATAGTTGTCAAACTCTGCCAGAGGGTGTAGTTTTGTTGTCAAACCTAAAACGCAGCATGCGCACATACCCTTAGGCTGCTTTCACACAGTTTTTTTTGCATCAGGCACAATCCGGCTCAAAAATCTATGCAACGGATGCGGCGAAAAAAATGGATCCGTTGAATAAGTTTTTCCATGCGGCCCGTCCGTTTTTTGACGGACCCGGTATAAAACTGAGCACGCGCAGTTAAAAAACCGGATGCGTTTTTTGCCGCAGGACGCCGCATCCGGCGTCCAAAGGCTTGCATTGCAAATCGCGCCGAATCCGGCGCGATGCGGTTTTTCGCCGCAGACAAAAAAACGCTGCAAGCAACGTTCCATGCGGCCGCCACATCGGCTAAATATGCCGCATCCGGCAAAAACCGGACGCAACGCAAGGCCATGCGGCACAATCCGGCGCTAATGCAAGTCTGGGGAAAAAACGCATCTGGCAGCAAAAAAAAAAACGGATGCGTTTTTTCTGAAAAGCGACGGATTGTGCCTGATTGCAAAAAACTGATCTGTGAAAGCAGCTTTATGGAAAGTATGTATGGACAAAGGGCGCATTGTTGGATCATTCCTCCCAATGTAGTCTCTCAATGTTGCTGCCAGCACATCCCTTATTTACATGAGGGAATAAGCTGGGACAATATCTGCATAAAGGATGCAATCAAATGTGTTTCTGATGGACATGTTTACACAGACCACTGGTTGACGATCACTCATCCGCCTGTATAAATGGGTCTGTACTGCAGATTTTACAATGAATTGCTCTATTTTGAACAAAGAATTACACTGCAACATTGCCACAAAACTTGTGTTAGCCAATAAATTTGACAATGCCCATAGGGAGGACAAGTGCAATGAATAGTTCTTGCAAATAGAAGAAATTAAAAAAACGATGACTGGTAAGATTCTATACAGACGGGACAGGTGAGGAGCGTTGCTTCTAGCTCCTCCCTCCTTCCTACCACATAGGAGATGACTGGTAAGATTCTATATCAGTAGGTTAAAAATCTGTCTTCACTGAATACCAATTTTACCCATGAATTGAGAATTTTGAGAATGAGTGATCAGTCCAGGAGAATGTAGCAGATTTCTCAGATAAGATATATTATAAAGTTTAATAATTTAATTTGGACTATTCAATTTTGAAAAGAAAAATTAAAATGACGGCTACTCTTTACAAACCATAAATTGTCTATATTGATAATTTTCTTCTCAAACTTTATCTTCAGGGTCCTCGTAGGACAGACCAAGGAAAAGGGTTGCGTCTAACCATAGTGGATGTCCATATTAAAATTGAGAATCTCGGGGGGGCGTGTCCTGGCTATGGAGGAGTGAGGACGTGTTTGTCTCAGCTCCTGCCACCGGACTACATTACTGACAATTAAACCAGCCCAAGAGCCTGGAAGAAAAGGATATGCAGCGCAGGAGAAGGGAGAGCTCCCAGGGGCCCAGCAGAGGAGCGTCACGGACAGAGGAGAAGGGAATCAGAGGCTTCCTTACCGGGCCGAAGCAGAGGACAGCACTGCAGACATCTCCCAAGATGGAGAGGCAGGGGAAGCCCCAGCAGCAGCAGAGACAGAGGGAGGAAACCACCCGGGCAGTGGAGGAGAGGCAGCTGATAACCCCAGACAGCCAGTATACAAGGTCTCAGGTACAGGGGATCCCTGGAGCAGGGAGCATGGGTACAACCATACCTCCCAACATTTAAAGATGAGAAAGAGGGACAAAGTATGCGGTGCGCGTAGCGCGCCGTGGCAATTTTAAGACACGCCCCTAACCACACCCATTTTGCAATCTGACACGCCCACATCCAATCCTTTTCAGCACTGCTGATCACATTGTATAAGGCTGCATGCCCACGATCAGTATTTGCAGCATTTTGGATGTAGCATGTTTTTGCTGTGTCCAAAACGCTGCGTTGTACAGTACAAGCACAGTGGAGGGATTTCTAGAAATCCCGTGCCCACTGTGCTTGTTTTTTCTGCAGCAAACACTGACCTGCGGAGCATCTTTCCAGACTGCAGCGTATCAATTGTTTGCTGCAGTTGCATGCGTCCTCCGTAGGGAGAACACAGCAGGAGACCACAGCGCACTGAACCCTGATTGTGGGCACAGGCAGCTGCGTTCTCCTGCGGAGGAGACGTGCAGCCCCGCAGGTCAGGACCCGCTGCCTCCAGGACACAGTGAGTCCTGATCGTGGGCACAGGCATAGGCACATATATGGTACATATTTGAAGACAAATTCCCTAAAATACATATAAACAGACAAATCTATACACAGTCATCTGCACTGACATACATAGATATATACATCATACATTTACAGACATTGGAGGTAATAATATGGGGAAGCCGGCAGCAGCAGCACTCACCTACCCCGCTTGTCTCTATCCAGCTCCTCCTTGGCATGTGATCACTTGGCATCACTTTAACAGACCTAGCCACGCACAGTGCACACTGACACCGCTGTGTATGTATCACAAGGGAGGATGGGGGTTTATATACTAACATATAAAATCCCCATCCTCCCTTGTGATACATACATAGCATATTATATATATATATATATATATATATATATATATATATATATATATATTATATTATATTATATTATATTATATTATATTATATTATATATATATATATATATATATATATATATATATATATATATATATATATATATATATATATATATATATATACACATACACACATATACACTGTATATCTATACAGTATATACAGCACAGGAGGGGCTGGGGGCTACAGTATATACAGCACAGGAGGGGCTGGGGGCTACAGTATATACAGCACAGGAGGGGCTGGGGGCTACAGTATATACAGCACAGGAGGGGCTGGGGGCTACAGTATATACAGCACAGGAGGGGCTGGGGGCTACAGTATATACAACACAGGAGGGGATGGAAGCTACAGTATATACAGCACAGGAGGGGCTGGGGGCTACAGTATATACAGCACAGGAGGGGCTGGGAGCTACCGTATAGTCAGCACAGGAGGGGCTGGGGGCTACCGTATAGTCAGCACAGGAGGGGCTGGGGGCATAGACAGTACTTGAGGGGCATACATATTAGGCCTGTTTCAGATGTCAGTGATTCTGGTATGTATGTGCTACTTTTTATACGTACCAGAATCACTGACCTATGCAGACCCATCATAATCAATGGGTCTGCACACACATCAGTGATTTTTCACTGACCGTGTCTCCGTGCGGCGTACATGCATATCCGTGAATACCGCACAGAAACATGTCCAGTTTTTTTCTGGAATCACTGATGTCCCACAGACCACACTATGGTGTGATCCGTGAAACACGTACCAGAAAAACACGGACATTTAAAATAAAAAGCTTTTTCAACTCACCTTCTCCAGCGATGCTGAGTTCGGCAGCTGCTCTCTGCTTCTTCCTGGCCGGTTCATTATGGCATGCATATTCATTTATGCAGCCAGAGCCAACCCGGAAGTAGCTGCAGAGGTGAGAGAGCGGTGGCTGGATGCTGAATCGCGGGACTCTTCCTCACCATGGAGAGCAGGAGCAGGGGCAGGTGAGTATATGTCCATGTGCAATCACGGCGGACGGATCACGTATCATGGATTGCACATGGACAACCACTGTGTACCGTGAATCACGGAGTATGAAGGGACATATGCGTGTTTAACACGTCAGTGAAGAGCGTCTGTGTTTTTCACTGAAGGGCATACACGTTACTAAGGGGTATACACATTACTGGGGGAAATAAACTTTACTGTGGGGCATACAAATTACTGGTAGCATAGATATTACTAAGGAGCATATAGCTCTGGTGTTGGGGCTTATACAGCTCTGGGGGCACATACAGCTCCGATGGGGGGGATGGAGGCATACAAATTTGGTGTGGGGGCTGGGGGGCACACAGATCTGGTGGGGGGGTGGTTGGAGGCATATAGCTATGGTGAGGAGAGGGCTGCTGGGGCATACAGATCTGGTGAGGGGGGGCTGGGATACATATCTGGTGGGAGGGGCCTGGAGGCATACAGAGCTGGGGGGCATATAGATCTGGTGGGGGGGCTGGGGGGCATACAAATCTGGTGTGGGGGCTAAGGGGCATACAGATCTGGTGAGAGGGGGCTGTGGCATACAGCTCTGGGTAGGTGGGGGGGGGGGTCACATACAGCGTTTCTTGGTGTTGCATCTCCTCTTCCTCCAGTCTCTTCATCTATGGACAGAGCTCAGCATGTTGCTCGGTAGCTCCGCCCACAGATGAATGTCCGTAGACAAGCAGCTCAACTGAGAGCAGTGAGTGCACGCTGAGAAGCAGGTGCCGATTTAAAGCGCCGGCAGCCAGGGAAATGCTGCTGCCGCCCACCCATAATAGCGGCACCACAGAGCCAGAGCAGTGAAGCAGCGCTCGGCTCTGCTCATGTGCATTAGGAGGGGGAGAAAGTCAGATGGGGAGAGAGCGGGTGGGCGGAGCCACAGGACAAAAGCCTCACGATCGTGACACCGGGACACCCGCTGAAATCCGGTACAGTCCCGCTGTATCCGGGATGGTTGGGAGGTATGTATACAGCATGTTAGAATGTGTATATAAGAGTCCACTGGTGGTGGCCGCAGCTTATAGGCCCCAAATCTGGTGACAGGTGCCCTTTAAAGTGAACCTGTGAGGTGCAATATGCACTCAGAGCCAGGAGCAGTTCTGGGTGAATATTGCTAATCCCTGCCTAACTGTCATTGTATACGATAGCATAGATAAAGAGATCATTAGAAAAAGTATTCCTAAAGATCTTATATCTTATGCTAATGAGCAGGGGACTAGTCACAAGGGCGTTACTTCACTTGGCTAGTCGGCTCACATAGCATGTTAGCATGTTATTACGCCCCTGTGTGAGTACTCACACGCTATGTGAGCCGACTAGCCAAGTGAAGTAACGCCCTTGGGACTAGTCCCCGCGCTAATTAGCATAAGATATAAGATCTTTAAAAATACTTTTTCTATAGATGCCTTTATCTATGCTAGCGTATACAGGGACAGTTAGGCAGGGAATAGCAATATGTACCCAGAACGGCTCCTGGCTCTGAGTGCAGATTGCACTTGACAGGTTCCCTTTAAAGGGAACCTGTCAGCAGAAATTTAGCAAAAAAAAATAAGATTCCCCTCTGCAGCTCGTGGGCTGCATTCTGGAAAGGTTCCTGTCGCTATTGTGCCCCCTTTGAGACCTAAAAAAATACTTTATGAAGTCTTACCTTTTTGTATGCAAATCTGTTTTTATGGTCATGGGGGCGGGCTGTCTGGCATCCGTTATTCCCCCTCCTGCCGCTGTACGCCGTCCCCCATTGCTCATTTCCATACATGAGGACGCCTTCCTCATGTAACTGTCCTCCCGAAGTTTTGCGCATGCCCAGTGCCACTCTCGCGGGACTGAGCACTGTTCAAAGTGTGAACGCTTTTGAGGTGATTGCGCAGGCGCGAGATTATGGGCAGCGCAGTGATTGTCATCAGCAGCGTCATCCAAGTACCCGCCCATAATCTCGTGCCTGCGCTTCTCACTCTGCCTCCACCGTTATGCACAAGCACTGGCCATATGAACCACGTTACCTATTACCGCAGGCGCAAGATTATGGGCGGCGCTGTGATTGTCATCAGCAAAGTCATCCAAGTACCCGCCCATAATCTCGTGCAAGTGGTAATAGGTAACATGGTTCATATGGCCAGTGCTTGCGCATAACAGTGGAGGCAGAGTGAGAAGCGCGGGCACGAGATTATGGGCGGGTACTTGGATGACTTTGCTGATGACAATCACAGCGCCGCCCATAATCTCGTGCCCACGGTAATAGGTAACATGGCTCATATGGCCAGCGCTTGCGCATAACAGTGGAGTCAGAGGGAAAAGTGCGGGCACGAGATTATGGGCGGGTACTTGGATGACTTTGCTGATGACAATCACAGTGCCGCCCATAATCTCGTGCCCATGGTAATAGGTAACATGGTTCATATGGCCAGCGCTTGCGCATAGCGGTGCTGTCAGAGGGAGAAGCGCGGGCACGAGATTATGGGCAGGTACTTGGATGACTTTGCTAATGACAATCACAGCGCCACCCATAATCTCGCACCTGCGCAATCACCTCAAAAGCGTTCACACTTTGCACAGTGCTCAGTCCCGCGAGAGTGGCATTGGGCATGTGCAAAACTTCGGGAGGACAGTTACATGAGGAGGGCGTCCTCATGTATGTAAATGAGAAATGGGGGACTGCGTAAAGCGGCAGGAGGGGGAATAACGGACGCCAGACAGCCCGCCTCCGTGACCATAAAAAAACATTTGCATACAAAAAGGTAAGACTTCATAAAGTATTTTTTTAGGTCTCAAAGAGGGCACAATAGCAACAGGAACCTTTCCAGAATGCAGCCCACGAGCTGCAGAGGGGAATCTTATTTTTTTTTGCTAAATTTCTGCTGACAGGTTCCCTTTAACTGGTAGGGGAGTCAGGATAAAGCAGAGCTGAAGCTGTTGGACAGCTAGGACCCAGCAGCTCCACAGACAGGAGACCACTGATCGGTAAGCTAATAGAAGCCTGCAGATGTCACTCTGCATAGGTTATTACTGGCCAGTGCTATCTGCAGGAGAGAGAAGTGCTGATTGCACTTTCTCCTCAGCTTCCTGATTCCCCGTGTGTCTGCAGCAGTGAGAAGCCGCACACGGGGAATCAGAGAACAGCTGCAGAGAAACGCAGGCTTCGGAGCTGGGGATGTCCGCTCTGGGGGAGGGGGGGGTCGGCTCTGCTGCAGGGGATCCGCTCCGGGGCTGGGGATGTCCGTTCTGGGGGAGGGGGGGGGGGGGTCGGCTCTGCTGCAGGGGATCCGCTCTGGGGCTGGGGATGTCCGCTCTGGGGGAGGGGGGGGTCAGCTCTGCTGCAGGGGATCCGCTCCGGGGCTGGGGATGTCCACTCTGGGGGAGGGGGGGGGGGGGGTCGGTTCTGCTGCAGGGGATCCGCTCCGGGGCTGGGGATGTCCGCTCTGGGGGAGGGGGGAGGGGGTCTGCTCTGGTGCAGGGGATCCGCTCCGGGGCTGGGGATGTCCGCTCTGGGGGAGGGGGGGGCTCGGCTCTGCTGCAGGGGGGGGGGGGTCGCTCTGCTGCAGGGGGTGATTCATACCTCAGCAGCAGTCACAGGAGTTTCAAGGTGTGCGCTCGGCTCTGTAATGAATAGAAGGGAGAAACAGCGAGGCGGGGCTACAGTGGGTGGGTGGAGCCACGGGACACTCAGGCCTACGGGCGGGACTCGGGATCAAAGGCTCAAAAGAGGGACTGTCCCGCTGTATCCGGGACGGTTAGGAGGTATGGTACAACCCCCACCATTGCTGTTTGCAGACCTGCAGTGGGGAGGCCTCAGGAGGGGGGAGAGGTGCCCTTACCCCTGTCACAGAAGGAGGACAATAATAACTCTCAAGCAGAGGCTGTTAATGCTGCAAATGGGGAACAGGGCCCTGCTAGTGGAAATCTCCTATCTTCAGTGAGACACAGCCTGAGTCAAAGTGTGTATGATATGGAAATGCAAGCAGAGTTAGAGCCTGCCACAAGTACAATAAGATCACATGAACCAGGAGTGGTGACAGAACTTAATGAAATCCGGGCACACATCTCTTCTATGCCCACCAGAGAAGATATGGAGACATATATAGCAAGGCTGGAACAGGCATACCGCACAGAGCTGTCGGCCCTGAGGGGGGAGGTGGAAAGAGTGGACACTCAGAACCAAATACAGGGTGCTAAAATACAGAATATAGAAGACACCACTCAGGCACAAGGGGCCATTTTGGATCAACACTCCCGCCAAATACAATATATGGTGGAAGCAATGGACTATGCTGAAAACAGGGGCCGGAGAAACAATTTAAGGGTCCGGGGTTTACCAGAGTCTGTTGAACCTAAGGATCTCCAGAGAGCCCTCCAAGTGATGTTTAATGAGATCCTGGGTGAACCATCAAGCCAACCCCTGGAGCTAGACAGAGTGCATAGAGCGCTTTGCCCTAGACCTACACAGAATGACAGACCTCGAGATGTGATTTGCAGGGTCCACCGTTATGTCCTTAAAGAAGCCATCCTGTTTAAGTTGCGCAGTGGAGTTTCACCAGCATACGAGGGCAGCCAAGTCCAGATTCTGCAGGACTTATCCCGTTTCACTTTACAAAGAAGGAGAGCACTGAAACCTCTCCTGGAGATGCTCCGTTCGTATGAGTTTCAATACAGCTGGGGATTTCCTTTCCGCCTGCAGGTCCGACACGCGGGAAGAATGCATGTTCTTAGGAACCAGACTGATATGCCATTGTTTGCTGCAGCCCTGGACATTCCGTTGGTGCCTATAGAGGAATGGCCGGTGTTTCCAATGGGGGTATGGGGTGCTGCCCCAGATGGTGATCAGATGCGTGGCCCTCGAAGAGGAAGACCAGTCTGATGTTTAAGGAGTTATTGGTTTATAAACAAAAATTCATTGGGTTGTTTCTCAATAGAATGTACCTCCCAGTTTTGCTATAATTTTTTTGCCAGGGGGATTAAGCCTTTCTGATTATGAGGGGGGGGGGGGTTCCCTCCCGCCTTCCTGGAAGAGGGGGGGGGGGCACCCCCTTACGGTGTATAGCACATTATTCTCTCTAGACCTTGTGTCCTCACATTATATAGGGCTCTGGCTGACAAACTAAGTTGAATAATTGCTTATTGTTAGTCCGGGGCAGGGGGCTCCTTTGTAGAAAGTTCCCTCCCTGATTGGGATAACACGCCATAAAGGAGTGGCGTAGTCTCACCATCCCTAAGTTAGACAGTTTGGTATTCTCTTATACAGTTACTTTTAGTCTTTTTAGACCAGACGTTAGGGTCTTGTTGTGACCTTGCAGGCGGGAGGCACTGTGACCTCCTTGCCTTTGGTTTCTACTGCTTTGTTGGTAGTTTCTTTTGTATTCTCGACCTTCTTACCTCTTCTCTTTTATTTCCTCTTCTCTTTCCCTGCTCTTCCTATCCTACTTGCCTGCACATATCTCTCTCTCTCCCTAATCCCCGAACCTATCCCTAGAGTCCCCACCGTTCCTCCGCATTGGAATGACGCAGATTAATTGGGGTTCACTAAATGTGAGGGGACTTAATGTCCCGCAAAAACGCTCCCAGATATTTTTTGACATGCACAAAAAAAGAGTCCATATACTATTGATCCAAGAAACACATTTTAAAACGGGCCACCTCCCCATCTTTAGAGACAGATATTACACTAACTGGGTCCACAGTTCCAACCCAGAGTCAAAATCCAAGGGAGTGTCCATAGGCATCCATAAGTCCCTAGTGCACACAGTTCTAGATACACGGGTGGACACGGAGGGAAGATTTATATTCCTGAAAATTAATGTTAACTCATCCATCTTTACCATTGTTAATTGGTATCTACCGAATAGAGATCCGGCGACGACCTGCTCCTCTCTCCTGTCATCACTGGATGAATTCGCAGAAGGGACCGTGATCGTGGGCGGTGATTTAAACTTCACTTTGGACCCTAAGGTAGACACAACGTCGGGACATAACTTTCTCTCAATAAGGAAACTAACGAAGGTTAAACGTTGTATACAGGAACTCAGATTAGTGGATGCATGGAGAACACTACACCCAGTAGACCGTGACTACACATATTTTTCCCCGGCTCACTCTTCGTACAGCCACATAGACCTATTCCTTGTAAGTCAGAAGGCCCTGACATGGCAGATACAGGCCTCTATAGGCAGTATCTCTTGGTCAGATCATGCCCCCATATTTTTGAGCCTCACTATGCCAGATGGGCCTGGGAGGCCGTGGTCTTGGCGGTTGAATGATAGTCTGCTGAGGGACCAGGGATGCTTGAAAGACCTGCAGAACACAATAGATGAATTCTTGGAGATACACTCAGGAGACACTACTACCCTACCTGTTCAATGGGAGACACTAAAGTGTGTGTTGAGAGGGATTCTGATCAAACATGGGGCTAGGATTAAGAGGGAGAGAGCCCAAACTATTCTGTCTCTACTTCAGAATATTTCAGACCTAGAGAAGATCCATAAGCAGACATTATCCCCGGTGACACTGACAGAGCTAGTTAAAAACAGAGAGGAACTTAAATCCATTCTGGACCGACAATACGAGCGCCACAGGAATAGACTAAAAAGATTTATGTATGAATATGCGGACAAATGTGGCAGACCACTAGCTAGGTTATTACATCCGAGGGGGGACCCCAGTCACATCCCTACGATCAAAAAAAAAAAAAAAAAAAAAAATCGGACGGCCTTTTGACTCAGAACCCAATCCACATAGCGGAGCAGTTTCAAAAATATTATAGTAACCTTTACAACATAAGGGGCAAATTTGGGGATATGCCACAAGAAGCTTTGGAGACTAAAATAAATGATTACATACTTAAAACAGCCATGCCGACTATACCCAATACTGAGGTTGAAAACCTAGAAGCAGACTTTACAGAGACAGAAGTGGCATCTATTATCAGGGATTCTCCCTCAGGCAAAAGCCCAGGTCCGGTCGGGTTTACCCCCAAGTTCTATAAAATTTTTCAGACTCCGTTATCCCCGTTCATGACCAAAGTATTTAACTCCATATCTGAAAACTCCCAGTGGGTAGCGCAGTCTCTTGAAGCACACATATGTGTTATCCCCAAACCGGGAAAGGACCACTTGCTGGTTACAAATTACAGACCCATCTCACTGATTAATTTAGATTTGAAATTTTTCTCTAAAGCACTTGCCAACAGACTTGCCCTGTCCCTGCCTGGGATAATACATACGGACCAGGTGGGATTTGTAAAAGGCCGGGAGGCACGGGAAAACACCGACAAATTGTTCCTCCTGATGGCTCGGTCGACGGCTCAGTCTCTCCCCATGTATTTACTTTCAGTGGACGCGGAGAAGGCCTTCGACCGGGTCAGTTGGAGCTTTATGATGGCAGCCTTGAGACAGGTGGGTTTGGGTCAGAAATTTTTGGGTAGAATTGCGTCCCTGTATACGAGACCCTCAGCAAAAGTGAGGACAAATGGGTTTCTATCATCATCCTTTCTGGTCCACAATGGAACGAGACAGGGATGTCCACTGTCGCCCCTCTTATACGTCATAGTCATGGAGCAGCTTGCGGTCGCCCTGAGAAACAACAAGCATCCACGGGATAGAGGCGGGTGGGGAGAACCGTAAGCTGGCTCTATTCGCGGATGACCTTCTCATGTTCATTTCCCAACCACACATATGATTCCCGTCCTTGATCAAGGAGTTCGAAGAGTTTGGCAACTTAAGCAACTTCAAAGTAAATTTTTCCAAATCAGAGGCCATGAACGTGACTTTATCGGCAGAAGACCTTGCGAGAGTATCACAAAACTTCCCTTTTAAGTGGCAACCATCAGTTTTAAAATATCTGGGAGTTATGGTACCTAGGGATCCAGCAAAAATTGTACATCACAATTTTTTCCCCTTATTAGAAAGGACAATCAGGGACTTAAAGAAATATGACAAAAAGAGATTGAAGTGGTTTGGGCGTATAAACGCGATAAAAATGGATGTGTTACCGAGGTTCCTGTTCCTGTGTCAGACAATACCCATACAGCTACCGCTAAGTTACTTCTCCAAGATCCGGACAGCCTTGTCTGGGGGGAACAGGAGACCCCGAACAGGAATTAAAACTCTGACCAGACACAAAAGTGACGGGGGGGCGGGGCTCCCAAATTTTCAATTATATTACAAGGCAGCTATCCTAACGAGATTACTGGACTGGCATTTTCATGGTAATTCGAAACAATGGGTGGTGATTGAACAGGATATGTTGGGAACTCCCTTACATTTACTTCCATGGTTAGAGAAAGAAAGTAGGATCCAGATAGCGAAAGGAATGGAGTTCACGCGGACAGCGATGGGGGATGTGGGATGGAGAGATAAAAAAGGGATCTCTCTCTCAGGAGCAGGGCCCACTTACCCCCGTATTCGGTAATAAGAAGTTCCCCCCAGGAATCCACTCCCATAGATTCGGGGGATTTACTCGGGCGGATGATACTCGTTTTTGTCACGTGCTCCAGGGACACACCCTACCAACTTATACTTCCATGCAGGCCACAGGGAGAGAGATTTCCTGGATGGAATATATGCAGTTGAAATCTTTCCTCTCGTACCAGGACAGGGAGAGAAGGATGAGGACACCCCCTACTCCTTTTGAAAAAATATTTTTACAGGGGTCATCACCTGGACATGGCATCTCACTCATTTATAAAATGCTGAACCAGAGAAATAGGGTGGATAAACCTCACTTTGTCTGTAGGTGGGGAGAGGAACTGGGAGAGGATATTCCAGAGGACGATTGGAGCAGAGTGTACCTGTGGACCCACAAGCTTTCCTTGGCGTGCGCCGCTCAAGAGAAAAGTTATAAAATTCTCACAAGGTGGTACCATTACCCGACTAAATTACATGCTATATTTCCCTCTGTGTCTGATGTGTGCTGGAGGTGTGGCACAGACACAGGTACAATGCTACACATATGGTGGAGCTGTACTAAGCTGCAACCCTTTTGGGACTCAGTGTTCTACCTGTACAAAAAGATGAGCGGAGGTGAAATAGAAAAATCCCCCCAGGTTGCTCTTCTTTTTATGCTCCCAGGAGCTATTAAAAACACAAAAAAGGGACATGTTGGGATTTTGCCTGGTGGCTGCCCATATGATTATCCCACGATTTTGGAAACAGACTAGATGCCCTACGGTGCTGGATTGGTTGGAGGAGATGACAAACCTCCAGAGAATGGAGGAGCTGACAGCAGAACTAAATGGGAACACAGAAAAATTTACTACAGTTTGGAGACCATGGATTATGTTCATGGAGTCCCCAGAGTTTGTGGAGAGTTTGGCGAGCTTTTTGAACTGAGAAACGGTGGGGAGTCTCATTCCTTCCCCCCCCTTTTTTCTTTTCTTTTCTTGCTTTCCCCCCTCTCCCCCCTTCTCTCTAATTTCCTCTTCTTTATGCTTGTATCTTTCCTCTTCTTTCTTTCTTTTCTAAACATTAATCTGCATTTTTCTAGTTTCATTTTTTATATGAAAAGATTCATCAATAATTCATAAGACAATAGACACACAAGGAGAATGAGTATATTAGGATACGGGAAGTCAAAAGAAGTGGGAATTCTGACCTATAATTTATAAGTGGTTGTATGGTAATAGCACAAAGATAATTTGAAGAATTCCAAGAAATTTAGTAATGTAACAATTTCTGGATGTTATCCCGGCATTGAGAAAATGATGTTTATGTATTGTAATTGCACAAATTATATGTTTGTATGTTGACAACAGTTTCATCAATAAAACAGATTTGAAATAAAATTGAGAATCTCTCAATTTTCCGTCTTTTGTCTCCTGAACATTGCAATAAGTATGGAATTAGTCAATAAGTAGAAAAGCACTGTGCAGCATACAACGGTTTCCCCAGGTTTGCCTCACTAGCAACTAAGGTTAGAGATTATCGGACCTGTGGAAGTTTGGTTTGACAGGTTCAACCAGACTTTTGAAAAAGTTTGGTTTGGGACCCAAACTTGACCTGAAAGTCACCAATTGGCCAGTTCAGGTCTTCGCTCTCATGCAGCCAGACATAAACAAATCCCTTCCAGGGGAGGGTAGACAACATTTTTCCAATTTTTGTTTGGTGCACACTACATCTGATCATGCTGTTGCTACTCCCACTGCAAGCAGCTCACACTGAGCTGAGGACCGAGCGTATCCAAACACAGCGATGCTCTCTCGAGTGGTTTGCAAAAGTAAAGCACCCGATCTCCAAATGCAAAATGTTTTTATTTTTTGCAAAGTCTGTGTTCGGTACGAACACAGAACCTCGGGTCATGCTCATCTCTACTACGGGGTGCTACGCTAGTAAGACCAGCCTCACTGTTTGGGAATCACTGCACAAAAGTGACGATGAGGCATATAACAAAGTCAAAATAAAAAGGAGAGGCATGCCATGGTGCAGATCCATGCCAAATGCCTTCAAAAGGGTATTGCGTTTGTAAAATGGTGAATGGAATTAGGTGCCCCATCCAAATTAATCTGCCCTGTTGGGCTACTGTGTTTCCCAATAATGAAGATATGAAGTGTTGTCATTAAAAGTAGCCTCCATTACAGAGGCTTACAAGTGAAGGTGTAAGAGACAATCAGTGTCTTTTCTGGATCTCAGGGTATACAGAGCCCGGCTAACATTGACGCTTGCTAGCAGATCGGCCAATGGTTTCACGGTAATTTCCATTTTATGTGTAGCAGAAGAATGACGTCTCGGCCGTTTCCCAGTTCTGCATTGCAGATCATGCCCATAATACACTCCTGGCATTCTATAGTGAGATTGGCCTCTGTGCCCTTTGATTCTTTAATAAGCAATTTTACATTTACTGTAAAAGTATGTAAAGTCAGTGAAATGAGAGGATTAGAATAAAACTAGAGATAAACAAATTCCTTCAGCTTACGGCAGCGACATCCTGCGCTCTACCAAGAAAAGGCATTAGGAGAGGATATTGGAACAGTCGGGTCAATGACACAAAGATATAAATAAAGCCTGTATCTCATATTGGTCACAGCACTGCACTTTATCAAGAAACTAAATGGTTTTCACAACTGCTTGAAGAAATATTGAGGTTTCTACTTACGGAACTGTGCTGAACATCATGTTCTGGTTTAGAAGAAAACATAGTGAGGTCGCCATTTAAGATGACATCTGCCAGCGAGTCAACCAAAGGTGCGTAATGTATTGTTAAAAACACCTACATGGAAAAAAAGATGAAATACACAAGGTTATTAAGACGTCAGTGACCGTGCTTCTGGATTAACAGGACTAGGTAACCAATTATTACATGTAATGGACATTTGTTGCTACTCCTGAGAAGTCTTTTTTTTACACAATAGTATTATACATAAAAATTACACTTTTGGAAAATCTTTTCGAAAAGCTCTGTTTGTTCCAGTCCTCAAAAAGAAAAAAAAATGTATGAATAAATTGACAACAGGGTGTTCCTATTCCATTTTTTAATGGGGTGTGTCCTATCAGTGCCCAGAGACTCAGAGTCTATGGGGACACACTCCAATTAACACCTCCCTTTAAGCAGTTTGGTCTGGATCTGACTCTCGGCAAAACCCAACCAGACGGTTACCGATGGCCCATAGTAAAACTGTCCCTCAATGTTCTGGTAACTTCTATAGAACATGACATGCTGCCTGCACTCACCATTAGAAGGAATTGTGTACCTTATTAATAAGGAGTCCAATATATCATCGTATACAGCGATCTCCATCTAGTGACGTCTGCTCGCATACATAGACTTAAAAAGGGATTATAGGCACAGGATGACTGTTCAAACCAAGTACAGGCTCTCGGTGCATCATGGCATGGCCAATCATTTAAATACACCTACCTACCTGTAGGCAGGGGGGTTCAAATCATTGATCAATAATTTGCAAAAAATCTCATCGAATTGTTACAGTAGGAATGAATTTGTGAATTTTACACTTTATTTTTTCATTGTTGCATGCCATTCATGAGCAGTGCTGGCTCCCCTCTTCTTTGCGTTTACTGGTCGGTGGTTGACCGCCACCTTGCCGTGCACGCCCAGTGTGGTTTGCAAATTCCTTCTGTTGCCATCAAAATTCATGTTGGTGCCTGTTCACACACAGCCACCACCCCCTGTTCCACAGGCATCATTATTTAAGCACCACCTGCCTGGGGCTGTTCCACCCTTCATCCATGCTTGCTGGTCTGGCACTGTGAGGGCCAGTCCTGACATTGTGCTGGTGTGTGTGGTTCTGCCACACACACTGGCACCTGGGCTGCCTTTATTCACAGTTGTCAGTCCTTGCAGCATGGGAGCGGTTCTGACATTCCCCGGGTAAGTGGTGTTCTTATATGGTCCTGTTCAAGTCATTATATGAGACCTTATGGTACGATATTAATTTATAACATAGTGTAGGTACCCCCCCTATAGAGATTTGCTGTGACGGAGCAGGGGGTTCAAATCATTGATCAATAATTTGCAAAAAATCTCATCGAATTGTTACAGTAGGAATGAATGTGAATTTTACACTTTTTATTTTTTCATTGTTGCATGCCATTCATGAGCAGTGCTGGCTCCCCTCTTCTTTGTACCTACCTGTTTTCCCCTCTATCCCCACCCTCCCCTCTTTATTGATTGACAGTCCTAGCTTCATTGAGCCAGAAATGGGAGAATATAGATACAAAACACGCTAGTGGGAAGGTGTACTTAAATAATTTGCCACATCATGAACAGTCATTCTGTGCTGACAAAGTGCCTTTAAAGGAAATCTGTCACCAGGTTTTTGCCACTTTATCAGAGAGCATCATAATGAAGGAAAAGAAACTCTGATTCCAGCGATGTGTCACTTACTGGGCTGTTTAGTGTAGTTTTGATAATTTCCTGGTGATTAAACAGTGATTTTATCATTAGAGGACTACTTGACGAGCTGCCAGGTAGTCCAGCATATTCATTAGTTCTTTATAGCTGCTAGATCTGCAGCAGAGAAAACATTGATTTTATCAAAATGACTGTAAACAGATCAGTAAGTGACACATCGCTGGAATCCGGGTCTCTGTCTCTACATTACATGCTCTCAGATGGGGAGCAAAAACCTGGTGACAGATTCCAAAGTGCATCTGCGCAAGCCAGGTATGTGTCTGCGCAGGCACAAGATTTTGCCCACCTAAATGGATGGCGTCAAAGGCATCATCCACGTCAATCAGCACAGGTGGACGGTGAAAGTAGGGACAGGAGGCGCAGATTAGGACTCCCATTGGACCCATCCAGATAGTTTACATACATGGCAGGAGATTTCATAAAAGGTATTTGTGGTGTCTACGGGGGGGGGGGGGCTCAGGGGGTAACATGCACCTTTATAGAAAGCAGCACAGGCGATGGTTAAGGTGCTAGTTTTTGTTTAGAAGGCCAAAATCTGGTGACAGGTTCCCTTTAAGGCGTCAATTGTTAAAAATATTATAGTACCAAAAGGCTGTGACTTTCCTACTTTGAACACATCATATGAAAAGAGCAGTCATTGGAGAAGGATATCATGGTCGGAATAGAAGGAACAAGGTGAAGAGGAGGACCAGCAAACCGATTCCTTCATACTATCAAGAAAATGGTGGAGAAGACCTTGGTGGACCTATCTAGGTTTGCACAAGATCGATCTTTCTACAGAGCGTTCATCCATTAAGTTGCCATAGCTTGAGATCGAGCTAAAGGCCGTTAAATCAACCAAAAGACTTGAATTACTAGAATGCATTTATAGGAAACAAAGATATCAAGGATATAAATCTGAACTCACTTTCACTCCCTAGCAAGCCGGCATACAGACTATGCTCTACATTGCCTTGTTTTCTAATCTAACTCACATTAAATACAGCAGGACTCCTAAACTAGCATATACAGTATAGCAGGACTCCTAAACTAGCATATACAGTATAGCAGGACTCCTAAACTAGCATATACAGTAAAGCAGGACTCCTAAACTAGCATATACAGTATAGCAGGACTCCTAAACTAGCATATACAGTAAAGCAGGACTCCTAAACTAGCATATACAGTATAGCAGGACTCCTAAACTAGCATATACAGTATAGCAGGACTCCTAAACTAGCATATACAGTAAAGCAGGACTCCTAAACTAGCATATACAGCACAGCAGGATACCTAAGCTAGCATATACAGTAAAGCAGGACTCCTAAGCTAGCATATACAGTAAAGCAGGACTCCTAAGCTAGCATATACAGTAAAGCAGGACTCCTAAACTAGCATATACAATCCAGCAGAACTGCTAAGCTAGCATATACAGTCCAGCAGGACTCCTAAGCTAGCATATACGGCACAGCAGGATACCTAAGCTAGCATATACAGTCCAGCAGGACTCCTAAACTAGCATATACAGCACAGCAGGACTCCTAAGCTAGCATATACAGTCCAGCAGGACTCCTAAGCTAGCATATACAGTCCAGCAGGACTCCTAAGCTAGCATATACAGTCCAGCAGGACTCCTAAGCTAGCATATACAGTCCAGCAGGACTCCTAAGCTAGCATATAGAGTACAGCAGGACTCCTAAGCTAGCATACACAGTACAGCAGGACTCCTAAGCAAGGATATATAGTAAAGCAGGACTCCTATGCTAAAACACAATACTGTAGGTCTTTGAAGCTAGCTCAAACATTACAGCAGAACTCCTAAAGGCCACGTCACACTAAGCAACATCGCTAGCAACATCGCTGCTAAAGGAACAACTTTTGTGACGTAGCAGCGATGTTGCTAGTGATGTTGCTGTGTGTGACATCCAGCAACAACCTGGCCCCTACTGTGAGGTCGCTGGTTGTTGCTGAATGTCCTGGGCCATTTTTTAGTTGTTGCTCTCCCTCTGTGAAGCACACATCGCTGTGTGTGACAGCGAGAGAGCAACAACTGAATGTGCAGGCAGCAGGAGCCGGCTTCTGCAGACGCTGGTAACCACAGTAAACATCGGGTAACCAAGAAGCCCTTTCCTTGGTTACCCGATATTTACCTTCGTTACCAGCGTCCGCCGCTCTCATGCTGCCAGTGCCGGCTCCCTGCTCCCTACACACATAGCCAGACTACACATCGGGTAATTAACCCGATGTGTACTGTGGCTAGGAGTGCAGGGAGCAGGAGCCGGCACTGGCAGTGTGAGAGCGGCAAACGCTGGTAACAAAGGTAAACATCGGGTAACCAAGGTAAGGGCTTCTTGGTTACCTGATGTTTACCGTGGTTACCAGCGTCCACAGAAGCCGGCTCCTGCTGCCTGCACACGTAGCTGAGTACACATCGGGTAATTAACTCGATGTGTACTGTGGCTAGGTGTGCAGGGAGCCAGCGCTAAGCGGTGTGCGCTGGTAACCAAAGTAAATATCGGGTTGGTTACCAGATATTTACCTTAGTTACCAAGCGCAGCATCGCTTCGACGCAGTGCTGGGGGCTGGGGGCTGGTCACTGGTTGCTGGTGAGATCTGCCTGTGTGACAGCTCACCAGCAACCCATGTAGCAACGCTCCAGCGATCCCTGCCAGGTCAGGTTGCTGGTGGGATCGCTGGAGCGTCGCTTAGTGGGACATCTCACCAGCGACCTTCCTAGCAACTTACCAGCGATCCCTATCAGGTTGTATCGTTGTTGGGATCGCTGGTAAGTTGTTTAGTGTGACTGGGCCTTTAGGCTGCACACACAGTACAATAGATGTGCAATGCTGACACACAGTACACTGGGATTCCTAAGCTCACCCACACAGTACAGCAGGATTTCTATGCTCGCTCACACAGTATAACAGGACTACTAAACTCAGTAGCATTTGCCGCTGGAATCTGTGTGTCTTCAGCTACGCGTAGTTGTCTTCAGCTATCCATACAGTTTTGTAATTTTAGGCTGCTTTCTACACATTTTTCATGATGGTATATGCATTTAGAGCATTTAGGCTACTTTCACACATCCGGATTTTTGCTCTGCGGCACAATACGGCGTTCTGCAGAAAAACCGCAACCGGCTTTTGTAACGCCGGTTGCGGTTTTTTTTTGCATAGACTTACATTAGTGCCGTATTGTGCCGCAGGGGCTTGCGTTCGGTCCGGTTTTTGCCGCTTGCGGCAGATTTAGCCGATGCCGCTGCCGGATCAAACGTTCCCTGCAACGTTTTTTGCTCCGGCAAAAAACACCGCATCGCGCCGCATCCGGCCGCTGCGGCGCATTTTTCAATGCATACCTATGGAGGCCGGATGCGGCGCGATGCAGAAAAAAACGCATCCGGTCGCCACATGCGGTTTTTTCCACTGCGCATGCTCAGTAGCATGCCGCAACCGGAAAAAACCGGACGGGCCGCATGTAAAAACTTATGCAACGGATGCGGTGTTTTCGCCGCATCCGTTGCATAGTTTTCACAGCCGGATTGAGCCGCAGTGCTCAAACCGGATGTGTGAAAGTAGCCTAACCATCGTAGAAAGTATAAACCTATTGTGGGGGAAGTGATGGATGGTCTATATTTTTTCTCTATTAATTAGACAGTGATTGATTATTGTTTAAAGGGGTTGACCAAGCCTGAGGAAGCTTTAGGCATATCCTGCAGATTAGCACATCCTAACTCCGAGTATTCAATATGCATCTTCAATGAAAAAAAGTAAAGAAATCCAGCTCCATGTATCATCACAAGGTTTTTATGCTCACAAGATTAAAAATTCCAGGTTATAAAAATCTCACAAAGATCCCACATCGGGGTAAAAGTCACGTGCAACTGGAGATGAAGAGCAGCAAAAGCCGTGTGATTTGCATAGTTGCAGTGAAGTACCGACTAGAACAGTGTTCCCAAAGTCAGTCCTCAAGAGTCACCCATAGATCATGTTTTAAAGCACCACCTCAGCATTTTTTTTTTTATAGCACAGAATCAAAATCCCTCTGACCTCCATCTTGTACTCACTTTCCGGCGGCTTCAGCTTCTATCCCCATCGCCCCTATTGGTGTCCGGATTTGTGACCAGTTGGCAGCTCCAGTCTTTGTCGGAGGTCACAACTCAATGCAACTCTATGAGAGCCACGTTCTGCCCTCGTCTGGCTCTCATAGAGATGCACTGAGAGCTTGAGATGTAACTTCTGATTTCACGACAGTGAGAAGCTATTGTCAAAAGATGGTGCAGCGGGACCAGAGCGGTGTCGGTAAAAAGGTGAAGATGTCAAAACATGAGTATATGACAGGGGGTTTGCATTTAAAGTGCCCCTCCCACGCTGAAAAAAAAAAATCACGCTTGAGTGGTGATTTAAAGAGGTCTTTATTATTGAACCGGTGATGGAATGGATGACTGAGTATTATTAAGGAAATCCTAAGAACATGATCTGTTGGTGCTTGTTGAGCACTGGACTTTGGGAGCACTGGAAGAGAGTGTTAGCCGCTTCTCAACAGATTTAGAAGCAGTGGGGACGCTAGTGACCACGTGATCGCAACTATGCAAATCACAAGCATGGTCATGTAATGACCACTGGAACTTGCAAGCAAAGCTAAATCCTTGCGGAGTGTACATTACACCACATTAAAAATTTGTCAACGGCAGGGCTTGACAAAAATTTCCTCAGGAGTAGAAATACCCTTAATTATAGGAAAACTTTCTGACAATAAGGGCAGTCAGGAAGTGGAACAGGCAACCACGGGAGGTAGTGAGCTCTCCATCCATGGAAATCTTCAAGCGGAAGATGGATAAACATATAGCTGGGATGATTTAGGAAAACCTGCACTCGCAGGGGGTTGGACCCGATGGCCCTTGAGGTCTCTTCCAACTCTACCATTCTATGATTTTATTATTCCATGAAAAGAATGAAAACAATACATGCAGGTTAGCCACAACAACCACTAGGAGAAGATTACTACATACTGCTATACACTAGTCTGCTGTTAATGATTGTTGTACGTATACCCTCTTTCACTTGTAAAGCGCCATGGAATAAATGGCGCTATAATAATAAATAATAATAATAATCTCTAGGATACAGCTAGAAGCAGTAATCTTCTAAACTCCCTCTAGTGCTGGATGAAGGCAACATGTTATATTTTAAAGGCGTTATTGAGGACTTTGTTATTGATGTCCTATACTACGGAGTGACTCATGGCACATCCACCGAACAGCTGTTTGATGGACTGTAAGGCAGCAACTAATTATTTGCCAGACACAGCTCTAATACTGTATTTGCCGAATATTACAACTTACATCTATGCCCTATTTTTAGGTAAAAGAAATGGATTTAGAATACTAGGTATAGCCACTGCCGGAAAGTAAGGAGCCATGGGACGCAACGCCTTCAAAACAACTGATCCGTGGTTAGCCAAGAGTCGAACCCCCACTGGTCCTAACAATAATCCATCAATTTTAGGCAAATGTTCACACGCGGAATCTTTTTTTTTTCAGTGCATCTTGAGTGCATCAAAAATGCACCAAAAAAGCAACAAAAACGCACTGCGTTTTTACCGTGTTTTGCCCAATGTGTTTTTAAGTCAAATCTATTGACTGGAAGGGCTCAAATCACAGGAAAAATGTAGAAATAATTGACATGCTGCATCTTCAAAAACACAGACAAGATGCAGCTAACAAAAGATGCCCAGTGTAGACAGCAAAATCAAAATCTCATAGACTTTGCTGGGAAAAGGAAATGCATGCATTTTGGTGCATCTTTGTGACCTCAAACAAAGCACCAAAGATGCCCTGTGCGAACTTAGCATTAAACCCCTTTCAATTTTTTGTATACCGGTATACAGAGAATTTGGAATTCTGTATCAGAAAACAAGAGGTACAACCACTTCCAAGATATACAAACATTTTTTGCAAAAAACATGGTGATAAAAAGGTAGAATTGCTATCTGGTAAGGGGGTCACATTACCCTGAAATGTGTGGTATACAGTGTGTCCACCCATATCCTGTCCACCTCCATTAACTTGAGAACGGCAGCATCTATAGGCATAGAAGTGGTGTCTAAGTAAAGTAAAGTAGCCATGCACTACGCAATTAAACCACCTAAAGCGCCGCCTGGTGGAAAATAACGGAGTTAGCATTTTTATCTCGAAAACGGCACGAGAGAGAGAAAAAAAGTGGATTAAATAATTGTAGGGCATCATCAATTCAATACGAATCGACACCTTGCATACAGAAATGCTATGATATTATTATTTATTATTATAGCACCATTTATTCCATGGCGCTTTACAAGTGAAAGAGGGTATACGTACATCAATCATTAACAGTACAAAACAGACTGGTATAGGAGGAAAGAGGACACTGCCTGTGAGGGCTCACAGTCTACAGGGAATGGGTGATGGTACAATAGGTGAGGACAGAGCTGGTTGCGCAGTGGTCTACTGGACTGAGGGCTATTGTAGGTTGTAGGCTTGTTGGAAGAGGTGGGTCTTGAGGTTCCTCTTGAAGCTTTCCACGGTAGGGGAGAGTCTGATGTGCTGAGGTAGAGCGTTCCAGAGTATGGGGGATGAACGGGAGAAATCTTGTACGTGATTGTGGGAAGAGGAGATAAGAGAGGAGCAGAGAAGGAGATTTTGTGAGGATCTGAGGTTGTGTGCAGGTAGGTATCGGGAGACTAGGTCACAGATGTAGGGAGGAGACAGGTTGTGCATGGCTTTGTATGTCATGGTTAATGTTTTGAACTGGAGTCGTTGGGCGATGGGAAGCCAGTGAAGGGATTGGCAGAGTGGCGAGGCTGGGGAGTAGTAGATATGAAACCCATGACTACACCCAAAACATTGAATTCTGGTCACGCATATGGCGCTCTTTTAACTTTGACACTCATAGTGGCCACCGTCAGCTGCAATGCACATCTAAACTCTGGACAGCATACTGTATCTTGCTGCACATGGTGCAATATGGTAGGTGACACGTTTGCACAAGCATCAGTGATACGTCATCGTAGGTCCTGCAATGTTGGTGGAGGGGTCGCATACACCTGCTGTTTGATGTGACCTCACAGAAAGAAGTCCAATGGGGTCAGGTCAGGTGAGCGTGGAGCCCACTCCAGGCAGCCACCATACCCAATGACTTGTAGGAAGGTCTCCATGAGGTGTCGCTTCTTGTCTGCAGCCTTGTGACTTTTACAAGTTCTAATCATAGCATTTCTGTATGCAAGGTGTCGATTCGTATTGAATTAATAATGCCCTACAACTTTGTAATTCCCTTTTTTTCCTCCATCTCGTTCCGTTTTCGAGATAAAAATGCTAACTCCGTTGTTTTCCCACCAGGTAGCGCTATAGGTGGTTTAATTGTGTAGCGCATGGATACTTTACTATACCTAGACACCACTTCTATGACTATAGCTGCCGCAGTTTTCAAGTTAATGGCGGTGGACAGGATATGGGTGGACACACTGTATAAGAAGAAAATAAACCACCCAAGCTATATACTAATTAGTATTGCTGATGCTGAGGATGAGCACTCCACTTGTATGCCTTCTTCTAGGAGAGTCACTACAATCAGCACCTATTCTCCTATTATAGAAGAAAATTATTTATATCCTGAGGCCAATTGATCTGAAATTATTAAGTGGTAATATTAATTTGAGGAGCTGTAAATGTCAGGATCTACCATCTGTGACAGCAGAAGGACACAATGACATATAGATAATTCCGGATAGAGAAAGGAGGCAAGGTATGTGATGCAAGGGTGAAAAATGAAGATTTACCATCCTAATATATCTGTGTCACATACTCAAGTACCTTCCTTCCAAGGACGAAATAAGGACAGCGCCAGCAGTTTATTTATTTTATTTCCGTTGCTCGTGAATGCAATTTAAAAGGGTTTAGGTTGCCTCAGAGTGCATTATTAAGCGGATCTACAGAAATGCCCTAATTTGCTAGCGAGCATAGCTCTTCCAAAGGTTTATAAGGTCAATTCGTGTAGAAACTTAAATGCTTATAGGGCGTCAGGACAAAGAACATTTATTTATTTTAAGGCAACGGGATGGGCTCCAAATGCTGAAAGCCATTCCAGTAATGCAAAGATCAATAAAGTCCCATGTGCTAAGGGTTAAAGGAGCAAGAATGAATAATGGATACCGAGATACCTGAATTTGGTATGGCACAGTTTGTTGGGAATACATTTCCTTGTATATATAAAGGACTGAAAATGTGTGTGTGAAGGATGACACAGGAGGGTATAGATTTTTAGCCAGCGTTTAAATGGTGAGGGCTGGTTCAGACAGGGACATGATCTCATCTAAGGCCTCTTTCACATGTCCGTGCATTTCATGCACATGTGTGACTGTCCATGGGGGAGGTCAGTATGTTGTCCATGTGTGCCTGTTCAGTGTGCTGTCCCTGTGCTATGCGTGTGACATTTGGATAGCACACGGACAGCATAATCCTGTATACTTACCTGTCTCCAGCGCTGCTGCTTCTTCTGCGTCCACAATCAGTGCAGTGAATATGCATGAGCATAATGAGCAGAACCTGGAAGCAACAGTAGCACCCGAGACAGGCAAGTATAATTTTTTTTTTTTTTAAAAGGATAGATGTTTTCTCTGGTACATGTCATATGGATCATAAGTGTGCGGTGTGTGTGACATCTGTGCTGCTGGGAGAAAATGGACATGTTGTCGTGTGGAGCACACAGACATGAATGTGCTCCACGCGGACACATGGTCCATGTCAAAACACGGATGTGTGCACAAGCCCATTGATTTTAAAGGGTTTACGTGTGTCAATGTCTACGGTACATGTGAAAATGGACATCACACATACCAGAGACACAGATGTTTGAAAGAGGCCTAAGGGTTTGTTCAGACGTCCATGCACATCAGAACTCCACAGCCTCATACAGGTGCATCTCAATAAATTAGAATATCATCAAAAAGTTAATTTATTGCAATAATGCAATACAAAATGGGAAATGCATATGTTATATAGAGTCATTACAAACAGAGGGATCTATTTCACATGTTTATTTTGTTAACCCCTTCAGCCCCCAGCCTGTTTTCACCTTAAAGACCCGGCCATTTTTTGCAATTTTGACCAGTGTAACTTTGACAGGTTATAACTCTGGAACACTTCAACGGATCCTGGCAATTCTGATATTGTTTTTTCGTGACATATTGTACTTCATGTCAGTGGTAAATTTAGGCCAATATGTTTTGCGTTTATTTGTGAAAATTTCGGAAATTTGGCGAAAATTTTGAAAATTTTGCAATTTTCAAAATTTGAAATTTTATGCCCATAAATCTAAGAGATATGTCACACAAAAAAGTTACTAAATAACATTTCCCACTTGTCTACTTTACACCAGCGCAATTTTTGAAGAAAAAAAATTTCCGTTAGGAAGTTAGAAGGGTTCAAAGTTCATCACCAATTTCTCATTTTTCCAACAAAATTTACAAAAAAAAATTTTTTAGGTACCACATCACATTTGGAGTGATTTGAGAAACCTAGGCGACAGAAAATACCCAAAAGTGACCCAATTCTAAAATCTGCACCCCTCACACTGCTCAAAACCACATCCAAGAAGTTTATTAACCCTTTAGGAGCTTCACAGCAACCAAAGCAATGTAGACGAAAAAATGAAAACTTTACTTTAACACAAAAATGTTACTTTAGCCATAAAAATTAGTATTTTCACAAGGGTATCAGGAAAAATGCATCATAAAATGTATCGTGCATTTTCTCCTGAGTACGCAGATACCCCATATGTGGTGGTAATCAAATGTTTGGGCACACAGCAGGACTCGGAAGGCAAGGAGCGCCATTTGAATTTTTGAGTCCAAAATTAGCTGCACTCATTAGCGGACGCCATGTCGGGTTTGAAGACTCCCCGAGGTGCCTAAACAATGGAGCTCCCCCATAAGTGACCCCATTTTGGAAACTAGAGCCCTCAAATATTTTTTCTAGATGTTTGATGTGCACTTTGAACCCCTGGGGGCTTCACAGAAGTTTATAACGTTGAGCCGTGAAAAGAAAAAACATTTTTTGTCCACAAAACTGTTGCTTCAACCAGGTAGCTTTTTTTATCACAAGGGTATCAGGAAAAAATGCACCATAAAATGTATTGTGCATTTTCTCCTGAGTACGCAGATACCCCATATGTGGTGGAAATCAAATGTTTGGGCGCACGGCAGGACTCGGAAGGCAAGGAGCGCCATTTCACAGCAAAATTGGTTGGAATTATTAGCGGACGCCATGTTGCGTTTGGAGACCCCCCTGAAGTGCCTAAACAATGGAGCTCCCCCACAATTGACCCCATTTTGGAAACTAGACCCCTCATGGAATTTATCTAGCTGTTTAGTGAGCACTTTGAACCCCTGGAGGCTTCACAAACGTTTGTAATGTTCAGCCGTGAAAATATTTTATTCTTTTTTTTACCACAAAATTGTTTTTTCAAACAGGTAGCTTTTTTTTCCACAAGGGTATCAGGAAAAAATGCACCATAAAATGTATTGTGCAAATTCTCCTGAGTACGACGATACCTCATATGTGGTGGAAATCAATTGTTTGGGCGTACGGCGGGGCTCAGAAGAGAAGGAGCGCCATTTCACAGTAAAATTGATTGGAATTATTAGCAGACGCCATGTTTCATTTGGAGACCCCCTGAGGTGCCTAAACAATGGAGCTCCCCCACATGTGATCCCATTTTGGAAACTAGACCCCCCCCATACAAAAAAAATTAGTTTGGCGAAATAAAAAATACAGACATCAGTAAAAAAAAAAAATAAAAAATGAGCGCCTGCCACTAAGACCAGTGCCAAACGTGAGAGCAATGCACGAGTCTCGCATCGCATCATCCACTGCAGTCTGGAAGTGAGCAACTGCGCTGGATAATGCGATGCGAGAGGGCGGGGCGGCAGATGAGAAAGGGCGCAGCGGATGGAAGATGGGAAAGGGCGCAGAGGATGGATGATGGGAAATGGCGCAGCGGATGGATGGGAAATGGCGCAGCGGATGGAGGAGCGGCAGAGGATGGGGGGGGGAGGTGAGATGGGGATACCTACCTTACAGGATGGATCTAGGCAGCAGGATCACAGCAGACAGAAGAGGCAGCAGATGAAGGAGGCAACAGATCGAGGAGGGTGAGAGGGGGCAGTAGATGGAAAATGGGAGAGAGCAGGCAGCAGATCGGGGAGGGGGGCAGAGTCTGATGGGAGAGAGAGATGGCACATGGAGGAGGGGGGCCCCGGGGGGAGGGTGGCTTGCAGCACATGTAGGGGGAGGGTGGCTTGCAGCACATGTAGGGGGAGGGTGGCTTGCAGCACATGTGGGGGGAGGGTGGCTTGCAGCACATGTGGGGGGAGGGTGGCTTGCAGCACATGTGGGGGGAGGGTGGCTTGCAGCACATGTGGGGGGAGGGTGGCTTGCAGCACATGTGCTGCAAGCCAGCAACCCTCCCCCCACATGTGCTGCAAGCCAGCCACCCTCCCCCCACATGTGCTGCAAGCCAGCCACCCTCCCCCCACATGTGCTGCAAGCCAGCCACCCTCCCCCCACATGTGCTGCAAGCCAGCCACCCTCCCCCCACATGTGCTGCAAGCCAGCCACCCTCCCCCACATGTGCTGCAAGCCAGCCACCCTCCCTCCACATGTGCTGCAAGCCACCCTCCCCCCACGTGGGGGGAGGGTGGCTTGCAGCACATGGAGGGATAGGAGGTGTGTGGCGAGGTGGAGAGGGGGGCCGATGAGGGAGGGCGGGCGGGCCGCCGCGAGCGGGACAGGGGGGCGAGGCGGGGGGCAGCAGCGGCGGAGGGTGGGGGCCGGCGGCGGGGGACAGTGGCGGAGCAGGGGTGGGGGGGGGGACAGCGGGGGGGGAGCGGGGAGCGGCGGTGGGGAGCGGGGGGAGCGGGGAGCAGGGGCGCCGGGGGAGCGGTGGGCGGGGAGCAGGGGGGGGCGGCCGGTGGATGCAGCATGGGGGATCGGAGGTGTGGCGGGCGGGGACAGCGGTGATCGGGAGCGGCGGCGGGGACAGCGTGGAGAGGGAGCAGCGGCGGGGCGATCGGGGAGGGGGGACAGGGCGCGATGGGGGGACAGCGGTGCATCGGGAGCAGCGGCGGGGGACAGCGTGGAGCGGGAGCATGGCGCCGGGGAGCGGATCGGAGGGGAGCATGGCGCGGGGACAGCGGTGGTCGGGAAGCAGGGGGGGCGCCGGGATCGGGAGCGGCGGCGGGGACAGCGGTGGAGAGGGAGCAGCGCGCGGGGCGATCGGAAGACAGCGGCGGGGACAGCGGTGCATCGGGAGCAGCGGCGGGGACAGCGGTGGAGCGGGAGCATGGCGCCGGGGCGATCGGAGACAGCGGCGGGGACAGCGGTGGTGCGGGAGCATGGCGCCGGGGCGATCGGAGACAGCGGCGGGGACAGCGGTGGAGCGGGAGCATGGCGCCGGGGCGATCGGAGACAGCGGCGGGGACAGCGGTGGAGCGGGAGCATGGCGCCGGGGCGATCGGAGACAGCGGCGGGGACAGCGGTGGAGCGGGAGCATGGCGCCGGGGCGATCGGAGACAGCGGCGGGGACAGCGGTGGAGCGGGAGCATGGCGCCGGGGCGATCGGAGACAGCGGCGGGGACAGCGGTGGAGCGGGAGCAGCGGCGGGGCGATCGGAGACAGCGGCGGGGACAGCGGTGCATCGGGAGCAGCGGCGGGGACAGCGGTGGAGCGGGAGCAGTGGCGGGGAGATCGGAGACAGCGGCGGGGACAGCAGTGGAGCGGGAGCAGCGGCGGGGCGATCGGGGACAGGGGCGGGCGGCGGGGACAGCAACTTACCGCTCTCCTCGGCTTCCAGGGACGGTCACAGGCCGCAGATCCACATTGATTGGAGAGAGCAGTCACAAGACCGGTCTCTCCAATCAGAGCTGGGGGCGGGTAAAGCATCGATCACCCAGCTCCAGCCAATGGCCAGTGCTACAGCAGCACTGATCAGGGCTGGATTTCAAATATTCCAGCCATTTTCAATCGCTGGAACATTACAGTGGCTGTAATTGGCTGAGCGGCGTTCGTCAGCCAATCACAGCCTCTGTAGGTTCGGGGAGGAGGCACCACCCCTCCTGAGGTCAGGCAGAGGTCCCCTCCTTCCCGAATCTACCGTTTAAGTAAACAAATTTCACTCCCCGGTGCTCCGGGACCGCGATTTCGCCATGACGTACTGAGTACGTCATGGGTCGTTTAGCACCATGTCACCATGACGTACTCAGTACGTCAAAGGTCATTAAGGGGTTAATGTTGAAGATTATGGCTTACAGCCAAAGAAAACCCAAAAGTCATTATCTCAGAAAATTAGAATAATTGTCACAAAACACCTGCAAAGGCTGCCTAAGTGTTTAAAATGGTCCCTTAGTCTGGGTCAGTAGGCTACACAATCATGGGGAAGACTGCTGACTTGAGAGATGTCCAGAAGGCAGTCATTGACACACTCCAGAAGGATGGTTAGCCACAAAAGGTCATTGCTAAAGAAGCTGGCTTTTCACAGAGTGCTGTATACAAGCATGTTAATGGAGAGTTGAGTAGAAAACAGAAGTGTGGTCGAAAAAGGTGCACAGGCAACCAGGATAACCTAGCCTTGATAGGATTGTTAAGAAAAGGTCATTCAAAAATTTGGGGGAGATTCACAAGGAGTGGACTGCTGCTGGAGTCAGTGCTTCAAGAGCCACCACACACAGATGTATCCAGGACAAACTCACCTGACCTAAACCCCATCTGTGGGGTCTTGTCAAGAGGAAGATGAGAGACACCAGACCCAACGAGAAAGACTAGCTGAATGCTGCTATCAAAGCAACCTGGGCCTCCATAACACCTCAGCAGTGCCACAGTCTGATCGCCTCCATGCTGCAAAAAGGAGCACCAACCAAGTATTGAGGGAAATTACTGTACAGACTTTTCAGTAGGAGCCAACATTTCTGAGTTTAAAATCATTTTTTCAGTTGGTCTTATATAATATTCTAATTTTCTGAGATAATGACTTCTGGGTTTTCATTGGCTGTAAGCCATAATCATCAACATTAACAGAAATAAATATGTAAAATAGATCCCTCTGTGTGTAATGACTCTATATAATATATGTGTTTCCCTTTTTGTATTAAATTACTGAAATAAATTAACTTTTAGATGATATTCTAATTTATTGAGATGCCCTTGTATATGCTAAGGAGGCTACTGAGTTCGAGTCATCAGACCCACGGCCAATATATGCACATTTTTCTTTGAGTGTGAAAGCAAAGTGCTTTTTATTAATTAACCCATGAAACTACCCCAAACCAGCTTTATCAATAATTAGGCAGGGACATTATCTGGCACTCCAGCTTTTAATATTATACCCTTAGCATGGTTAAACAGTAGGCAGAGGTGGTTTTTCACCACTTCTGCCTTTTCTATTTTCTTATACGAAAAAGTATGTAAAGAGAACAAAGAAAATAGCTAAGCATTTATATATGTATGATATGACAATATATGTATGGCAGGGACTAATCTTTGGTTACTGGTGCCAGGGGCGTATATGGATGTTATATGACATGCATATCTGTCCCTGTCATAAGAACCTGGGACCTTTCAGAAAAGCTGTATGGCAGGACATACATATATTCTGTATCCTGTCATTGCATACACTTGATAATACGTTTGTCATATACACTGATTGTTTACAAAAATATGTGGGAACAGAGGCTTAGGCTACTTTCACACATCCGGTTTTTGCTCTGCGGCACAATACGGCGCTCTGCAGAAAAAACGCAACCGTTTTTTTTTGCCGCCGGTTGCATTTTTTTTTGCATAGACTTACATTAGTGCCGTATTGTGCCGCATGGGCCTGCGTTCGGTCCGGTTTTTGCCGCATGCGGCAGATTTAGCCGATGCCGCGGCCGGATGGAACGTTGCCTGCAACATTTTTTGCTCCGGCAAAAAAAACGCATCGCGCCGCATCCGGCCGCTGCGGCGCATTTTTCAATGCATGCCTATGGACGCCGGATGCGGAAAAAAACGCATCCGGCCGCAGCATGCGGTTTCTTCCACTGCGCATGCTCAGTAGCGTGCCGCAACCGGAAAAAAACGGACCGGCCGCATGTAAAAACGTATGCAAAGGATGCGGTGTTTTCGCCGCATACGTTGCATATGTTTCACAGCCGGATTGAGCCGCACAGCTCAAACCGGATGTGTGAAAGTAGCCTAAGGCTGCTTTCACACATCCGGTTTTCGCTGTCAGGCAAAATCCGGCACTTTGCAGAAAAACTGGATCCGGCGTTTGCTGCAGCTGTATCCTGTTTTTGCCTCACAGACTTGCATTAGCACCGGATTGTGCCACATGGCTCTGCGTTCTATCCGATTTTCGCTGGATCCGGCAAAATTTGCTTGTCCGGGGGCCAGAAAGAATGCAGAATGAAAGGTTTTTGCCCCCAGCAAAAAAATGCATCGCGCCGGAACCGGCGCGTTTTACAATGAAAGCCTATGGACGCCGGATCCGTCTTAATGCAACATACAATGCATTACAGCGACTGATTCTGTTTTTTGCAACTAAGCATGCTCAGTAGTACAACGGATCCGTCAAAAAAGTAAAGGAACTGACGGAAAAAACTGATGCGACAGATCCGTTTTTTCGCCTGATCCGTCGCATCAGTTTTTCTACCGGATTGTGCCTGACAGCAAAAACTGGATGTGTGAAAGTTGCCTAAGACAACCCTTTTGAATGTCCTCACAAAGGGGAATCACCACTTGGGACTTCTTTCTACAAACCAGGCTGGAGAGCAGCAAAGTCTTCCACTGGACTCGGCCCTTTCATGTATTACATGGACAGAAATTTGCATACAACATTACAACACTCAGCTGGGCTGTCAGCATGGTGACAGCCCAGTCATCCATTCTTAGTCAGGGGCATGCCAGGTGTGTCGATATTACTATGGACAGCCCAGCTGCCCTCTCTTGCCTGGCCTGCAGGGATTGCTCCAGGTGTCATCCATTCTGGGTAACAGAGCTTAGTGGCAGTGACCAGAGCACTGCCAGTTGTAGTTTTAGCTCGGTGGTGTCTATGTGCCTGTTATTCCTGTGCACTATTGTTTACCCGACCTTGGTCCTGCTTCAGATATTGCATTTTCCTAGCCTATTTGTCTTGATTTGCTAGCTTCCTAGAATTCTGACCTTGGACCATGACCTAACTATGCGTTTGTTTCACCCCTTTGTTTATGATGACCTCTTTTGGTATCGGACCCTGGACTTCTTGACTACCCAGTCTCACGGCTAGCCTGTTACTAGTGAACTTGTAGAACACTTCTCAGAAGATAAAAAGCAAACACCTATGCTAGTCAAAGGGAGGTTTGATACTTGGATTAATCACAGTTCTACTTGAATTATCTGGGGTTTTTTGTTTTTTTTTTGTTTTTTTTTTGTGTGTGGTGTTTTGCAGCTTTTAATTGCATATTTATTCTCATTTTTTTTTTCAGGGACTATTACAGATAACCTGAAAATGTATGCAATATTGCAATATAAATCATCAGACTCTTGGAATAATGCCTGATATACTACACAAATAATCAATACTAATTGCTATGCTACTTAAATAATCAATATTTAGCAAAAGAATATAACTTATCCAACTATGTAAAGGAAATCCAATACAAAAATAAAAGCCTCTGAAAAATGGTATCAATAATACGGGACATATACAAGTCCTAGTTATGAACAGGGCAAAAATTATAAATATGTATATAGACATTATATATATATATATATATATATATAGATGTTGTTGTGTGTAGTTACGAAGTGTTTGTGTAGGGCGCTGTACATGTTCTGGGTGTTGTCTGGGTGTGGCGGGGGGTGAGAGCGGTGTTGTTTGTGTGTTGCGTTGTTTGTGTGTGTGTGGTGTGTTTTGGGGGAGGTATGTTTTGTGCAATGTGTGTGTTGTGCGGTATGTGCGTATATTTGTGTGTGCAGCGTTGTCTGTGTGTGGGTGTCTGTGTAGGGCAGTTGTTTGTGGTTCCCAGTGTGTGTGTGTGGTGTGTTGTGCAGTGCGCGCGCGTGTGTGTGTGTGTGTGTGTTGGGGGGAGGTGTGCACTACCCATCGTGCTCCATCCCCTATGCTGCGCACCCCCCATCGTGCTCCATCTCCCATCCTGCGCACTCGTAAACGTGCTCCATCCGCCATGCAGCGCACTCCCCATCGTGCTCCATCCCCCATGCTGCGCACTCCCAAACGTGCTCCATCCGCCATGCTGCGCACTCCCCATCGTGCTCCATCCCCCATGCTGCGCACTCCCAAACGTGCTCCATCCGCCATGCTGCGCATTTCCAAACGTGCTCCATCCGCCATGCTGCGCACTCCCAAACGTGCTCCATCCCCCATGCAGCGCACTCCCCATCGTGCTCCATCCCCCATGCTGCGCACTCCCAAACGTGCTCCATCCGCCATGCTGCGCACTCCCAAACGTGCTCCATCCGCCATGCTGCGCATTTCCAAACGTGCTCCATCCACCATGCTGCGCACTCCCAAACGTGCTCCATCCCCCATGCAGCGCACTCCCAAACGTGCTCCATCCGCCATGCTGCGCACTCCCAAACGTGCTCCATCCGCCATGCTGCGCACTCCCCATCGTGCTCCATCCCCCATGCTGCGCACTCCCAAACGTGCTCCATCCGCCATGCTGCGCACTCCCAAACGTGCTCCATCCGCCATGCTGCGCACTCCCCATCGTGCTGCATCCCCCATGCTGCTGCGCACTCCCAAACGTGCTCCATCCGCCATGCTGCGCACTCCCAAACGTGCTCCATCCGCCATGCTGCGCACTCCCAAACGTGCTCCATCCGCCATGCTGCGCACTCCATCGTGCTGCATCCCCCATGCTGCTGCGCACTCCCAAACGTGCTCCATCCGCCATGCTGCGCACTCCCAAACGTGCTCCATCCGCCATGCTGCGCACTCCCAAACGTGCTCCATCCGCCATGCTGCGCCAGCATCAGCCTCTCTCCTCCCAGCATCAGCCTCTCTCCCCGCAGCATCAGCCTCTCTGTCCACAGCATCAGCCTCTCTGTCCACAGCATCAGCCTCTCTGTCCACAGCATCAGCCTCTCTGTCCACAGCATCAGCCTCTCTGTCCACAGCATCAGCCTCTCTGTCCACAGCATCAGCCTCTCTGTCCACAGCATCAGCCTCTCTGTCCACAGCATCAGCCTCTCTGTCCACAGCATCAGCCTCTCTGTCCACAGCATCAGCCTCTCTGTCCACAGCATCAGCCTCTCTGTCCACAGCATCAGCCTCTCTGTCCACAGCATCAGCCTCTCTGTCCACAGCATCAGCCTCTCTGTCCACAGCATCAGCCTCTCTGTCCACAGCATCAGCCTCTCTGTCCACAGCATCAGCCTCTCTGTCCACAGCATCAGCCTCTCTGTCCACAGCATCAGCCTCTCTGTCCACAGCATCAGCCTCTCTGTCCACAGCATCAGCCTCTCTGTCCACAGCATCAGCCTCTCTGTCCACAGCATCAGCCTCTCTGTCCACAGCATCAGCCTCTCTGTCCCCAGCATCAGCCTCTCTGTCCCCAGCATCAGCCTCTCTGTCCCCAGCATCAGCCTCTCTGTCCCCAGCATCAGCCTCTCTGTCCCCAGCATCACCCTCTCTGTCCCCAGCATCACCCTCTCTGTCCCCAGCATCAGCCTCCCCATCCCAGCCTTCCCCAGGATCAGCCTCTCTCCTCCCAGCCTCCTCCAGCACGCCATGCTCCTCTGCCGACACTCACAGATCCGATCGCATACACTCACAAACACCGACACACACCCGACCGCATACACTCACACACACCGACCGCATACACTCACACACACCGACACACAGCCGATCGCATACACTCACACACACACACATTGACGATATTGCACATACGCGCTCATACTCACAACATCCGGAGATACCACATGCTTCTGGCCATGTGATCCTCCGGCAGGTCCTGGAAGGTCACAACAGCACAGTATCGAGGCCGAGAAGCAAGCGATATCGCCGGATGCTGTGAGTGTGTGGATGCGATGTGTGTGAGGTGTTTGTGAGAGTGAGTGTGATCTGATGTGTGTGTGTGTGTGTGTGTGTGTGTGTGTGTGCTGTTATGTGTGTGCGTGTGGATCTTCCGCCGCTGAAGGACCTTAATGTGCTGGTAACTATGCTAGCATAGTTACCAGCGCATCACGTCCCCCACTCGCACGGGAGCCCACACCAATGCGAGGGTAAGTGTCGGCTGGGTTGGCGGCGTACGCTGATGTGGGCTCCCGTTGGGTACTCACCTGGGAGCCGTGACCGTGTCAGTTCGGGGAATGCGCGGGGGGGGGGGGGGCAGAGCTAACGTCCATTGCGTGAGGGGGGCGGGGCGTGGCGTGGCCGAGTTGCCAATGCCTGCAGGGTGCCGGGGCGAGAGGCCAATCTGTGGGGGGGGCGGAGCCTGGGCGAGCGGCTGGCCAATCCGTGTGGGGGCGCAGCCTGGGCGAGCGGCCAATCGGTGTGGGGGGGCGGGGCCATGGCGAGCCCAGCGGCCAATCAGCTTTGTGTCACCGTAAGGACACAATGTCACCGGAAGGACACAATTTTGAAGCATGACAGACAGACAGACAGAATAAGGCAATTTATATATATATATATATATATATATATATATATATATACACACATATACATATATACACATATACATACATACATATATACATACATATATACACATATATACACATACATATATACATACATACATATATACATACATATATACATACATACATATACACACACACACACACACACACATGTATTTATATATTTATTTATTTTCTTCTTTCCTTTTCAGGAACACTGTCCTGTTACTGATATGGGAGATGGCAATTGTTAATGATCAGATTCTAGGACAATGGGAGGAAGGAGGAGCTAGAGGGAGAAGCTACAGGCAGAGGGAGGAGCTACAGGCAGAGCTCCTGCCTCTTCACTCTACATAGAATCTCATCAGACTACTTTTCTCTGCAATTACTGCTGCAAGTCTTTTGGGGTTTGGCTCTACCGGCTTTGTACATCTAGAGGCTGAAACGTTTGCCTCTTTGCAAAATATCTCTAACTCAGTGAGATTGGATGGAGGCATCTGTGAACAGCAATTTTCAAGTCTGGCCACAGATTCCCAATGGGATTTAGGTCCAAACTTTGCCTGGGCCATTCACATACATGAATATGATTTGATCTAAACCATGAAGAAACCTAGATGTGGGGAACAGAGCACACAAGAGGGTGATACCCTACGGAGGGAGAGAGGGTAAATGTTTGGTTAACGATCATCTTGTGAAGTTGTGACAGGTACAACTTCTATGTAGGCTTGAAGAAAAATGGCTGCTGATGCATGAACCCTCCAGGAAATATTGGCTCCAGCTGGATGAAACAAGTTAGGTGGGCTGCGCTACTGGAGTATATTGAGTCTTCAGCAATAGTGACAATAAGGTTATTTTATTCACAGTGTGTTTTAACGCCAATTGAAAAAAAACAAAATGTGAACAAAATCAAAACCAATCCATTGTAGCTCTGGGTGTATGTTTAGAATCATTGTTCAGATGGAAGGTGAAATATGCCCCAGTTTAAAGTCTTTTGCAGCTTAATGCTAGTGACACCTGCGAGTGACTGGCACGAGTCTCGCATTGGCATTACCAGGCACAGCCTGACGCTCTCTGGACAGGAGTGTCTCAACTGCATAGAAATACATACAGCTGACCCGCTCCTGTCCGGAGAGAGTGCGGCCGTGCCAGGTGATGCCGATGTGAGACTCGACGAGCCAGATTTTCCTCCAGAATTGCCCAGTATTTAGCTCCATCCATCTTCCAATCAACTCTGAGCAGCTTCCCTGCCTCTGCTGAAGAAAAGTCTCCCCACAGCATGATGCTGCTGCCAGCATGTGTGACGGTGGGGATGTTGTTTTCAGGGTGATGTACAGAGTTAGCTTTCTGCTACATGGAGCATTTTGAATTTAGCCCAAATTCTCCTTAGGTCTCATTTGATCTCATCTGATCAGAGCAACTTATTCCACATGCCATGTAGGTAACATGCTAGAATTTGAAAGAAAAAAGTAAAAAAAAAAAAGCCTCTAAATGTGCAAAGCTGGTAGAGGCATAACCGAAAAGAGCAGTAATTGCAGTGAAAGGTGGTCATACAAAGTATTGACTCAGGGGGCTGAATGCAAATGCACATCACAATTTTCAGATTTTTTTTTTTTTTAAATATATAGAAAACCTCGAATCATTTCCTTTACACTTCACAAGCTCTGCCCTCCTGAGGCGGACCATTACTACATGACTGTGCAACATAATTGTGAGGGTCAATCCAGTGGTGGGTGTTGTTTCGGCCAAATATTGCCATCCTCCCCACTGCCTCACTGTCTGGCTCTATAATTCAGTTTTTCAGCTCATTTGCTACTTAAGAACTTACCTGCGATAACAGGTATAAGGAAACTTGAGGACTAATTCTTGGGCGGTCTGTTGCCTAAAAATAATGAAAAAACATATATATAAAAAGGTAAGTAATATTAACCTATAGTTATAAAGATTCCAAGAAAATAGCAAACATCAATATAAGAATCAATATAAGGAGTTCTTGTATAGTAAAAGAAAAACAAAATAAATAAAATATAGTGTCAGCAAATGCCCCAATGGATTTGGGCTTTCCATGTGAATACTGCAGCCAATCACAAGCCTCATTAGTGACTTGTATGGTACCTACTCCTGAATTAACACATGTACAGTTCTCCTATTCTGCCCAATAGAAGAGAACTGTACAAACCGATCAATAACATCATGTCACCTTTTTAGTGGCTTTCATCTTGGTGTTGCAGAGCAACAGCTTCTTATACTGAAAACGCCACTTATTGACCACACTTTCTAATGTTAAAGGGAATCTGTCACCAGGTTTTTCCTACCCCAAATGAGAGCAGCATAATGTAAAAACAAAGACCCTGATTCCAGCGATGTGTCACTTACTAGGATAGTTGCTTGAATTCACGGTTTTCGTTCCTGCAGATTTACCAGTCTCTGAATGCTGAGCTCTGTATAACCCCGCCCACACCACTAATTGGCAGCTTTCTGCCCATGTACAGTGTATACAGAAGGCTGCCAATCAGTAGTGGGCGGGATTATACAGAGCTCATAAAAATGGAAAACTACACGTCAAAATATTTACAAGTCCTTTGGAGAATCTCCTGCTGCTAAAACGGTTGATTTTATAAAAACCACAGCAAGCAGATCAGTAAGTGAAACACCACTGGAATCAGGGTCTCTTTCACTATATTATGCTGCTCACAGATTAGATGGCAAAAACCTGTTGACAGATTCCCTTTAAGACTATATGCCAGTACATTCACAATTGATTCCACGTATATGAGTTGGGTTGTAAAACAATTCTGCATCCAATGTTCCCTTGTACAAGCTACCTACTCATCCTAACTTTGCATAAATCTTTGCATATTATTATTTTAGGAAATTAAAGTCATCAGGAAATGCTCACTTTAGTGATTTGATATGCAAACTGTTTCCAGAGAACTTAGAAGAAGATCCCCCAGGGTATTACAATTACAATGGAGGGTAAGTGTACGTTCAAGCGCTTTTTAAGCACTTTTTGCAGCTCAAGGAATGCAAGGGAAAGAAAAAAAAAAGCAAGCGTGAATGAGACTTCTGAAATCTCATTCACTTTGCTAGTACTTTAAAATGCCACAAAAAAAGCTGCAAAAATGCTATGTGTGGACATACCCCAAGTGCTTCTAGGTTGTGTCACGCAACACACACAGATAGGCCGGGCCCACACGGGGATATACTGCGATCCTCGCATGACACTCTGCTGACGCTCGCATCACAGCAGGAGCCGAGTGTCATGCGAGTGTCATTGCGACTGAGGTCCGATTGGACCTCAGCTGTGGGGGGCGGGGGTGGCAGGCACTGAGGAGGGGTGGGCCGGCTCTAAGGAGGGGCGGGAGGGATTTATCTCCCTCTCTCCTCTGTTGCCGGCTATTGCCATTCTCGCCCTACACTCACATTACACCGGTTTACCACGAGTGCAGTGCGATTTTTCTGTCGCCCCATAGACTTGAATGGGTGCGAGAGAAACAAGGATCACATTGCACCTGCAGCATGCTGCGACTGTTTTTTCGGTTCGATTAGGGCTGAGAAAATAATTGCTCATGGGTGATGACACATAGGTTAACATTGGTCCGAGTGGTATGCGATGTTTTATCACATTCCACTCGCTCCGATTTTCATGCCGTGTGTCTTAGGCCTTATGCAGATGGATGTGGCATGGCAGCAATCTAATGTGTCTGGGGTCCTCCTGACTGCCTGTACAGCACACACATGGGGAAATGGGGATCAGGCATGAACATGGGGAAATGGGGATCAGGCATGTTGGTTTTCCACATGCTTGATCCTATGTTAGGATCAAAGATGAGCAGCTTTCAGTATTGTCAGGCTGGGTCTTGTCGCTCTCCCCTGTTGTATACACTTGCATACTCAACTGAACTTCCACCTGTACATGAAAAAGAGTGAGGTAGATGACCATCTTGTTTTTCATGATTGTTTTCCGGTTGCAAATGGTTTAAAACAAAAAACTGTGCTTTGCTCACCATCCCTGGGTCCAGTGCAGAGTCTCCGCCGCTGATATTAGTGTTTGTTGTTCTCTACAGCACTGATGTGGTTGACAGCGCCGCAGCCAAAAGCTTCCTCAGCGTGGCTCGTGCCGTCATTATGGGAAGAACCACAGAGCGGAGATATTGACTGTAGCTCTGTCGATGTGACGTTAGCACTTGAGACAATAACAGACCCCGGGAGCAGAAGGCAAGATTTAGCACTGGAGTCAGGAAAGTTGAAAAAAGCAGAGTTGGTTGAACTGCAGCCAGGGGCTTACCGAAACCAGAACACCCCTTTAAGGAAATTGCCCAACTGAAACACATGCAACGTATTCAGTTAGGTTGCCCTATAAACAGTGTGTTATTTCTGTATCGAAAAGGATTGAATATTAGCTACAATTTGACACAAATATATGAGAAGTTTATTTCCACCGAAAAGGAGACTGGACTTAAAAGGGAACCTGTCGTCACTTTTTCGGCCTATAAGCTGCGGCCACCACCACCGGGCTCTTATATACAGTATTCTAAAATGCTGTAAGTAAGAGCCCAGGCCGGCAGTATAAAAAAAAAAAAAAAAGCACACACACTTTATAATACTTACCTAACAGTCGCGCGGTTGGCCAGAGGAGCGTCTCCGGTGCTGCCTCTTTCGGCCATCTTCGTCCTCCTTCTCTAGCATGTCCGACGTCATCCACACTCCCCGGCATTCAGGTCCTGTGTGGGACCAGCGAGTGTGTATGACATAGACGCGTAATGCACACAGAAGTCAGAAGGAGGACGAAGATGGCCGAAAGAGGCGGCGCCGGCACCGGACAACGGAGACGCCCATCTGGCCAACTGAGCGACCATTAGGTAAGTATTATAAAGTGTTTTTTATGTTATACAGCACAGCCTGGGCTCTTATATACAGCATGTATGAATGCTGTATATAAGAGCCCGGTGGTGGTGGCTGCAGCTTATACGCCAAAAAAGTGGTGACAGGTTCCCTTTAAATCCATGTCCGACAGTATATCAGAAGATGATCTGTCCCGGGAGTGGCAACGAAATAATGGGGCGGAGCAGACGAGTACTAGTCCATACAATGCTTAATCCGACCTCTGAGATTGCTTATAACAGCTGATCAGTGAAGGTGCCAGGTGTCAGACTCCACTGATCTGATATTGATGACCTATACTAAGGATACATCAATAATATCATGGCGATTGAAAACCCGTTTAATAAGACATAGCCACTCTTGTATGGAGATGTCAAGATAGCACAAACTAAATTTATAGATCATCATTACTAGTAGCGATAATGTCTTTGTTGATCATACCTGGTCTTGGGTCACCAGTGAATACACATAGAGTGGGAGAAGTAGTCTGTTCAGCAGATGGTCCGTTAGGACATCATTAAGAAACTCGCAATTAATAATCAGAATATCATTGAGATAATTCAAGTGATCCAGATGCTGTGATACCAAATTACTGAGACTCCCCCGATTCTTGTGTCTGCAAAATAGATGAACATGAAATGAACATACTAATACGGGATACTGGTACGATGTACAGAACATGCATTTCTAGTATCTAGTTACTTCCAATGTATCATTGAAGATAATACAATGTCACCCGCAGTAATGATACGTGAAGTCAGAACAAATCATTTTACATGAAGAAACTGCAAAGCAAGAACATAATAAAAAAATGAAATCATAAAGAACACGCAGCAGGACACTAAGAGCAGCGTATAAGTAAGTATACATGAAGGTGATGGATAAAGCAGGTCAGGCACTAGGATGAGTTCCTTCAAACCATTACCATCTATTGTACAGATACTGTATACTCATACTTTGTATTCATCTCCAGTTTTAGGCATATTAAATGTAGTTACATAGGTTGAAATAAGACCTAGGTCCACCCAGTTCAACCTTCCTCCACCAGTTCTACATTTTGTCCCTAAATCATTTATAACCGACAATGTTGTGTGTACTGAGGAAATCATCCAGCCCTTTTTTAAAAACTGTTCTAGTGTTAGCCATTACTACCTCTTGTGGTAGGGCATTCCACAGTCTTAGGCTATGTGCACGCGCTGCGTTTTTTTGACGCTGCGTTTTTGACTTCTAAAAAACGCACAAAAACGCACCCGCGGCAAAAAAACGCGGCAAGAAACGCCTGCGTTTTTGGCTGCGTTTTGCTGCGTTTTTGATCTCTGCGTTTTTCTGCATTTTTCCAATGCATTGCATGGGGGGAAAACACAGAAAAACGCAGGAAAGAATTGACATGTCCATTTTTTTTTTTTTTTTTTTAAGCTAAAAAAAGCAGCTTAAAAAAAAAAAAAAGTTGTGTGCGGACAGCAAAAATGAAAACTCAGACTTTGCTGGGGAAGCAAAGTCATGCAGTTTTGAGGCCAAAAACGCACCTGAAAAACACGCAAAAACGCCGCGAAAAACGCACTGTGTGAACTTACCCTTACTGCTCTGATTGTAAAGAACCCTTTCCTATTTAGGCCGGTTTCACACAGCCGGCTTTTCGCTGATTTGCCGGTTCCGGCGTATGCCAGTACAGTGTATACAGTACAGTGGCAGTGCTGTAACTTCCAGGTCACATGCTCCGGTTACATGACAGCATGTGACCGGAGCTTGTCGCTCTGCCACTGTACTGTGTACACTGTACTGGCATACGCCGGAACCAGCAAACCAGCGAAAAGCCGGCTGTGTGAAACCGGCCTTAGGTGTCGGAATCGCTTTTCTTCCACTAACAGTGAGTGCCCCCTGGTCCTTAGTATTGTCTTTGGAATAAATAAGTCATGTGCCAGTCCTTTATATTGACCACACATGTATTTATACGTATAAATGAGATCTCCTCTGAGACGTCTTTTTCCTAATCTAAACAAATCCAACTTATTTAACCTCTCATCATATGGAAGGCCTCCATTCCTTGCAATAATCTAGTTGCTGCCTTGGAACTGACTCTAAAATCTCAATATCCTTTTTAAAATGTGGCACCCAAAACTGGATCCCATATTTCAGATGTGGCCTTACAAGTGATTTATAGAGGGGTAACAATACGTTGGGATCATGGGATCTAATCTCTCTTTTTATACACCCTAAAATCTGGTTTGCTTTTGCAGCTGCTGCTTGACATTGAGCGCTGCTGCTCTGCTTGCTTGTAGTTCTGTAGTCCTAAGTTTACTTCCATTTCATGTATATGCAGCAATATGATTACTCCATCCTAGTTGAATTAATTTACATTTATCAATGTTAAATCTCATTTGCCAAGTGTCTGTCCATGCCGACATCTTAAGGTCTGTTTGTAATATCCTACATAGTTTGGTGTTCTCAGCAGCTAAGACTGACACTTTACTATCTATCCCATCCAAAAGGTCATTAATACAGAAATTAAAAAGAATCGGTGCCTGCACAGATCCCTGCGGTCCCCACTGCTGACTATGGCCCAATTAGAGAATGTACCATTTATTACTACTCTTTGTTTCCTATCTTTTAGCCAATTCCATACCCATCTGCTTATTTAAGTGGATCTTCGAGACTAGAAAAAAGAAAGAAAATGTCACTACAAAAATAGATTCCTAAATACCTTTAAGCTGAAATAAGAAGAGGCTGCTCACACTGCTGTCCATGTCTATCTTATGGATTACTTGAGATATCAGTGGTGCTGAAGTAAGAGGCTGCTCATACTGCTGTCCACCATGTCTACCTAATAGTGAAGCTATCAGGAGTGCTGAGGGAAGAACAGGCTGCTCCAACTGCTGTCCATCTTGTCTATCTGATATAATAATGGCCATACCAGGGGTGCTGAGGTAAAAAGAGGCTGTTCATACTGCTGTCAATCATGTCTTTCTGATCTAATTACTGAAGATACCAGGGGTGCTGACGCTCATACTGCAGCTAACCTGGTCTTGTTTTATTATATCCAAAAGGAACCTGTCATGTGCAATATGCACCCAGAACCACAAGTAGTACTGGGTGCATATTTCTAATCCCTGTATAACCGTCCCTGTATACGCTAGCATAGATAGAGAGATCTTTAGAAAAAGTATTTCTAAAGATCATCTATGATATGCTAATGAGCGCTGGAGACTAGTCGCAAGGGGGTTCGTTCCTGCGCTCATTCTGCCCTATTAGCATAGTAGCACACCCACAGAGGCATGCCAGCATGCTATTCAATGCAGCATCACCAGCGGTGACGTGCATGCCTGCGTCCGCTCTCACCGCTGATACGAAGTTCTGGCACTTTCGGTGATGCACACCAGACCTCTCTGAAGCCAGGATGCGTACCAGCTTCATACTACATATAAGCGGAAGTTCCCGGCATTCAGATCAGTGGTGACAGTGCACACAGGTACACGAGTCACGGCTGGTGATGCTGCATTGAATAGCCCATGCTAAGAGGGTGGAATGAGCGCAGGAACTAGCACCCTTGCGACTAGTCCCATCACTCATTAGCATATCATAAAGGATCTTTAGAAATACTTTTTCTTAAGATCTTTTTATCTATGCTAGTGTATACAGGGACGTTATACAGGGATTAGCAATATACACCCAGAACTGCTCGTGATTCTGGGTGCATATTACACCTGACAGGTTCCCTTTAAATACTTGAACGACAAACACCATAATAAAATGTAAGGTATAAATTACATATATTATCATCCCATTCATCCTTAACAGAGCCAGTAAACTAAACCGCCTAGTAAAAAGTAAAAAAAAGAATGGTTTAAAAAAAAAAAAAAAAAGGGACGAGAAAAAAACACAACTTTTTAGACCTCCTTGATCCAAGTATTTTGGAGGGATGCCATATTACACCCCCTTCATTTTCCTCACCATTGACCAAAAGATGTACTTTTTCCTTTCACTTTAATCCTTGCTAACATTACTACCCATGAGATTTGCTGTATCCAATCCCTTTTTCGGTGAGTTTTTTTGACATCCAATGCACCTTTCCCTTTCTAGAACAGGTTTTTGTCAGTGGAATAAGACACTGACCATCTTGATGTATTATAGTGATTACCTCTTAAGACAAAACGAATGCGATTTGCTAAATAATTAAATTATTTAGAAAATGTATTTAAAATTACATTTTCTTTCTTTTTCTATTCTTGAAGAAGAATTTCACTTCAAAACAAAGTTACCGTTTTTCATCCTCGGCTGATTCTGCATTGCCAATTCTTGACTCTTTCTTTACAAGCTAAAAACTGTGATATCATATAATCCACAGAAGCAAGAAAGTTACAGTAGGATGTGATATTTTATAGATATGTTATATCATACTTTTAAGTGAATGCACCATCCTTAGAGTTTACACTAATCCATAGGTGGACATATCCTTGGTGCAATGGGGCCTCTAATAGGTAAAAGGGGCCATTTTTGATTTCAAAGCAGGTCGTGTCACAGACACAAAGAGGTGCCCTGATATTGTTCTTGCAAAAATCAGAAATCCGAGCACTCCCAATTGCATGAAAATTGCTTTTCATTTTACAGTGCAGTGAATCCAGTTATGGGTGAAAACGTTTCGGTTCTCACTCAGACCTTCATCAGTTCAACGTGGTGCCGCCTGTAAGACTGCCTGAATTGGTGGCGTGAAGAGAGTTTCCACGGCTGAGAGAGCGGCTTTATATTGTTCTTGCACTGGAGCCCTCTGCCATCTGCATCCGCCACTGCATAGATCAGCGATATTCTGTAGGCCCCGCTATGACTCACTGAGGAACCACACTGCCTCCACTGAGTTGTCTTCCCATAGTGCATTCAGGTGCCATCTCTTCCCCACGTAAGTGACATACACACTCAGCCGTCCACATGATGTAAATGAAAATGGAATTCATCAGATAGGCCACCTCTTCTATTGCTCCAGGCTGAGGTTCTGACCCAGTCAATTAGCCATAACAATTTCTTCATTGTCAAAGCCATTCCGATCCTTAAGGTGGCCCATCTTTCATCACTCCTCGGCACTTTGATTGACAGCCTCCTCTGCACACACATCCTGCACACATACACTGCAGAGAGATGTTAGTAGAAACACCCATCAGATACCGTGTTTTTCCAAAAATAAGACACTGTCATACTTTTTTTGCCCTGAAAAAAAGCGCTAGGGCTTATTTTATAGGGGTAAGTTTACTTTCCCCAAAGAGCAGACCCCCCTTCCCAGGAGAATCATACTTACCAGATCCCGGACGTCTGCGAGGCTCCCAGGTCCTCCGGCGATCAGTGGGTGCTCCCAGCAGGTATGCTGCACGCCACCCTCACATACATCAGAGTGTGTGTGTGTACACAATCTCAGGATTCTCTGATGGCCAGAAGCAAATCGGTATCGCTGGATGTGGCTATTGCGGGTGTGCGATCTGATGTGTGCAGGTGTGCGATCTGATGTGTGCAGGTGTGCAATTTGATGTGTGCAATTTGAGGTGTGCAATTTGATGTGTGCGGGTGTGCGATTTGATGTGTGTGATTTGATGTGTGCGGGTGTGTGATTTGATGTGTGCGGGTGTGCGATTTGATGTGTGCGGGTGTGCGATCTGATGTGTGCAGGTGTGAGATCTGATGTGTGAGATCTGATGTGTGAGATCTGATGTGTGTGATCTTATGTGAGCGATCTACTGTGTGTGGGTGTGTGTTCCGCTTCAGGTCCTCCTGTTAGCCATCTGATGAGTATGATTGCGGGGTCTTCTGTCTTCTCTCTTTTGGGGGTGTCTGGCTTTCTATAATGTAATGCCCTGCAGTATTCTTTAACTTTTTTAGTTGTATGGACACTTCAATATTGAACCGCGACTACGCCTTATTTTTGGGATAGGGGCTTATATTTAAGCCTCGCTTTAAAGAGGCTGAAAAGTCCTGATAAGGCTTATTTTTGGAAAACATGGTAGGTAAAGGCTCTCCATGCAGTCTCACATGTATGAGCATGCATCTTATAAAGTGGAGCTATGTGTGCTCATTGTTACGCAGTCTCCACTATATGGGATTACTGTTGTGGCATGACGCCTCTGATCTCCCAGGAATCTGCTCCAATTAGGTTATAAAGCCAAATGACACTCCAGACGCAGCCTCGCATCCTCTGCTGCCATCCTTACCCATTCAAGAATGTGGTCTATTAATTTAGCCAAATTACAATCACTTTAATGGATTGTTGCAGAATATGGATTACGCTACCACTCCAATCACTCAAGCACAACAAGCAAGGCTTCAATTAGTACATGAGGAGGCTGCTGTGGGGGCCAATGACCCGGAGGAAGCTGTGAATAATTCATGCAATCCAATTAAGAGGCAGTCATCTGATCATTCAGAATGTAGGGGATTAAAGGCATCAGGATTAAGCACTTGTTTATAAAGGAAAAAAATCAACACGGTGGCAAGAATGATCTAAATCTTGGCTGCAGCCCCGATGGCTCTAAGAGTCCTCACAGGGGTTCTCATTGATAAATCTTCATTTCTGCAACTCGGCAATTTTGAGATTGTTAATGATCAATCCAGCGATGCATAAACAACACTCCTCGCAATAAAAGTGGTGGAGGGGGAAGAATATGCCAAGCCAGCGTTTTCTTAGGCTACAAAGTGTAAGCCGCACACTCTTTACTGTTACTTATTCCTACTTGATGGAGCATGCTGCAAGGAAACCACTAAATCCAACTACAATGAATTATCAGAGGGCTTGGCAGAAGATTGCCAAAAAACACTGACTGGGGTAATGCTAGGTACCAGTGAGCAGAAATATTAAGACTAACCTACAAAATGTCATAAGTAGCCAATTTTGGAAGTATATGAAGTGATCCAGTTCCTATTGTATAAACAGATCCTACCACTGAATACTCACAGGAAAATCTGTTTCCATTAAAAAGGAACCTGTGACCAGGTTTTCACTACCTCATCTGAGAGCAGCATAATGTAGGAAAAGAGAACCAGATTGCAACAATGTATCACTTAGTTTACTGGGTGCAGCAGGAGTGACACAATCACAGTTCTTCGATGTGCAATGAAGTAGAGCTCAGAAAACTAACCCCGCCCACAGCAGGCTCTCTGTACATTGTATATTGATAGTGAGCTGCTTATCAGAAGAGGGGGAGTGGTCGGTCGACTTGGAACAAGGCAGCTGGTCCCAGCAAAGATAAATTTTGGTGATTAAACCTTCATTGTAAGCAAACAACAGCACACAGCTTAAAGGGAATCTGTCACCAGGTTTTTGCTCCGCCATCTGAGAGCAGCATAATGTAGAGACAGAGACCGTGATTCCAGTGATGTGTCACTTACTGAGCTGTTTGCTGTCAGTCATTTTGATAAAATCAATGTTTCCTCTGCTGCAGATCTAACAGTTATACAAAGCTCATGAATATGATGGACTAACTGCAGCACGCCAAGTAGTCCTCTAATGCTAAAATCACTGGTTAATCGATAGTATATTATCAAAACTACACTAAGCAGCTCAGTAAGTGACACATTGCTGGAATCAGGGTCTCGGCCCCTACTCTATGCTGTGCTCAGATTAGGTGGCAAAAACATGGTGACAGAGTTCCTTTAAAGACATAAATTTAATTACAAAATCTTCAGTTTTACTCAAATTTGCTGATGCAAAAAATGAATGAACTTCACATCAAAAACTACTACATCTGGCATTTTGAATGACTTCCATGATTTTTAAAGACATCACCGAGTCTTTTAGGCAATGAATGATCATGTTTGTGACATATTACAACATTATCTTTTTCCATTTTTCAAGAGCAACCTCTCTTACAGCCTGGATACTGGATGGGGAGTGATGACAACTGGTCTCTTCAGAATGTGGTGATAGATTCCCTTTAATAAAGGACACTGCTGAAACCGGTGTTTCAGATTCCATAGCAAAAACCTGCTGACAGGTTCCCTTTATATACAGTATATCATTTTGGAGGGGAGACACTGGCTCGCTTTACTGAGACTAGCTGAAGGCAGAGACTTTCTGGCATTGCACCATCGTTAAAACATGCAGATTAGCTCCCTTCAGGTAGGAAAGAATATTCTCTAGCACCACCTATAGGGAAAAAATCCTGTAGGTCCATGAATATTCTGTAATGTAGCACTCTCACAACAATGTTTAGCTAGTAGTCGATCTGTAATAGTCATGGTGTGTACAGTACATATGGTCATACCGTGGGGGGGGGGATAAGTATTGAACACGTCCCCAACTTCCTAACTAAATATATTTCTTAAAAGGTGCTATTGACTTTAATTTCTCACCACGTTGGTAAAAACGAATCCATTGGACACAGACAAAAAAAATAAAATAAAAAAAACCATAGAGGTCCACAAATTAGGTTATTGGTAATAATAAAAAATGACAAAGGGAAAAAGTATTGAACATGAAAAGAAAGAGGTGTGAGAAGCCATGGAAAGTCATGACACCAGCTGATATCTATCAGTAATTGGAATCCTACTACTTCGTGAAAAATATCAGCTGGTTAGACTGATGGCTAATAAAAAGGTGTCTCATTACCAAGGTTACACACAAGAAACATCTCATGATGGGTAAAACCAGTGAGCTGTCTCAAGACCTTCACAACCGTATGTTTGCAAAACATCCTGATGACATTGGATAAAGAAGCATTTCTAAACTACTGAAGACTCCAGTGATACTATTCGGCCTACAATCCAGAAGTGGAAAGAACATCATGTCACCAATAAACCAGCCACAACCAGGTGCTACCCACAAGACTTCAGACAGAGGAGTGAAAAAAATGATCAGAAAATATGTTTAAGAGCCAAGGATCACCTGTGGAAAACTACAGAAAGACCTGGAATAAGCTGGTACAATTGCGTCAAAGAAAACAATAAGTAATGCACTCATCCTCCATGGCCTGTATGCACACTCACAACACAAGAATCCATTGCTGAAGAAAAAGCATGTTCAAGCGCGTTTAAAGCTTGCTTAAGAACATTTAGGCAAGCCTGTGCAATAGTGGGATAATATAGTCTGGTCACATGAGACCAAAATGTAATTCTTTGGAGGCCAAAATGCACTGCATGTCACTCCAAAAACACCATACCAACAGTGAAGTTTTGAGGTGGGAACAACATGGTGTGGGGCTCTTTTTCAGCATACAGCACTCGCAAACTTCATATTATTGAAGGAAGGATAAGTGGACAAATGTATCAACACATTCTTGATAATAATCTGCTGCCATCTACCAGGATGATGAACATGAAACAAAAGTGGACATTTCAACAAGAGAATAATCCCAAACACAGCCAAAGAAACTCAATTGGTTTAAGAAAAAGAAAATGAAGCTGCTAGAATAGCCCAGCCAACAAGCTAACCTGAATCCAATGGAAAATGTATGGAAGTAACTAAAATTTAGAATTCATAGAAAGAGTCCACCAAACCTTCAGGATTCAAAGAGCGTTGGAAGAATGGGCCAAAATCCCACCTGAGCAATGCATGTGACTAGTTTCTCCATATGTAAGTATATGAACATATGCATTGTATACACTATAACTGGAACTAAGATATACAAATTTTGGTGACATCACTGGACATTGGCAGGGATTAAGAACACATCATGAGCAAATGTGGTGCCAATATTCAAAAAAGGGACAAAAACTGAGCCGGGAAATTATAGGCCGGTAAGTTTAACCTCTACGGTTGGTAAAATACTTGAGGGTTTCTTGAGAGATGCTATACTGGAGTATCTCAAGAAAAATAACCTTATGACAGAGTATCAACATGGGTTTATGAGGGATCGATCCTGTCAAACTAATTTGATCAGCTTCTATGAAGAGGTAAGTTCAAGTCTGGACCAGGGAAATGCAGTGGATGTTGTGTATATGGACTTTTCAAAAGCTTTTGATACGGTGCCACACAAAAGGTTGGTACATAAAATGAGAATAATGGGGATAGGGGAAAATATGTGTAACTGGGTTAAAAACTGGCTCAGTGATAGGAAACAAAGGGTAGTTATTAATGGTACGTACTCGGACTGGGTCTCAGTTCATAGTGGGGTACCACAGGGGTCAGTATTGGGCCCGCTTCTTTTCAACATATTTATAAATGACCTTGTTGGGGGCATGCGGAGTAGAATTTCAATATTTGCAGATGATACTAAACTCTGCAGGGTAATCAATACATAGGAGGATAATTTTATATTACAGGGAGATTTATGTAAATTGGAGGATTGGGCTGAGAAGTGGCAATTGAAGTTTAATGTAGATAAATGTAAGGTCATGCACTTGGGTAGAGGAAATAACATTTATGATTATGTACTTAATTGTAGAACACTGGGTAAAACAGACACAGAAAAAGACTTGGGTGTATGGGTGGATGGTAAACTTCACTTTAGTGGACAGTGTCAGGCAACTGCTGCCAGGGCTAATAAAATAATGAGATGTATTAAAAGAGGTATAAGTGTTCATGAAAAAAATATAGTTCTACCTCTGTACAAGTCACTAGTGCGACCGCACTTAGAATACTGTGTACAATTCTGGTCACCGATATATAAGAAGGACATAGCTGAACTGGAGAGGGTGCAGAGAAGAGCCACCAAGATTATTAGAGGAATGGGTGGGCTGCAATACCAAGACAGGTTATTAAACTTGGGGTTATTTAGTTTGGAAAAACGAAGGCTTAGGGGGGATCTAATCACAATGTATAAATATATGAGGGGACAGTACAGAGACCTTTCCAAAGATCTTTTTACACCTAGGCCTGCGACTGGAACAGGGGGCATCCGCTACGTCTTGAGGAAAGAAGGTTTAATCATAATCACAGACGAGGATTCTTTACTGTACGAGCAGTGAAACTATGGAACTCTCTGCCGCATGATGTTGTAATGAGTGATTCACTACTAACATTTAAGCAGAGCCTGGACGCCTTTCTTGAAAAATTTAATATTACCAGTTATGTATATTAGATTTTATGACAGGGTATTGATCCAGGGAACTAGTCTGATTGCCGGATGTGGAGTCAGGAAGGACATTTTTTCCCCATTGGAGCTTGTTTGACACATTGGGGTTTTTTTTGCCTTCCTCTGGATCAACATGTTAGGCTACGGGTTGAACTAGATGGACTTAGAGTCTCCCTTCAACCTTAAAAACTATGATACTACTATGATACTATGATCATACGCAATTCTCAATAAATACAGGAGGTAGAACAATATTATTACTAGATGTGTCAGGTTTCAAGACAGGGAGGACCTCACCTTAAAGAATAACAACTTAGTATAATGAATTAGTGGAGAATTTCATGGCTGTCACTCATACAGACAAACATTACATACTACAAGAGGAATGTGCTTTGGCGCTGAAGAAATCAATCCAAAAAATAATGAGTGAGAGATATCAAAACTGTTGCAAAATAAATGTAAAGCAACTGCCTAAGGCCTAAGCCATATGGCGAGAAAATCGGTGCGAGTGGAGTAGTGTGATAAAACATCGCATTCCACTCGGACCAATTTTAGCCTGTGTGCCAGCACCCATGAGCGATTATTTTCTCAGCCCTAATCGGACCGAGAAATAGGGAATATACCGCAGTGAGGTCAATCAGTGAGCGATTTTTCTCTCGCCCCATAGAGTTGAATAGGTGCGAGAGAAAGTCTCGCATTACAGTCGCAGCATGCTGTGATTGTTTTCTCGGTCCGATTAGGGCTGAGAAAATAAATCGCTCATGTGCACTGACACACAGGCTAGAATTGGTCCGAGTGGAATGTGATGTTTTATCGCACTCCACTCGCACCGATCTTCTCGCCTCTTTTCTAGGCCTTAGGCAGGGATTAGCGGTATGCACCCAGAACTGCTTGTGCTACTGGGTGCATATTGGACCTGACAGGTTCCCTTTAAGCGCTTTGCTCAGGAACCCGCCTGAAAAAAGAAAAAAAAAAAAAACCAAAAAAAAAACCGGGACTGTGCACATAACCCTAAAAAGGACAATTCCACAATGCTGCTTATTCACATACATTAGGCTAGGTTCACACTTCCGTTAAATTGTATCAGTCACAATCCGCTGCTCTGGTAAACAACGGAATCCGTTTGGCGGATTCAGTTGTTCCCATAGACTTGTATGAGCGGCGGATTGTGACTGATGATGCGTTGCACCCTCTGCCCGACTGATCAGTCACGGAACAACTGACCGCCGGGTGGAAGGAACGCAGCATGTAACGTTTTTTGAGCAGCGCAATCCGTAGGATTTTGCTGCGCATGCTCACTCTGGCTCCCTGCACACGTAACTAGGATACACATCGGGTTACTAAGCAATGCACTTTGGTTAGTTACCCGATATTTACACTGGTTACGTGTGCAGGGAGCTTGCGCTAAGCGGTGTACGCAGGTAACCAGTGTAAATATCGGGTAACCAAGGAAAAAGTGCTTTGCTTACCTGATATTTACCCTGGCTGTGCAGGGAGCCTGACACTTCACCGCTCAGCTCCGCCCCCTCCCGCACTCCGCATGTATACACACACATACACACTCACACCCACACCCACTCTCACGTCTTGCAGTTCCCGCGGCACTGACATCCTCAGCGCCACGACCCCGCTTGACTCCACCCAACCCGAACTCCACCCCCCCGCACACAACGGAGTCCGACAATGAATTCTGTTCATTGTCATCCGTTGTACAATGCATCAGTCACATGCGTCAAGCGACGCATGTGACTGATGCAAAACAACGGACGTGTGAACCTAGCCTTACCAATGCACACTACAATTTTTACACTACACAAAGAGCCTCATTTACTTACTCTTCGTCGGTCTGGACACACTTATCAAGCTCGATCACATGAATCCCGATGAACCAAACCAGATTCGAAAAATACGGCACAGCGGTTTTATCTCTAATATAGTGTAACATGGGCTGGTTGTTAACTGAAAATAATAATAAAAAACAGAAATATGTTAATATATGAGATTAGCACAGGCAATACATTAAGTATAAAAAAAGAAAACATTTAATTAAACAACAAGCCAATGACCTTGAAAGGTCTGTGTCCATTAAGCTAAAATAAGGTAAAGCCTGTATATTTGTACACTCAGCAGTGGATTTAACGATTATAGCTTATGCCGTAAATGTGTAACAATATTTCCTTTTTTTATTTGCTTACTCCAATTACAAAAATGTTATGGCTGCCACAGCGTGGAGAGGGCTTGTAAATCTATGTTTAGTAATGAGGCCGTTAGCGGCAATTAAAGTAAACAGCAAAAGCAAGGGGCAAAAAAAAATGCGTGTGCGCATAATATACATTAATATTTTTATAATATATATAATATATATATATATATATATATATATACACACACACACACACAAATATGAGTGTATAATATAGATATATATTATATACACACACATACACACACACACACACACACATATATATTATATACACATACATACACACACACACACACACACACACATATACAGTGACAAGTAGTGTTTTGAGCTATTGAATTTCGGGTTCCTTATTTCACCATCTAGCTTTGAGAGTTAGACGACCTTCATTTTATAGACAATCATCTTGGCTATGTCATACATAAATGTGACTTACAACTATTTAGCATATGATTAGTTATGCAGATTCTTCTCAGGTCACTGCATTGTTACGGTTTTGCTCCTGGTGTTTGAAAAATTATTTTCTTCCTGTATTCTACTAATTACAACCTGTTCTCACATTCCGTAATAGCTCAGTGTGTTATTAGGATGATTCCCAAACAAAAGATCACTGGTTCAAATCAAGGAGCAGCCATGAAGAAGACTTCAAGAAAAGAGACATCATCATTCAGCTCATTGATCGCAGTCTCTCCGCCTAGAAAATTGCTAAACTGCATCATGTGAGGCCATGACAGTGGGAAGAATATGAAATGAAGTCCATCCATCCATTCAAAAGCCAAGATGTGGACGTCCAGGCAAAATATCGCAGTCAACAAGTCGGCTCATCACAAGGTCTACCAGTTTTGGTGTGAAAAACTCGGTACTGGAGGTGGCTCGTATGCTTCATAATAGTAAGATCACAGACGTCTATGCAAGCACTGTGTGACGCATGTTACACATGTCTGGAATGGTGGCCTGAAAAAAGATGATGAAGCCTCGACTTTAATATTGTCATAAGAAGCTTTGGTTTAAGTTTGCAAAAAAAAAACCCCAAAAAAAACTAAAAAGTGGATTATAAATGGGGGAGATAAAAGTAAATAGATTAGGCTCTAATTGGTGTAAATGGGTCTGGAAGAAAAAAAAAAGGATAAGGGGCTAGCAGATCGAGAAATTGAAGGAACTGTCAAGTTCAGTATAGAAAGCCCAATTATATATGGGGTTATTTCAGAGCCAAAGGCATTGGATACTTTACAAGGATCAATGGTGGTCTCAATGCGGAGTTATATGCGAGTATACAACCAGATGAGATACTTCATACACACGAGTACTATGGGTATGAAAAGGACAACAGTATTTCAACAGGACAACGACCCAAAGCATACATCAAGATAGGCAAATAAATGGTTCAATGACAATGAAGTAGAGGTGCTGGATTGGCCCCCACAGTCGCCATACCTTAATCAAATTGAACAGTGGTGGTTAGAGTTGAAGAAAAAGTGAGTCGACCAGTATGCACCAACACTGGAAACGTACAGACGAGACATGGGATCAGATTTTGGTTGAGACATGCTTGACACTGATCGAGAAAATGCCCAAAATGATTCAGGCAGCGTTGTAAACCAAAAGATGGATTTACAAAATATTAAAAAAAAAAAAATAAGAATTTTAGATTTTTAGGAGGAAAACAGTAACAATGCAGTGACATAATCTGCATAACTAATCATATGCTAAATAGTTGCAAGTCAAATTTATGATAGCCAAGAGGATTGTCTATAAACTGAAATTAGTCTCACATTCAAAGCTGTAGGGGATGTTGAGATATGGAGCCTGAAAGTCAAACGTTCAAAACATTGTTACCCTTTTGATTGTCGGTGTATAAATATTGTGAAAAAGGAAAATCTAAGCAGAAAACTTCAAGATCATTCCAGTCTTTCAGAGTTCTGATCTGAAATATTTTCTGCTGGATCATTAGGAGAAACGTGAAAAGCATGGGTGCGTGACTTCTGTGGGACTTGCACAAAATGTTTCATTGCTTAACAAAGAGATTAATCAATTTATAATGCCAAGTGATTTTTTTTTAATTAGAAGTAATATTCTAAATGCACTTGCAGCAAGGGACTGAGCAGGTGTAGAACGGGTAAAGGGTTTTTTAGCTGGTCATGTGCCATAAATAACTTTAGAAACCCAGTACATAACATCTTTTTTTATGATGTTATCTACAATTGAAGGGAGGAGTAGAATAAAAGAAAAAGAAAAAAAAACAACAGCATGGAGTCCCCTCTATTTTTGATAACTAGGAAAGGTAAAGCAGACAGCTGGGAGCTGGTATTACCAGGGGGAGGGGGGACGGTTCATGGTCATTTGGCCCTTCCCATCTTAAAAACAGCAGCCTACAGCCGCCCCAGAAGTGGCACATCCATTAGAAGCATCAATTTTGGCACTTTGGTGTGGTGGCAATCAGGGTAATACTTTTGGAGTTTATGTCAGCTGTCAATTGACAGCTGGTGTCAAGCTCAGGGATTAGTAATTGAGAGGCGTCTATCAGACACCCACATTATTAATCCGGCAAGCATAGAGTTAAAAAAAACAAAAAAACCCACAAAAAAATAGTTTCTTTGAATAAAGATTCCACCACACTCCCTTGTTCATCAAGTAATTAATATATTCACCAATTAAAAATAAATCCTCAAAGTTCCAACATAATCCAAAGGTGTAATGTCCTGCAAAGCTCATCGAGACCTATGGCGCTTCGTTCTCAAAACAAGGCTTCCTAGGAACTGATGGGCATCGTTGGACATAAACACCATTGGATTACGTCAAAATTTCAAGGATTTCTTTTTAATTAAGAAACTGGTGAACGAAGGACTGTGGGGGGAGTGTTAACTCAAACAATTTTTTTTATGTGTGTGCGTGTTTTAACTCTACACTTGCCAGGTTAATAGGGAAGTCTAAGATGCTTATCCATTACTAATCCCTGAGCTTGATACCAGCAGTCAATTCACAGCTGACATCAACCCCAAAAAGTATTACACCGATGGCCACCAGATCAGGGCAATCGGTAAGAGTCGGGCAAAGAGCCAGAATTGGCGCATCCTATGGTGCCTATTTTTAGGCTGGGAAGGGGCAAATAACCAAGGCCCGTCAAAGCTTGATAATACCAGCTTGCAGCTGTCTGCTTTACCTGCGATGATTATCAAAAATAGGGGGGACCCCATGTCATTTTTATTTTTATTTATTGCCTATATACATTTGTTTAAAAAGGGCTATTGCACATATTTTACTTCCTTCTGTAGACTCCTAGCCCTCACTATGACCATTTTCTAGGCACTTTACAGCACAGAATATCAGGCCCACGTTGACTTATATGGAGTTAGGGGTCAGGTTCACATCCCGAACCCAATTTTTAATTAAAGTCTGGCTGAATCCGGCCAACCTGAACTTCCACGGATCTGCTCATCCCAAATGGTAGACTTTGAGTACTTGTAATACATAACCCACCCATGCTGTGGTAATAAAACAATCGACTATATTGAGCTTTAATTTATTGTGACCCAATAACTGAACCAAAAGAGATCTCGCCCCTCTCATGAGATGTGTATATCTCAATGCTAATGCCAATAAGGTAGCACTAATTCCACTTCATCTGCCTACCAAATTTATTAAAAGGGACCCATCAAACCTTTTCCATCCAAAATCATTTATAGGACTGTGTAGCACTTTAAAAATTAAGCCAGTTGATCTCTTTATGACACTAAAGTACGGCTTTGACAGAGAGAAATTGTGTTATGAAATTCTGCCCGGGAGCGCAGTGGGGTGTGACGATGCACTTACAGCTCGTCAGCCTCATGCTGTACTTCTGAACTAGCAGCACCCTCCCCTGGCTGACTAACAGCTCGTTTGCTCTGGTAAACTGGCCACTGACCTATCAGTCGACTTGGGCAGGGTGCTGTTAGTTCGGGAATACAGCGGAGGCTAAGAAGCTGTAAGTGCACCGTCACCCACCAACGCACTTCCACAGTGAGCTTCAAAACACGATTTGTCGCTGCTGTAGTAGAACTTTGGGATCATAGATGGATGTATTGGCTTATCTTTTGAAGGTTGCACTCATATTACTATTTGGTGGGAGTGGGTGGGCTTAACATTTCTGACGGGTTTCCTTTAGGTTTTAGTGATTTAATAATGTAATAGATGGCTTATAATAGGTTTCAATGTGAGCACCCGGTAAGTATGTACCACATTACACGTCCTTACTCTCGCCTGATTCAGTTATGAATTACAAAGCTAAAAAGTTTTACATAACCAAGATCCTGAGAGAAGATGAACCGTGATACCGCTAGGAGCCACGTGATCTCCAGGTCATCATCTCACCGGTGATGTATTTATGTTCATGCAAGCTTATTGATAAAGACACATGCACAGGAAAAGCAATGGTAAATGGTTAGCAAACTTACATGACACTGCGATATGGCACATAGGGATCACCAGTGAAGAGAGGGCAAGAAACAAAAAAATAGGGAAAATGATCAGAACCTGGGTCATTAAAGCATCAGATATCAATGTTAGGGCTCCCTCAGATTTACTATAGAAAACAATAAAAGCAAGAGCAAAAGGAGACATAGAAATAAAACTTCCCAATCCAAACGTCAACATTTTAAAGAGAATCTGTTAGCAGGTTTTTGCGATTTAATCTGAAAACAGCATAATGTAGGGGCAGAGACCCAGATTCCAGAGAGGTGTCACTTACTAGGTTGCTTTCTGTAGTTTATATTTAAAAAAAAAATGCAGTTTTATTTGCATCAGATATAGCAGTTCTCTAAATGCTGAGCCCTGTATAACCCCACTCACACCCCTGATTGGCAGCTGTTTGTGTACACTGCATAGGTGAAAAGCTGCCAATCAGTGATGTGATGGGGAGGGGTTACACAGGGCTGATAAATATGAGGACTAAATGGCAGCAGGCTAAATAGTACTACAATCACTATTTAAATCATCAGATTATCAAAACTACAGCAAGCAGCTCAGTAAGTGACACATCTATGGAATCAGGATCTCTGCCCCTATGTTATACTGCTCTCAGATTAGATGGCAAAAACCTGGTGACAGATTGCCTTTTCTTTAAGAGGTGAACATTTGACTTAGGTTTGCAAACATGAAGGAGCCCTGGAAATAACAAGTGCAGTATAACAAGCAGCCGTAGTTTTCTTTCCCTATATAACTACAGGTCATGGCATCATCCTCTTCATCCAAATCGTTGAGAACTTTATCCAATCATTTATTAGAATATTAGTACTTATTGCCCTTTGATTTAGCAGAAAATACCTTTATCAGCAGGCCGTTCACCAATATTTGCAAGGCTCCTGGAAAGCCTTGGAAAACTAGGATATAAAGGCAGGCTATTTTAGGCAAAATTTGCCTTTTATTTATAAAAAAAATAAATAAATTAATTAAAATTAAGTTCTTTTTTTGGGGGCAAACACTTACTTTTCTGAGTCCTTAGAGAAGATGGTTCAGCAAACGTTAATTGTTTTTGAACATGTCCCACCATATCAATATCCAACATCTTAAGTCTACAAGCTGTTTTTTCCTATTAAGTATCTAAAACGTGCGTCAAGGGGAATATTAAAACCTAAGAGTGCTTATAGAGACTACATGTAACCTTTACTTTCAGGACTTCGCCATTTGTGCTGCAGATAACAGCTTTCATGGTCTGCTGTGATTGTGAAGCTGTAGTTCGGTCCTGGTCACTATGTCTACAACCACTAGCTCGTATTCTACTTGCCACCCTTCCCAGTTTATAAGCCAACAAGTCCCATCTGAAGACAACAGTGTACAACTTTATTGAGTAATATACCGGTATATAAAATAAATTCAGCTATATCCACTCTCCTTCTCAACAGGGAGGAAGTAAAGGGCTGCGGTAATTTAACTCTTCTATTCTATTACTATTGACGGACACTGACGTTTCAGCTGGATGACTGGAGGAACGCTTCAAGGGAACCAATCATCAGGATTTTCGTATATGAGCTAAAGCCAGTGCTATACTGGCGCTATTAGGCTGCTTATTTACATACCTGTAGTGGGCAGCTCGGATGTTTAGGCTTTCAAATCCAAGAAAGTAAACTTTAAAAAATCGTCAACTTCTTGAGTGACAATTGCAACTGAGCAGATAATCTCTAGGTGGGTATTCATATGGATTCCCGCCCTGTGCTGCCTGTTCCTCCCTCTCTCTGTTCTCTATGCTAATTTTACTATTCATCTTTTTCGTCACCAAGATGGCGTCGGAGTTGGAGCCTGTGCATAGCGCTTATCTCCTGCACCATCTTTGTGAAGACCATGTTATTCTAGTCTTGTGCCTGAGAGGGCGGCGCATGCGCCCTCGCTTCTTCAGCTCTCATTGTGACCATGGGAACACGCGCGATCACAACAGGAATGGAAAAGAGCTGATCGTAGCAATTAGCTGCAGAAAAACCGGGTGGCCCGGTGTCCTCTTTTGTAGCTAATCGCTACGATCAGCTGTTCTCCACTCCTGTTGTGATCGCGTCTGCTCCCATGGTCACAATGAGAGCTGAAGAAGCGAGGGCGCATGCGTTGCTCTCTCAACCGGAAGAATAGAATAGCAGGGGATAACAAGTTCTTCACAAAGATGGTGCAGGATATAAGCGCTATGCGCAGGCGCCAACTTCCACGCCATCTTAGTGAATAGTAAAATTAGCATACAGAACAGAGAGAGGGAGGAACAGGCGGGGGGGGGGGGCGGGAATCCATATGAATACCCACCCACAGATTATCTGCTCAGTTGCAATTGTCACTCAAGAAGCTGACAATTTTTTAAAGTTTACTATATTGGATTTGAAAGCCTAAACATCCGAGCTGACCACTACAGGTATGTAGAGAATCAGCCTGATAGCGCCAGTATAGCACTGGCTTTAGCTTATATACGAAAATCCTGATTGGTTCCCTTTAAAAACTGTAGTACATAGTGGTTTTAAAACTTTTTCCAGTTAATTCTACTGAAGTCAAATCTACAAAAAAAAAAAAAAAGTTAGACATTCCTAAGAAATGAATGATAAGACAGCTCTCTTTCATTTCTTATCCGGCCTTGCACGACTTACTGCGAGCTGAATTTGTACTACAGTAATGCCTGGCTTTGAGGGTGGTGATTTTCACGGTCACAGAGAACCGTTTCTGTTTAATGCTCTTATGTGAACTTTTGAAATGAAGCACAATGTCCTAATACTTCTTTGGAAGATACTCGACACCATCCCCCAAACTGCAGAATTCGCTATCAAAACACAGCTCACTGCTGCCATCCTGTGGTTACTGCAGAGATTGCAATAAGCACAAATAATCCATGTATTAAAAAAATAAAAATGAACAAAAATCAGTAACTAGAAAGCATATGATGGAAAAAAAAAAAAAAAATTAAGCTAAATTGCACCACCAATAATCCATTTGAGCCCTCATTAGATTTTTTTGGCTTTTTAAAATTGGACATTGCAAAAATAAAAGCCAAAACAGCGTAATTGCATTTTTTTTTTTCACCCGTTAACCCCAGTTGGAATGTATTTTCCGATTTTGTATGATAAGATGAATGGTGCAATTAAAGAAAAAAACTTGTCCAAAAAAAAAAAAAATAAATAATAAGACCCTCCTATTGTAATGTAGCATGTAGATGGAAAAAATAAAATGATGGCTCTTAAAAGAGAGGGGAAAAATAAAAAAAATCGAAAAAATAAACAATTAATGAGCCCTTAAGGGTTTACGTCTCGCGAGCCCAGCAGCTAATCACCGCCGCTTCACTCTACCTGTGTAGAGCCTTATTCACCGCCCCGGCCGAGTTCCATTCTCTCCTGCTGCCACACGACCTTGCACATGCTTTTCTGCCTTCCTCCCGTCCACTGTACATGCTACACAGGGTTCCCGGGAATGCACCTAAAACGCGTGAGCGCACAGCGGCCCTCCTCTTAAAGGGTCGGCATGATATTTCTAGGAAATGCCTTTCAGCCTATGGCTGAGAGGAACTATGTATTTAAGGGACCATCTCATTAGGGGAGGTGCCTGCCCCACACCTTATGATAGTCAGTGTCCTGTCTGTTTACCTAGTTGTCAGGTCCCATTATTCCTGTGTTCGTTACCTATACCTGAGTGTGCCCACTATACTTGTCCGTACCCACCTGTCCAGCCATCCCACCTTTACCGACACCTGTCCAGGGGGTAAGGGGTTGGCTGCCACAGTCACTGCACTGGGAGTGGTACCTTTCATCTGTACCGCCCCGCGTCCTCGGCTGCGGCCACCGAGCTGCTCGGATCCGTGCTCGTGTACTGCGGGTGGTGGCTCGAGCCTCTCACGGACCCGGGGGTCACGTCGCTCTGAAAGGGGGTAGCGGCGGTGCACGCAGGGGTTTTGGGTGGAGTAGGTAAAGTTCGTGATGCCACCCACGGGTTGTGGCGATTGTATGGTGGACATCACCGCTGCTGTGAAGGTACAGGGCTCCCGGGAGCGGTGTAGTGGGCGCAGCTAGGTGTTGACCCCTCCATGGGTAGGGGGTGTTGGTCCCGGGGCCCGAGGGAGGTTGCATGGCGCAGTGTCGCGGTGCAGTGCAGTGCGGTGCCTGATGGCACTGTTGTATTCATGATTAAACCACACAGAGTCACTGGTAAACCACATTCGGTGAAGATCGGTGCCCGCAGCCGGCTGCGTGAGTCCCCAATAAGGGTGGTGATGTCACCTTTCTCCTGCACCTCTAATTGTGTGTTTTGACTCCAATGCTTCAGCAACGGTAGTCCGCTCCCCAACTTTTAGATGCCGGAGGAGCCCCTTTTGCCCGCAGGCGCCGGCCCGTGGATCTCTGGCCCTTGGCGGTGGCTCTTATCCGGAATCGGTGGGCTTTTGCTGTCAATCGCGACTTTGGGTGGGAATGAACCCCTGAGGTCCAGACCGCAATCAGTGAATTTGACTACACCTAGTGGCTTCTAGGCTAGTTCGGGGTCTGAGTACCCTGCCTGGTGCTCCGGTAAACAAGTTAGCTCCCCGGTTCAGGTCTGGCAGGCCACCACCCGGTCACGGTCCCTACGGTTCCGCAGTTCTGTCCTCCCGGACTCCTGCAGGCGGCCACCACCGTCTGCCTGCCTAACTGATCGGTGGTCCTAGGCCCCTTACAGAACTGTACTCCTCTAGCTCCTCTCCCTAACCTCTCCAAACTTCATCTCCTAGTATTTCCTGCCTCAGGCCAGCAGACTCCTCAAGGGGTGTGTCTATCCGCCTGACTCCGCCCACCTGGTGTGCCTGTCTGACTCTGAGGGAGGCAATCAGGTCTTTGTTGACTGATGGTACCTTACTGGGGTGGGGGGGTGTGTGTAGTGACCTGTGACCCCTGGGGGTCGAGGGCGTCACACATCCGCCTATCGGTGGGTACTTAGTCAAACCACTCCTACTAAAAGGGTAAGCTCGGGTCCCCCCTGTGGTCCAGTAGGTCCACTAATCCCGCTCGCTGCCCCCCCACCAGATGCAAGCTTTATAATCCTGCCTTCAGACAAACAAGTAATCAAGAGAATTGGTAGCTCTGGCTGGCTACTCACTTCCTATTGATTTTTGAGAAGTCCAAAAGACGGGTGCAGCGATGAGATGGAAAAAACAGAGCGCGCAAAACAGAGCGCGCAAAACAGAGCGAAAAAGATGGCACTGCTGGAACGGTGCTGGCATTGGATTGGAGTACACGCTTTATTTTAAATAAAGGCCACATGGGGAATGAGAAAGGGGTTGTCTCAGAGATAAACAACCTCTTTAATTTGCAATCCACTCTGAGCTGGGGGAAGGAGACTCTCTGCATTGATGTCTACTGTACACAGGTCAGCACACAGAGGGATTCCTGCTCTTCTTTAGCACAGAGAGATAAGCACCAGCAGCATGGAAGATATTATACAGCAGTGCTGATCTGTCTGGGATTTATAGGGATTTAGAATGAAAATTACTTTGACTTTTGAACCAGCCATTTAAAATGTTTGGCCACGCCATGGGTGTTCCTTTACACAGTTTAAGGGTAAGTTCACAAAGTGCGTTTTTCGCGGCGTTTTTGCGCAGTTTTCGGGTGCGTTTTTGCTCAGAAAACTGCATGACTTTGCTTCCCCAGCAAAGTCTATGAGTTTTCATTTTTGCTGTCTGCACACAGCGTTTTTTTTCAGCTGCGTTTTTGTGGTGGCACAAAAACGCAGCATGTCAATTATTCCCGCGTTTTTCACTGCGCTTTTCATCCATTGAGTGCAATGGGATGTTGAAAGACGCAATGAGAAACGCAAATAGCTGCGTTTTGGTGCGTTTCTAAGAAAAAAAAAAAACGCAGCTATAAACGCAGGAGGTGGGTAGTAAAGTGACATGTACAGGAAGAGGATTCCTTCTGTCAGTAAATACAGAAGCGTGAATCCTCCCGGTACCGTCACCACCTCTTCCACCTCCCGTCCTGTGCATGTATGCTGTCGTGTGGCGCCATGTCTGGGCGGGAGGTGGAAGCGGCTGCGAAAACAAAAGTGAACAGTAGAAAAAAAAAAAGTTATACTCACCTGTCTGCAGCCTCCCGGTGCCATGCCCGCTCCCATCTCCTCTCACGGTACCGCCGCTCCGGCTGTGTGCAGACGGCTGGGGCACCTCCGATAGATGCAGGACCTGGCGATGGATCACCTGATGCAGTCACCTGACGCCTCAGGTGATCGTAAGTATCGCGGTGACGCGGGCGCCCGGCCGGTTTAAGCTATCAGCGGATGCGTCAGGAGACTTCATCCCTGATTACCGACAGCTGCTGCAGCGATCGGACAGGATCAGACTCCCGCCCCATCGCTCCAGGAGCTGCCGGTAATCAGCACATAAGTGAGTATTTTTTTTTATTTATTTTTTTTGCACCGATGCATCTGCTGATTGTATAATCGGCTTTTATACAATCAGCTGATGTGTGATGTGTTTCAGCCCCTAGAACCTGACACATCATCTGTTCGCTTTGCCTTCCAGCAAACCGATCAGATGATATTGGATCCGGATTGGACGGCGCGGGACCCTTGACCCAGGATTACTGCGGAGGGGGGTTCTTTATTTCAATAAAGATGGAGTCACTAATTGTGTTGTGTTTTATTTCTAATAAAAATATTTTTCTGTGTGTTGTGTTTTTTTATCTTTACTAGAAATTCATGGTGGCCATGTCTAATATTGGCGTGACACCATGAATTTCGGGCTTAGGGCCAGCTATACAGCTAGCCCTAACCCCATTATTACCCAGCGAGCCACCCGGCATCAGGGCAGCTGGAAGAGTTGGATACAGCGCCAGAAGATGGCGCTTCTATGAAAGCGCCATTTTCTGGGGTGGCTGCGGGACTGCAATTCACAGCGGGGGTGCCCAGAAAGCATGGGCACCCTGCACTGTGGATTCCAATCCCCAGCTGCCTAGTTGTACCCGGCTGGACTCAAAAATTGGGCGAAGCTCACGTCATTTTTTTTTTAAATTATTTCATGAAATTCATGAAATAATTAAAAAAAAAAAAAAAAGGGCTTTCCTATATTTTTGGTTCCCAGCCGGGTACAAATAGGCAGCTGGGGGTTGGGGGCAGCCCGTACCTGCCTGCTGTACCCGGCTAGCATACAAAAATATGGCGAAGCCCACGTCATTTTTTTTTTGTTTGGAGGGGCAAAGAAATCCTGCATACAGTCCTGGAAGGAGGATGCTGAGCCTTATAGTTCGACAGCTGCTGTCTGCTCTCCTGCATACACTATTGGATGGAGGATGCTGAGCCTTGTAGTTCGACAGCTGCTGTCTGCTCTCCTGCATACACTATTGGATGGAGGATGCTGAGCCTTGTAGGTCTGCTCCCCCTGACTCTCCCTCAAGCATACAGTCCTGAATGGAGCATGCTGAGCCTTGTAATTCTGCAGCTGCTGTCTGCTCTCCTGCATACACTATTGGATGGAGTATGCTGAGCCTTGTAGTTCTGAAGCTGTCTGCTCTTCTGCATACACTAGTGGAGAATGAAGAACACATTGAAGAAGGAAATTACATCAGACCTTTTTTTTTTTTGTTCACTGATAAAAAACGCATAAAGACGCAGTGAGCAAAAACGCAGCAAAACGCAGCAAAAAAACGCACCAAATCGCGTGCGGTTTTTGCCGCGTTTTTTTGACGCGGATGCGTTTTTGTGCGGTTTTTGCCGCAAAAAATGCACAAAAACGCAGCGTCAAAAAAACGCAGTGTGTGAACCTAGCCTAAACGTTACAAAAGTTTATGGACTATCAATAGAGTAAGTGACAATATCAAGATCAGTAGGGGTCTGACCACCAAGACCACAACTGGTCTACAGAATAAGGCACTTTTGCCCCTGTCTGAATGGTTTTGCAGCGCATATGTAAATGGATCCAAAATCTTTGTCTTGAGTGAAGTGGAACAATCAATATGATGTGAATAAATGTCTAAGAAGTAGAAATTTACCTTTCCCTGAGATTCATGATGATTACTTACCTTACATGGATACTTATGAACACAATAAATCAGAAGGGAGCTGACATTTTTGTCTGGCTGATATATATTTTTTCACAGTAATAATACACTCAACAAATGCTGCAGATTCTCTATTTGGTCTTGTCAAAAAATCTCCAGAAAAATACAGTTATAGCAAAGTGGATGGGTGATCCACAAGTCTTATCCGCAGGCTGCAGAAGGGCCACATGTTATTGACCTGCGTTGCAGATGCTAAGTCTGCATTTTTCTCTGCACAGATTTCACTCTTTTGCAAGGTGTGGAGTGAAATCTGCTGAATTAGTGAGCTAAGCTGCAACATATTCCTCTTTGTCTTGTGTGAATTCCTTACAGTCAATCAGCAATGGAAATGCTATACACAAAAATGTGCCATGTACCTCTTTGTAGCCGCCATCACCCTTGGTGGTACGTGGAGCATCGCTAATAGAATCACTCATTTATGCAGAAAACTTATATGTAACTCCTTCATTTTATGATTAAAATACCATAGTTAACGTGAACATAAGCTCCGGATTGATGGAGAATAGACTTATGAAGGGCATAACCAAGAGTGCTAAAAGGGAATCTGTCATCATGTCTTTGATATGTAATCTGAGATCAGCACAATGTAGGGGCAGATTCCAGGGAGGAGTCACTTGTTGATCTACATAAAGACAAAAAATACTGACTACACTCCTCGACCTTACGTGTCAACAGGTGCATAACTGAACATGAGATAAAATACAAAAAGACAGTTTGCACTCTGATAATGCTAAAGTATGGAAACCATGAACGTGTGAACATGGACCTGCATTACTGCTAAGGAAAATCTAAGAAAAATGAGATGAGATATTTAGCATATATAAATGGCCATTTGTATATCTGCCCAGCTGCCCCTTCACGGCATATCTCGTAACTGGGTACCTAAGGCTATGCTGAAGCCTCTCTCTAGGTTAAAAACCTCCTGTGTATGGGCACGTAGGAACCTGCTATATAGGATAAGATGACCTGTGGCAACTGGGGGAAGGGTGCACGGTCAGAAGGTATGACCCTCTTCATATAGACAAAAAAGACTAACACTTAACTGAACATTCATGGTTTCCATACTTTAGCATTATCAGAGTGCAAACTGTCTTTTTGTATTTTATGTCATGTTCAGTTATGCACCTGTACACAGGAGTGCAGTCAGTCTTTTTTGTCTATTTGAAGAGGGTCATACCTTCTGACCGTGCACCCCTCCCCCACTTGCCACAGGTAATCTTATCCTATATAACAGGTTCCTACGTGCCCATACACAGGAGGTTTTTAACCTAGAGAGAGGCTTCAGCATAGCGTTAGGGACCCAGTTACGAGATATGCCGTGACGTGGCAACTGGGCAGATATACAAATGGCCATTTATATATGCTAAATATCTCATTTTTCTCAGATTTTCCTTAGCAGTAATGCAGGTCCATGTTCACACGTTCATGGTTTCCATACTTTAGCATTATCAGAGTGCAAACTGTCTTTTTGTACTTGTTGATCTACAGCCTGTTATTTTAATAAAAATAAGTGTTCTCTGCTGCATATCGAGCAGTGCTCTGAATGCTGAGCCCTATATGACCCACCCACACCACCGATTGGCAGTATTTTGTGTACACTGCGCAGAAATCTGCTAATCCATGGTGGGAGTTATACAGAGGAGGAGGACCACATAGCACAACACAACTAGTCCTGTAGTCATAATATCCTGCTGAAAAACACTGACTTTATTGGAACATTAAAACACAGCCTATTTAGGTGATGCATCGTTGGAATCAGGGTCTCAATCTTGTTCTGTTATCAGATTACATAGCAAAAACTTGCTAACTGATTTTCTTTAAACTGGCCATTTACACTAGATAATGGTCAGCAAAACAATTGTTTTCCTGAGACCCCCATACACAGGAATAATCAGTTTGGACAATTGCTCCAGCATTCTGTATGAGAGAGCCTCTGTCAAACTTTTCTGGCAGGGACTTATCTCCGCACCTAACAAAAGGGTCAGTCATTGAAATTCCAACAGGTCAGATACTTCCCTTCCCCGACATCATTTATAGGGAGAGTTCTGAGGCCAACTAGACGATAGGTTGGACCTGCCAAAATCTGCAGATTCAGCGAACTTCTACCTAATGTGTATGAGGGCCATTAATCTGCCCAAGTGACTGAGGGCAGAGCTTAATAATAGGTTGAGCGACACAAAAGACTACAGTGGCAGTTGTCCCACTAGCAAAAAGTTTTGGGGCACCTATCAATATTGGAAAAATAGTCAGTCAATGGTAATAGTCAAAGTCTTCAGTTTATTGAGCTGGATATTTCAGTGACCCGATGTTGCCACAGAGTCGCCTCAGTCATGTAGTGATGAGTATTTCATCCCAATATGCTAGGGTAGTAACCCAGGGCATCAGAAAATCTTTCTATACGTGAGGACCTCACCACAACTCAGCAGATGAAACATTCTCACCTTTGTATATATTTAATGTGATGTTCCTCACGGCTACTCGCACCATGTGCTCCGGATGGTTAAAGAACTTAATGGCTTCAGTGTAAAGAGCAAAATCATTGGTGTGCTGGAGAGAAAAAACAAGTATTACTACATCACAGATAGCCCAAGGAACATTCAGAGACTGCATTTTTGAGAAATTTAACTTGAATAAGAAAAGTGTAAAATGAATAAAAAAAAAAAATAAAATAATAATAATAATAATAATAATAATAATAATAATAATAATATAAAAAAAAAAAAAAAGTGTACAGCTTGTATAATAGTGTAAATGTGATGCCCTCTAAATAACTCAAACACTGAAACCTCAATCTATACCCTCAATGAGGGTTATTATAATAAACACAATTTGCCCAAAGGGCAACTAGAGGTATCCTAACTAAAGATTGCTAAAACTTAAATTTTATTTCTATATACTCATAACAGATCAATTTAAAAAGTAATGGCGAGCAGAGCAGTCTAATACATATAATCAATCATGTGTCTGGCTGCGGACCAGACAACACAAGCTAGTGCACAAATGTCCTACAATGTCAACAGATTATTGTTGCCCTACTCTGCCTATAAAAAGCCAACAGCCTCCCAAACATGTTTCACCATGTCTGGCTTCATCAAGGGGCTGAGGCTATACTTTCATCATATGAACAGCACTGGGGCCCACTGGTCCATTGCCCAGCAAAGATGCTCCCTGCCCCATGCAAGACTATGATGCCTGTGCCTGGTGGTGTGGTCAGCTCCCTTAAAAAGGTTTCTGGAGTGGTGTGGCATTCATCATCCGGTTCTGAAGGGCATTGTTCACAATGAAGCAGTCATCAGTGTGGGATGTGGCCAAAGGACATCTACTTCTATGCCTCTCTGTGACTCTTCCAGTCTCTCTGTATCTCTGTTGCAACCTGCTGACGACACCAACACTGTAAGCTCAGTGGCCACTTCCATCTGAGAACATCCAGTTTGATGCTTCACAATAGCGAGGTAGTGTTGATCAGTTGTTAGGTGTCATTTTGGTCTCATGATAAAAATGTGAACACCATGATGATGAAGACTGTTTAAACACTAATTCTAATTGAACCCAAAATTTATTGGGCGATTCATGGATCAAACATCTGTTGTGAATTTTACCATTAAGCTCATGTTAGAGAGAACAGCAAGTTGTGCAAAAAGTACTGAAACATTGAACAGTTGGACATATGCATTCTAAAGATTACAGAAGATCACATCAAGTTCACCTGAAAAGATAAGAGGACATTTTAGGATCATCATAAAACATCACTCGAAAACCAAATATCCTTTTTGGGAGCAGTATATGTTGCGCCCCTGAGGCTCAGGTCGCCACATGGTACTGCACCCCTCTTAGGGTGTTGTGCCGATCATGGATCCAAAAGGAGGTCGGTACCGGTTTCATCAACCACAATTACATACACACACACATATGGGTTGCCCCTTCCCTACTGGAGACTGGGCTGGGGTCGGGTATAAAAGGGGTTTCCAACAGTGTGGCATTTACAGGATGCCATCACAACAGGGGCCCCAATCCACTAGCTTAGGACCTGGGTAGGAGCGGCCACCAGGGGGAGTTAGGAGTCACACACATAGTTTACAATTTTCAGGGAGGTCTCCAGCAGCAGTGACAGTGAGCAGACGTCTTTTCCGGTAGCTCCTGTGAGACGTAGGAGTTTAAAAGTCGCTGAGGAGGATACCATGTCAGTTCCCTTGGGACCAGCGCAGTTCACAGTGCAGCACCCTAGGGTGGTGTAATTCCACGTTGCATCACGGTCGGACTCAAGGGGATCCCCGCTACTGGCATAGGGAACAGTACTCTACCTAGTACGGAAGGGACTCCAAGTGCTTCAAGCCACAGGGACCCACATTAAAAAGCGCAGTGAGGAAGGGTCCGCAGACTACCGGACCGGTTCTGACCTCCCACAGATTCAAGATCGACCTGAGCCCATCATGGCAGTGATAAGTGTGACCGGGCTGGCAGATGAGGTTGTGAGTAAACTACATCCTGAACCCGCAGAGACTGTGTTGGCTCGTCCTTACCAGCGCCGCCGCCCAGCGCTTAGGCGCCAACGGCCATTGCACCACTTTCAACCCTCATCATCCACCCAGGGCCCGCTCCGCCTGTGGGCAGCGACACCATCCCAGCTGCTATAACACCAGCCCCAGCGAGGAACCCAGCAGCTATTCCCTGGCCACATACCACAGGTGGCGTCACGACAAAGTTTCCCCAATACCCCACTTCCCGCACCATTTAACTGTATGCCTCGGGGCAACAGGACCGGGCAAGGCCACCCCGTGACAACGCCTGACCCGACCCGAAACAGCCCGGCGACGAGTAGGTTAACCACCTGCCTCGTGGGGTGCTGCACATATGTATGCATAACTCACACACACACACACACACACACACACACACTATATAATATAGACCCATTTCACCAAATGGTTGGTGCCTGTTTTTTCCCACCTGGACCCGCAAGCTTTTTGAAAGTGGGTATCTATTTTAAAAAAGGGCCTGACCTCCTGTGACTCACCAAAAACAAAATGATTGAGTCATAAAAGTGGCACTGATTATTACAAACATCTCCAAAAATGGAGAACATTTCTGTCTCTGGCACATGTCAGATGAAACATGCTCTAAATTCATGAATAGGTGCACGCATCTCCTCTTACTCTGGAAGAGATTAAGACTGGCATGCAAAATCATGATGAATTGGCCCTTATGTTTTTTTAGACAGTTTTTGCATTTTGATGGTCAATTTACAAAAAAAAAATTAAAAAAAAAAAAAAAAAATTGTCTAGAAACCGGAGAAAAAGAAGAAAGGCTTAGTAGAATCCTACAATGCACCAAATTTGTTAATGGCAAGAGCTGATATTTTGGCTCAAAAATTGAGTATGGTATCCAAGAGATGGTGGAAGTAAGAGAAAAGTGTCTAACATGTAAAAAAAAAAAAAAAAATCTATGGTCTGGATTTTGTTTTCTAAACAGACATTGGAGTAAAAAAAAAAAAAAATGCAATCATTAAGATTTTCATTAACATTTCTTTATATGTCACCTTAACAACACCTCCAGAATCCGACCATTTCTCACTTTCGAAACTGCAAAAACCCTTATTGTCGCTCTTATTCATTTTCACCTGGATTACTGCAACGTTTTACTGATTGGTCTCCCTCTGACCAAACTTTGTCCTCTCCAATCCATCTTGAATGCAGCAGTCAGGGTCATATTCCTGTCCAGCCACTTCACCGATACCTCCACCCTGTGCCAGTCACTACACTGGCTACCCATCAGCTACAGAACACAATACAAACTCATATACCTCACCCACAAAGCTCTCCACAGCTCTGCAACACCATATATATCTCATCCCTATCATCCTACCCGCCCCCTCCGCTCCGCAAATGATCTTAGACTAACATACTCTATAATACGAACCTCACACCTTCATTTCCAAGACTTCTCTCGTACCGCGCCAGTTTTCTGGAATGCACTACCCCAAAGAATGCGACTAATATCCAGCCCCCAAGTTTTTAAGCGTACATTAAAAACACATCTCTTCAGACAAGCTTATCAGCATAACTTACTAACCTAACTCTCTCTTGTCTCACCTTCTAAATGCTATTCATAACTTTTCTCTCCTATTTCTGTCCTCACGTCCTACATACACCTAAGAGCACGTAAGAGCACCCAAAAGGTTACTGTCTATTGACCAGATCATTCATCTCTATATGAAACCAATAAACTAGCATAACGATGGCCGGCCAGATCTACAAGTGTGCTTCACCTTTTGTGTCCCCCTTCTCCCCCATAGATTGTAAGCTTTCAAGCAGGGCCCTCATCCTACTGTAGCTGCTGAATTATGTGCCATTTTGTTTTGTTTTTGTCTATACAAGTGCCACCGGATTGTAAAGTGCTGCGGAATATGTTGGTGCTATATAAACATTATTATTATTATTATTATTATTATTAAATGGACATAACAGCAAACCAGGGATTTGAGTTCTTGAGTCTGCACTACGGAAAGTGAGACCTTGCTGCCCTCTTGTGGTAGTGAATTGTAATTCAGGCAGCAACAACGAAACCAAAGTCCATGTCATTCATAAAATACGAACTGTAGTCAGATGTGAGTAAATAAATACAAATACAAGACAAATCTATATAAGTAAATCGGTGTGGCCGTTGGCAGGAGGCCATAATTTGGCCGTGTGGTTTAACCCTTGCTGCATTATAGAGTATGGCTGAACAATCGTTGCGCCGTCACCTTGAAACATGACTTAGATGCAGGAACTATGGGACTTCTATTCAATTATGTGGTAGAAATAGTTAAATTTACTCCTGCGCTCCTCACCTCGTTGTAAAAGAAGTGGACAGTATGGCTGTTGAGCTTTACGGAGAGCGTTTTCAGGAAGCAGATATAGTAACCCATAATCTCCTCATCAGAAAAATCAAACTTGTGGACGATGATGGAGTTCACATGATTATTGGACAGCAGATAATCTGGAGGCAGAAAGAGAGAGGAGAGAGTTCATATCAATTTACTGAAGAGTCAGCAAGAAGCATAGACAGCATATGTGAAGCAAGACTTTGCCGACAACTTCCATGTGCTCGGCTTTTATAACCTGTCAATATTATACGATGCTGAAACTACAGGTGCTGTATACTCTATAGACTTGGGAGCAGATTTACTAGTCCCATCTGATGGATAGACAGCATAAATTTGCACTAGACACACATACAATGCTCTGCATTTATCACACTACCTCATCCTGGATAATTTTTAGACTGTATGATCTACATTTATATTACCCTGTCACTTAGCGTACATTTAGACCACTGTTCAGGCAATTTGTTTTTTTTCTTTTACATTTTCAAAGTTAAGCGTTCCTTTAACTAATACATATTTATCAGAGATGAGCATTTTGATTCCCCCTGTACCCATTGGTGGACACAGCAGGAAAAGTAATTGAGCCTTTTGCAGTCCAATAGCTCATCATAATACACAATAATACCTACTTTAGGGTTGGAAATTGGTCCAGTTACCTCTTGGGCCCTTATAGGGTGCATAAACCAAAGAGACTAATTTACCTAAAAATTCATTTTATTCACATATATGCCACAAACAGAGTACACATATTAAAACAGTGATGAGAAGAAAGGTGGGATATATGTGAATAAAATTAATTTTTAGGTTGTGGCATATATGTGTACTCTGTTTGTGGCATATATGTGAATAAAATAAATTTTTAGGTCCCGCCCCATAGATACTCTATGACATCTACCGACAGAAATCAATTTTTGGTGTCATACTATTTCTGTGGGTCTGATCTTGGGTGTTTCACCTTACCCACTTCTATTTAGACACATGGTATCTCTCTGAGTGTGAGTGGAGGGTCATTATAGGACTCAAGTCGACGAGGAACGGGGGCGTCAATAAACTTTAGGACGCCGACCCCTGTATGACAGGAAGGGTGAGGATTAGAGGATATTGATTCCCACCTTTCTTCTCATCACTGTTTTAATATGTGTACTCTGTTTGTGGCATATATGTGAATAAAATTAATTTTTAGGTAATTTAGTCTCTTTGGTTTATGAATAATTAATTTACCTTGATATCTAATTCGGTTTATGGTTCAGCCCTTATAGGGTGCACAGGTTGCACCCGGGTCTCCACCCACATACAGTCAGCCATAAACAGATCACTTCCGGGGGCGGGTTTTTCTTTATTTGCTGCACACTACATCCGATCACGCTGTTGTTACCCCCAGTGCAAGCCGATCAAACACAGCAAGCGGCTCACACTGGGCCAAGCACATAATCTATCTGAGCACAGAGATGCTCGCGTGAGTGGTCTACATACATAAAGCCCCCGAATTCCAAACGCAAACTCGAGTTTTTCTAAAGTCTGTGTTCGGACCGAACAACAAACCTTGGGTTCGCTCCTCTTTAATCTCCATTAATCCACTGTAATGCTAATCCTGACACATTTGCTCATTGTTGATGCATCCCTAAATTTTTGATCCTCCCCTGGCTTTAACTAAAAAGGCATAAGAAATGATTTTAAAAAAATTGCATAAAATCGCTCTATTCAAGGAAATGTGAAATTACACTTAAGTGTGTAAACATGTAAAAAAAAAAAAAAGTGCAGAAAAAAAAAAAGTAGACGTTAGGCTGGTTTCACATATCTGACAGTCAAGTGACAGACCAGAGAGGAACTTTAATTCTATTGTGTAAAGCTCCTTGCCTAGGTTGCGGACCCCCATAGAATCTGAGGGGGTGCATCGCTGGACCCGGCCAGGTTCTATGACCCAATGTTTCTGCTGGAAGCCTGCAAAAGCACAGTTCAGACCATTACCACGTCCATGCTGCTGGTCCGAACTGTCAGTCTTCAGGAGATCACCAATTCTGGAGCAGTAATCCTTTTGGATTCACTTTACAATGACATGCAATAATTACATCTGTTATTTTTATTGCAGGCAGTACAATTGTGACAACATATACAAATATGTATATAAAGTGGTATGATACCTGAAGGTAACAACATCTAAGGAGGCTATTATACCGTTTAAATCTTCTGATTAACTCCATCCGCTACCAGATTGCAGAGAAACGCGTCGAGATCGAGATTCTTTTGATATGAATATTTAGAATGTCTCAGAGCACCATTCAATGAAAAATGACAAATAAGTGACAATCTATTATCAACCCTTATAATATTTGTCCATAATAATAGAGAGATCCCGGTAAAAAGTGATAGATAGGGATTATAGGGCATACAAGGGTGAGCCGCCGAGGAATGGCGGCATCAAAAAAATGAGGATGTACTCCATTGCTAAGTAGGAGCAAGTGGACTAAGGGAGAGTTTAGTGTAAGAAAAATATATACAAACTGGTACCCTATGCTTAGGTTCCTATGAAATGAAGTATGAAGTAATGTTGTACATCTTCTACTTGTTTATGCATATTTGGGAAATAGGTATTCGTGTGCACTGAGATTTTGAGTGGTTGGTTGTGTACAATATTTTTTCCATGAGACCCAATTGACGATACCTGAGCAAGGAAAGTGAGGGTGAGGAAAAAAAAAAAAGAGCCGCCGAAGAATGGGGGCATCGGTTAAGTAAGGATGTACTCCATTGGCAGGTAGAAATATATTCCATAAGGGTGAGAAAAAGAAAGAAAAGCCCCTTTCCTCTCTATTGTATTAACTATCTAGAGCAGGGGTGGGGAACCTCCGTATACGGCCTACCATGCCCTTTTATGCGGCCCCCGGGCAGATTCCCGAGGGCGGCAGTGCTCGAGCCGCTACCACCATCCGGCCCTTTAAATCCACACATGTGCTGCTGTGCTTACCAATGCGTTCTCCCGCTGGCCAGTGCCAGCGAGAGAGGACTTACTTTGTGGGCGGGTTTAGTGCTCTGCGTTGCCCGCCCCCCGGCCCTCTGAGCTGCGTGCCCGCCCCCCGGCCCTCAGAGTTGTGTGTCCGGTACCTGCTCTCCGGTGCAGTGAGTCCGGCGCTGCTGTGTGTTCAGCGCCAGCCCTCTGTTGCTGTGTGCCTGTGTATATTTGTAATGTCCAGTGCTTTATGGCCTCCCTCCCCTTGGTGCTGTGTGCCCCCCAATGCTGTTTATCACCCCAGGTTTGTGTGTCCCTCCTCCCCCCCCACTGATGTCAGGGCTCAGCAAGTGATATCTGTGCCCCCCCAGTGGTGCCTGCGCCCAGCCCCTCTTGTGTGGTGCCTGAACCCCAGCCCCTCTTGTGATGTATAAGTCACAGGAGACGCTGAAGACATGCACATCACAGGAGGGGCTGGGGGGCACACACATCACAGGAGGGGCTGAGGGCACATACATGTTCCCAGCCCCTTGTGTGATGTATGTGCCCCCAGTGTCTCCTGTGATGTATATACAGCAGTCCTAGGGTCTCCTATGTGATATATGTACCTCCAGTGTCTCATGTGATGTATATAGAGCATTTGTTATGTGATGTATATGATTTACCAATCTTATCACAAACAGTTGACTGCGCTCCAGACCCAGACAAAAATGAAAAAGAAGTTGTGAGAAGAATCATGATTGGTATCATCAAACATCACAGCCGCACCAAAGAGAAGCCGCTCCAGCCGCCACAGTAGGGGTAAGTAAATTAATTATTTGACCAAATATAGAAGGGTCATTTTCACATTGATAATTTTGTGCGGCCCCCGAAGGTTGGTAGAAACTTCCAAATGGCCCCCGGCTGAAAAATGGTTCCCCACCCCTGATCTAGAGTACTAACAAAGAAATCCTCATCTCACTTTTTCTAGTGGTATCATAGAATTTGGTTGGGGAATTTATAGCAACCTTCCCAGTGTGAAATAATTTTAGTTTTTCTTAGTTTTGGTTTGATTGTTTAATGTAAACTAATAAAATGAAAATTTTATAAACGAAACATTAGGCATATGCTGTCACAATTTTGAATTTTGTATACCCCTCACAAAAAATGTTCTTCTTACAGGCAGTACAATTGCTCTACATGATATTCCATTCGGATAATAGTAGCTTACATAAAGATGTTTCATGATTTATGTTCTCAAACAACATGTTCAGCGTCTGTAGAAGCTGCCCGCACACGTAACGGCCGGACTTTTGCCGCAGAATGTTCAAGAAGAAGACGAACATGTTTTTCTCCAGGAAGAAGCTGCAAATAAAGGTTTACAAATGAGTAAATTGTAGTGTGAATGCAAGCTAAATGGTGCTCAGGTCACGGTGGTATGCATTGTGATTAACACTTACTTATTCGTAGTATGTGCTATGAAAAAGATGAGCAGCAAGTGAAGAAAAACGCAAATACAGTAGTACCTATAGGTCAGAGAGTGTGAGAGGAGCCTGCATTGATAGCATACAGTATGTCTAAATCAGAACACCTCTATAATGGGAAGTGGTTTGCTCAAACGTGTCCAAAAGACTACTCTTTTGGCCTCCCACGCTAGTAGCTCACGGTTTGCAAATATTAAATTATAATGTAAAATAAAAAAAAATGACAGTAAAACGGTTTCTGAAAAAAAAAAAAAAAGTGGAGGCGTCCACCACACAGACACAGTGCACTTACTCAAACACGGAGCTGTCATTCTGATCTCCCCAGATAAGGATCTCGGTGATGGAACGGATGGTCTCCACCAGAAGATTGCGGTTGAGGTCAGTGACTGTAGTGTTCTTGGTTAAAACATGATACATGTACCTAGAAAACAAAAAAAATAGAACAGTTAGTAAGTTGGGAACCATCAGACATGTAAAGTCATCTGTAGCATCTCCATGTTTTATGACCACTTCACGTTGAGTTTGGACAGTCCATGGGGGTCCATTCACCTGGCAGAGACTGAGAGTGTCCTCAAGGCCTCCGTAGTGCCGGCAGCGCAGTACATGGTATCTCCGTATACTGTATGAACTCCTGCACAGAAGGAGGCACATACCAGCATACAGCTACTACATTCTCATTTTTTTCCTCTTTTTTTAATTACTTGGGCTACCGAAACCATTTTTCAGTCTTTTTTCCATGAAATTTTGTATTTCTTATATGTGTTTTTGGTATTTATCAGGATATCACCTCCTTGTTTGTCATGCAATGTAGCTAATAAGTGTGTAATATCCACACAGTTAGGAATCAACTTTCCTAGCCAGTTCAAGTGGATGTGACTGCAAGTATGCAATTTGTCTAAGTGGGCATACTCGCAGTCACGTGCCCATAACTTCTCACCCACTTTTTACAATGTTCTATTGACAAAATTGGAAAAGAATGTAGCCATTATGTGACAACTATGCAGATTGGTCACTTGAGACAAATTGCAGACTGACTCATGTCTACTCATGTCTACTCAAACTCAAACTACAAACTTATCTGTGTGTATAATACACATTGCTAGTAATCAGAAAGCTACAAAGCCAAAAGTTTGCAATGGTGTGGAAAATCTCTTCAAACAGGTTGTCCACCTTTGGGACAATGTTTTATTCCTATTTAAGGGCATGTACTTTTGTGTTAATTCATTTTTGTAAGTGTTTCATTTAACATTTTCCACCATATGCCTCCACCATAACCCGTGTTGCACTGTTTATTACTAGCTGCAGAACAAATTAAAGATTATTTGGCTGCAGTTTTTTTTCCATTCAGTTTAGGAGCAACAATGTGGGGGCAGAGAGCCTGATTCCAGAGATATGCTGCTTATTAGACTTTTTGTGCTCTAGTTTCACTACAATGTTTTATCAGCAGGAGATTATCACTGAATGGATGTCTCATGCAGGCCAGTCAGGCTAATCTGTGTAACCCCACCCCCACCACAGATTACTGTGTTGATTAGCAACTTGCTGACAATGCGCAATCTGGCAATCAGGGTTGTGTGCAGGGTTATACAGAGTTCAGCAGTTTTTTTTATTTTTTTTTTTAAATTCTTTATTTATTTAGATTAGTTGGAATCAACATAAACATAATAAACAATCCAAGGGCCTAACGGCCCAAGTACATCAAGATGAGTGTAAGATTCCAAATATTGAAAATATTGAAATAAAAAAGGTAAACAATAGACCTAATAGAAAGGCAACTAGAATTTAAACAGACTATCAGACGTGATAGCCTAAAGCAAATCAGAAGAGAAAGAAAAAAGAAAAAAGGAAGAAGAAAAGACCAGAACAGGGGGTATAGAAGAAAGGGAGGGGGGGGTGGGAAGGGGAGGTAGGGTAAACAAGGCAAGGCAACACACCATCTCTCCGAACCCAAGCCAAGCGCCACTCCAGACCTACAAATGACGCCCCACCATTGGACCCTGCGCAATCCCCCACCAGGTTTCGGTACTCCACTGTTTGTTGGAAGTCCATCCACTCTCTCCAAGTGGCCCAGAATTTTGTGTAGGAGTCATGCACAGAAGAGGTTAGGTCCTCCATGTGCATGAGTTCATTGGATCTGGCGCTTGAGAGTCCTAGGCGGAAGCTCACTGAAAAAATGTGCGAGTTGCAAACATCTCCACTGTCCAAGCGGAGCTGGGGTCTGTCTAGCAGCCAACATGGATACTGAGGGCCAAACCACATCGTCCCCAAAGTCCTCCGCCCAATCTAACCCATTATGCACTCAGATTTGAAATATGGGGTTAGTTTTACTTGGCTCGAAAGAAGGATGGCTCAGGATAGGGGTCATTCTAGAATGGGAGGGGATCAATCCCGCACGAACCGAGGCCGTATCACAATATGTTACTGTTGGGCCAATGGTCGGGTGTGCCCTCAACAGCACTGGAACCTCAGAGAGTACCCACGGCAGTTTATTTAACGGTATGGGGGAGAAGGACTGCTCTAACTGCACCCACACCTTCTGCGTACCGTTCCTGCACCAATCTACAATTCTGGTAAGGTGTCCTGCCAAGTGATAGAGTCTCACATCAGGCAAGCCGATGCCCCCTCTGTGTTTGGGTCTCGACAGGATTGTTCGTCGTATGCGTGCTGACCTCCCTGCCCATATAAAAGAGGACTGGACCGATTCAAGTGCCTTAAAGAAGGCAGAAGGAATCTTAACTGGGAGCGCTTGTAACACGTACAAGATCCTAGGCAAAATGTTCATTTTGTAGATTTGGCATCTACCAAACCAGGAGAAAAGTCTTCCCCCATCGGTCACAGTCCCTCCTAATTGAGGCAAGCAAGGTAGGAAAATTATTTTGGTATAGGAGACGGAGGTCACTAGTGAGATGTATCCCCAAGTAGCTGAGAGACTGGGCTGCCCACCTGAAGCTAAAGGAAGACTTAAACTCCTCCACCTCCTTAGGACAAAGGTTTATATTCAACGCTTCAGACTTTGAGAAGTTAATTTTGAAATTGGACCTGAAATTCTCTCACCAAGTTAGGGAGGGATATTCTGGGCGCGGATATAAAAAAACAAAAGATCATCCGCATATGCAGCTACTTTATGTATTGTCTGGCGGACCGCTATGCCCGCGATGTCACTATTAGCTCGTATGTGTCTGAGGAAGAGTTCCAGAGTCAGGATGAATATCAATGGGGATAACGGGCACCCTTGGCGGGTGCCGTTTGAGATATTAAATGAGTCCGAGAGGATCCCAATCACCCGTACCCTAGCTGAAGGGGCCGAGTAGAGAGACAATATCCATCTCAACATTCCATTCCCCAACCCCAGACTCCTGAGCGTGGCCTCCATAAATGTCCAGTCTACTCTGTCAAACGCCTTTTCGGCGTCGGTCGAGAGCAGCATGGACGGAATGCCCCTTAATTTAGCCTTATACATTAGGTTGATGGCCTTGATGGTGTTATCGCGTGCCTCGCGCCCCGCCATGAACCCTGCTTGGTCTGGATGGATAATCTTTGGGAGCAAAGGTGCCAATCTGCTTGCGAGCTCAGCATTCTAACCACTGCTACATCTACAGCAGAGAAAACAGGGACTCTATCGAAATTGCACTGAGCAATTCAGCAAGTGATACATCACTAGAAGAAAAAAAAACAAAAACAAATTGGACATAATTTCACACAAAACCCCAAAAATGGGCCCCTTAACTTAAGGTATTTGACTGCTGCTGCGGTGTTCTTTTCTTTGTAGGCCTCATTCAATTTTTGATAAACAGTAGAATAATGTGCTTTACTAAAAAGCTCCACCTTGGTCTCATCTGTCCACAAAACACTTTTCCCAGAAGGATTTTGGTTACTCACGTACATTTTGGCGAACTGTAGTCTATTTTTTTTTTTAAGGTCTCGGTGTCAGCAGTGGGGTCCTCCTGGGTCTCCTGCCATAGGGTTTCATTTAATTCAAATGTCAATGGATAGTTCACGCTGCCACCGATACACCTTTAGCCTGCCGGACAGCTTGAATATCTTTGGTACTTTACTGGTGGTCCTTATACACCATCCGGATTATTTGTTTCAACCTTTCATCAATTTTTCTCTGTCGTCCACATCCAGGGAGTTTAGCGACAGTTCCATGTATTGTAAACTTCTTAATTGTGTTGCGTACCGTGGACAAAGAAAATCAAGATCATCTCTGGAGATGTATTTGTTACCTTGAGATTGTTGATATTTTTCAACAATTCCAGTTCTCTTGTCTTCTGCTCTCCATGCCTAGTGTGACACACACACAATGTATAGATTGGGTCAACTTCTCCCTTTTTTTATCTGGTTTTAGGTGTGCTTTTCATATTACCCACATCTCTTACTTACCACAGGTAAGCTTGAATGAGCATCACATGCTTGAAAAAATTAATTACCTACAATTTTGAAAAGGTGCAAACAATTGTGTCTGGCCTATTTGTCTGGTTTTGTGTGAAAATTATGTCCAATTTTCCTTTTTTTCTCTAGGCACTAATTGGGCAGTTAGGGCCTCCACCCACACGTAGCCAGCTATAAACAGTTTACTTCCACGGGTGGGTTTTTTCTTTATTTGCTGCACACTACATCCAATCACGCTATTGTTACCCCCAGTGTGAGCCGCTCAAAACACTGCAAGTGGCTCGCACAGAGTATACCCGAGCACAGCGATGCTCAAGCGAGTGGCTTGTGTACGTAAATCACTCAAACTTCGAACTTCAATATTTTTGTAAAGTCTGTGTTAGTTAAGAACAATAAACACAGAACTTCGGGTTCACTCATCTCTAAAGTACTCGTGGAAGTTCGGGTTTGCCAGGCACAGCCAAGCTTCACCTGAACTTGATCTCTGAGTCCGAAACCCATACAAGACACTGATTGGGCAGTTGGGCTTTCCACAGACATACAGCCAGCCATAAACAGAGCACTTCTGGGGAAGGGAGGGCGAGGGTTGTTGTTTTTATTTATTTTTAAACATAGCATTTGAAAAAGTTGTTTTTACCCCCCAGTGAGCGACATTAGGAGACTGCAAGCAGCTCTCACTGGCAAAGCACTGAGCCTATCAGAGCACTCCAATACTCGATCAAGTCAATAGCTTACAAATAGTATCCAAACTCGAACACGGATTTATTTATTTTTATTTATTTTTTTTTTTAAAGACCTATTCAAGTCCGAGACCCAGACCATCAGCTGGTTGGCATGAACCCCGAACTCCAGTTACTGGCTGTATAGGAGTTATTACTGGCTGTAAGGGTAATAAAATATGCCCACGTGCTCCTCTAAAAGGTAGGACATCAAGATCAGATTGGTGATTGTGAATAGCTACACTGCAGTACTTAAAAGGGAACCCGTCACTAGACTTGGGGCCTATAAGCTGCGGCCACCACCACTGGGCTCTTATATACAGCATTCTAACAAGCTGCATATAAGAGCCCAGGCCACTGTGTTGAACGTGAAAATGACTTTATAATACTCACCTAAATGGTCGCTGCAGTGGAGTTGGGTCATGTGGGCGTCTGCGTTCTCTGGTGCCTCCTGTTTCGACCATTTTCTTCGTTCCTCTGAAGCCTGTGAGCATGACGTGTCCTACTTCATACACACTCACCAGTCCCGCGCATGTGCACTAGAATACTTTGGGCTGCCCTGCTCAGGGCAGCTCAAAGTGCGCCTGAGCAGGACTTCAATGCCGGCGAGTGTAAATGACGTAAGACGCGTCATGCACCCCGACTTCAGAAGAAGGACGACAAAGATGGCTGAAAGAGGAGGCACCAGCACCGGAGAACGGAGATGCCCATATGACCCAACTCCACCGCAGCAACCGTTTAGGTAAGTATTACAAAGTGATTTTTATGATCTACACAGCGGCTTGGACTCTTATATACAGTATTTTAGAATGCTGTATATAAGAGCTCAGTGGTGGTGGCCGCAGCTTATAGGTCCCCAATCTGCTGACAGGTTCCCTCTGAGAATGGCAATACCCACTATACAGAGGCAAGCAGCAAAAAGCTGATCGCTGTGGGTGCCAGGTACTGAACTCTCATGGATTTGATAATAATAATCTAGTCTAAGGGCTTGTGCACATGACCGTATTTTTGGCCGGAGTACGATCTGCCAAAACAATGTTATTATAGGAGGTGGGCACATGATAGATATGTAAAGAAACAAAACAAAAAAAAAAAACAACAAAAAAACACATCCCAGCATCTTCGAGTTGAATCAGATTGTCATATCACACTCGGCCATGCAAGTAAATGAGTCCATGGAAAACATCGGACTGCACTCGGACAACATCAGATTTTTAAGACGTAACAGAATGGAAAAGATGGATACATTTTTTTTTTCCTAATCCGAGAAAATCAGATCACAATATAAGCAAACTGTGATTGGAGTTACATGACAGTGCGATTCAAGTAATCAGCCCAGATATTTCGGATGAGAGAATATATGCTGCTGTGACCCTAGCCTAATGCTATCAGTAGTCTACCATTAATTTTTTCTCCCCATGAACCTGTGTATGTAGTGTACCACCATCTCCTATCTTTCTCAGTGATGTCACCATTCTTCAGACTCTCCGGTTCGCACTATACATGAGCCCGATGTCTCCTTTACAATTTAAGTCTATGGTGCCTCTCTCTGACACTCTATAGACTTAAGGGTGCTTTACACGCTGCGACATCGCTAGCGATTGCTAGCGATGTCGTGCGTGATAGCACCCGCCCCCGTCGGTGGGATATGTGGTGATCGCTGCCGTAGCGAACATTATCGCTACGGCAGCGTCACACGCACATACCTTGTCAGCGACGTCGTTGTGACCGCCGAACAATCCCTCCCTCAAGGGGGAGGTGCGTTTGGCGTCATAGCGACGTCACTAAGCGGCCGACCAATAGAAGCGGAGGGGCGGAGATGAGCGGGATGTAACATCCCGCCTACCTCCTTCCTTCCTCATTGCCGGAGAACGCAGTTAAGGAGATGTTTGTCGCTCCTGCGGTGTCACACATAGCGATGTGTGATGCCGCAGGAACGACGAACAACATCGTACCTGTGGCAGCAGCGATATTAAGGAAAGGAGCGACGTGTCAACGATCACCATTTTTGAACGATTTTCCGATCGTTGATCGTCGCTCCTTGGTGTCACATGCTGCGATGTCGCTACCGGATGTGTGTCACTAATGATGTGACCCCGACAATATATCGGTAGCGATGTCGCAGCGTGTAAAGCACCCTTTAGGCTATGTCCACACACTGCATCTTTTTTTAACCACAAAGAGGCAGCGTTTTTGGCCCCCAAAAAAACGCACCCGAAGCAAAAACGCATAAAAAACGCATACGCGTTTTTACCCAAAGCGTTTTTTAAGTCAAATCTATTGACTGGAAGACTCAAAAATGCTGGATAAAAAAAACGCCAAAAGAATTGACATGCTGCATCTTCAAAAACGCAGCCCAGATGCTGTCAACAAAAGATGCCCAGTGTAGATAGCAAAATAGAAATTTCATAGACTTTGCTGGGAGAAGGAAATGCATGCATTTAGATGCATCTCTGAGACCTAAAAAATGCAACAAAAATGCAGTAAATGATGCAGTGTGTGAACTTAGCCTTAGGCTATGTGCGCACGTCGCGTAAAAACATGCAGTTACGCTGCGCTTTGTAGCACAGCGTAACTGCATGCGTCCTGCGTCCCCTGCACCGTCTATGGAGACTGTGCAGGGGCTGTGCGCACGTGGCGTTTAAGAGCGCAGCGCTTCGGCTACTGCCGAAGCGCTGCGCAAAAAGAAGTGACATGTCACTTCTTTCCTGCGCTTTGCCGGCAGCTCCTGCACGGTCTATGGCAGGAGCTGCAGGCAGAGCGCATGGAATCGGCGCTCACTACGGACATTTCTGCAGCGATCTAAAGCGCACATGTGCTCTTCAGATCGCTGCAGAAATTTCTGCAGGGCTTGTACGCAACGTGCGCACATAGCCTTACTTTGTAAAAGCCACTTCAGAGCACAGTGTGACCAGGAGATATAACTATATAGCCCAGATGTGATATCAACCTATTCTTCTAATTCATGCGCATAACATGTAAAGACACCATATAAGATACACTCATCAGAGACAGTCCGGTCTAGTAGCAGAGCAAGAAGTCATCAGAAAAGGTGGGTTTCACATACGTGTTCTATCCATATTGTTCACCGATAGATCATGCACTCATTATAGTCTATGGAGCTATTCACAATTGTGATGGGGGGGGGGGGGGGGGGTTGTGAACCAAAAGTTTGCAAAAAAAGAAACAAAACGTAAGGCAACTATCTTTTCATCAATGTAATAGATCAAACTTACACATTTACATCCATGGGCCTATTAAAAAATGGACAGCATATGGATGTCTTCCAAGGGCTGTCAAGTCTTTAACAGAGTAATGGGTTGGAGGATGTCACACGGATTATAAGAATGGGGAGTGTGAGGATATTCTGAGAGATTATGAGAATTATGACCACCCGAGGCCTATTCACAAAGGAACAAGGTAACTGATCCATCTGTATGTCTGTTTGTAACCATATCTGATCAGTAACTGTACTTCTGACATAAATATTCTGTAAAGGCCACTTCACACATAACGAGATCGAAATAGTAGCTACATCACAGTTCCTGTGACGAAACAACGACTTCATCAGCAATCTCGTTATGTTTGACACGTACGAACGATCCGCCCCCTGCTGTGAGATCGTTGGTCGTTGCTGAATGTCCTGGGCCATTTTTGGCTCGTTGGAGTTTTGCTGGGCAGGATGGATCTGTATGTTTGACACCTACCAACGATCTCGTTAACGACCTAGATGAGAACTTAAAGTGTGACATGTAGGCATGAAGTTGCGTCACCTTTTTCCTCACCCCCTCTGCACCGATTGGTTGGCGCTGAGAACAGTACTGCGTTCTGATTGGGTATCGCTTCATGCTTTGTTCCTTTTTGAGCCTTGCTTTGAGGCTAGAACCTGCGACTACACCCGGATTCATTCGTATTTTGTTCCCGATTGCTTGCTTACTTTTCGGACAAAGGAAGAAGCGATACAAAGTTGCCCTCCAGGCTGGCCGCCTAATCAGAACGCAGTATTGGCCACCCATCGGAGCAGAGTGATGTGGAAAAGGTGGAAAAGGCGACGCATATGCATGCCTACCTGGCTTACAGCGTCAAACATTACGCCCCTATTCGAGGTCGGAATCGTTACATAGCTGCTGTATAACAGGGTCCCAACGACCAACGAGATCGTTATACAGGTCGCTGCATCGTTACTAAAGTCGTTGGGAAAATGACTGTGTGACATCTCACCAATGATTTCACCAATGATATAACAACGATCAGGAAACTGACGCAGTAATGATCTAGTTATGTGTGATTGGACCTTTAATCGCATCTTTTATGTATATAGTGTATTATCTACTGTGCCCTGAAGGTGATTAAATATATATAATTTAATCTTTGGCTGCTCTTTTATCTCGATTCCCGAAACATGTCTGTGAGCTCAGCTTAGTTTTACATGCTACCTGGTGTGCGGTCTACTCTGTTCCCCTTCCCGTGCCTCCCTGGCCTGCGGGGACAGGAGGTGTCAATGCTGCATTGTGCCAAGCGGACCTTACGTACTCCTTGGGGGCGCGTAACGTCGCGGGTTGGTGGAAGTAACTAGGTCGGACCATGTGGCTCCGATGTATTAAAGACGGCAGGGTGGGGCTGTGAGGTGTGGTTTCATGACAGATTGACAGGGTTGCGACCGAGCAGAGGGAAGTCCGAGTGACTTCCACCCCCCCCCCCTCCCCGACATGGTCCATGACAGGAAGCAAAACCAAAAATGGATGAAAATTTAAAACAATGCACTGAGGATATAGACAGTTGTTTCTGTACAAGAGAGAGAATAAGAGCTGAAGCGCAGATTTTGGAGGGCTTATCCCTGTAATGAGGCGGCTCCCATCCATCATCATAACTGCGGAGTTGGCCTCACGTGGTGTACTGTTGTATTTTCCAAGCTCCTCGAGTGTTTGCATTACCTGTAGACGGCTACTTCATGTCACAGTAAAATTCTGGCAGTGACGTGTCCGGGTGTCGCTGACTCCTATGACTGTGACTCACCAAAATGGGCTCATAGTAAATTATAATTAAGGGGAATGATGAATGAATGAATGATGTTAAGAATGTTCCAAAAACAAGGGAATGAATCACCCGGAGAGCAAAATGTGAATACGATTTCTAAAAACCAATTACTTCTCACAACTGAGTTTTGTTACAATTGCTTCCACTCTAGGACAACTCTCTCCTGAAGGTTTGCTACAATGTATTGGAAGTTAAATATCAAAGTCTGAAGTCCTGGCTGTTTAGATCACAAGGGATTGATACAATTGTAGCAAACCCTCCGCTGCCAGAAGCAATTGGCTTGTACAGGTTTTCATCTTCTGGAGGTAAAAAAGAATTGTATATATCAGAAAGAAACACAAAAGGTTTATCTGCTTCCATCAATGAGGCTTAAGAATACAATGAAGCTCAGAGGCTCAGGGCTTTCTGGGCACTTGGTATCAGGGACAATAAGTGCAAGCAGATTGTATGTTCTTCCCACCCTCAAAGATTAAACTAAGTACATTGGTTGGCTCTGAGCCCCTCTGGAGACAGGGGCTGACCTGAGCCGTGGCCCTGCAGAAATACTGCTAAACACAGGCCTTATACTTACTTATACTGGAGGATTTCTGCCTTTATTCATTACACATATTTTATCAGGCACAGAGTAATGATCAGAGGTAAGCAGCCACCTTAGGCTACTTTCACACTTGTGTTGAACGGTATCCGTTGCATTGCGTTGTGTGACGAATGTAACGGATGCGTTGCATATAGTGGCACAACGGATCGTACAAAAGAACGCAATCCGTTATAGTTTTTTTTTCTTGACTTTACACATCTGAGCATGCGCAGTTGTGTAAAGACGGTTGCGTTAACTGAATCCGTCAAATGACGGATTCTAACAGAGTCCGCCACCATAGGCGTCCATTATAAAAACAACGGACGCCAACGGAATCCTGCAGGTTGCGTTTTTATGACACTCCGCCAAGCGCAGAAAAACACTACATACAGTGTTCCATCCGCCAGGCAGATGCAATCCAGCGTCGGCTAACGGATGCAACGCAAGGTCATCCGTTGCTATCCGTGGCTAATAGAAGTCTACGAGAAATCAAACGGTTTCCTGCAACGGTTACCATAATTCCTCAAGGCAGAGGATAAAGTATGCTGTTCAACGCAAGTGTGAAACTAGCCTTACAGGAGCCACTAGTTACAGGGAGACAGCTACTGAAAGTGGACAAGCTCTTTAAGGCCACGTGCACACTGAGTATTTGGTGAGTTTTTGAGTACTTTTAAGTCAAAACCAGAAATGGAACAATCAGAGGAAACGTAGAATAGAAACAGGTGACAGCTTTGTATATTTCTATGAAGCGGTCACGCTCAGGTCTGGAGACACGCGGCCAGTCCGTGCATTGAGATCCGAGATTGGACTGATGATCATAGACGTCTGAAGGAGACTAATAAAACCCCCATTCTCAGCCAGGATCTTATATGTGTGAATATATCTAAGGGGATTACAGATGTGAACACATCAAAAGCCTTGTTCACACGTGCTTCAGCGGCGTCAATACAGAATTCATGACTTTGGGGGGCACAAATAGAGCTGAGTACGGTTACATTTCTTCTGTCAAAACGATGGACATCTCAGTGACATCGAAAAAAACCCATTCTGAGCGAATAGGGCCCGTCAGGCATGGCCCATGGATCCAACACTTCCACAACTGAGAAGCTAACAGATTATCTAAGACTTTACATTGATGGCCTATCATTAGGAAAGCTCATCCATATCTGATCGGTGGGGTTGCGACACTCGGTTTCCCCCGCCAGTCAGCTGATCTCAGTGGCCTGAAGTGCTAAATTACAGAACATCCATCACCTGCACGGCGGATGCAGCCATGTACTGCAAAACCGCCCCCTACTGCTCGGCCAGGGTCACGGGTGTCGCACCCTCACCAAGTAGATAAGGCCATGTGCACACATTGAGTATTTGGGTAGTATGTTACCTCGTATTTCTAAGCCAAATACTGAATGTGTGCACAATGCCTACAGATAGGCCATCAATGTAAAAGTCCCAGATAACCCTGTAAATTAGTTTGGAGTCTGTTCCCATCCAAGATCCCAATACAGAACTGACTCAGATCAGATGCAACTGACCCGAATAGCTCTTTAAATAGTTCCAAAATTATATATATATATATATATCTATATATATATATATACACATACATACACACACACACACACTACACAGTGATATATATAAGTAAGAACAAATATCGTACTGTTTACTGTGACAAACTCCTATAAAGGCTTATATGTTTCCATGGTAACAGACAACAAACAAACCCAGTGTAGTCTGATTCCTTTTCCATTGCCACTATAAGACCTCAATTAATTAGCAAGTTGGCACAGATATAAAGCAACGTGACTGCAGGGGCCAACTACATTGGGTTTGTGGTCTGTAACCATGGTAACATATAGGCCAGTGTTGGAGCTGTGCGCAGAATCTACTGGTAATCCAATTTCTATTTTTGGCAGAATAAAGGAACGTTCCTACATAGAAATCAGAACAAGAGTTATCTCCTGGGAAAAGGTTTTAATCTAGACGACCAAATCCTTCTCAGGAGGCCCAAATACTTATACTGTACATCGGCAGGTGGGGATGGCTGACTTTGATCCAGTGTGCACGGTCTTAAAGGAGATGTTTGGTGGAAACAAGCCATCACCTATCTACAGGATAAGTGATAATTTACTCATCAGTGGAGGTCCCACCACCGGGGGCTGCACCGATCGGGAGAATAGGGGACTTTTATACCCTTTAGAACAGACCGGCGGTGCACGTGCCCGACCATGGCCCATTCATGCCTTATGGGGTGTGAGCGCTGCTCTCGGCCTTTTTCACGCAGCCCCATACAGAATGGAGCAGCAGTTGGGCATTTTGCACTGACGCTCTGTTGTAAAGGGGATAAAAGTGTCCCGTTCTCCCAGTCAGTGCGGCCTCTGTGGTAGGATCCCAGCCATCAATATCATCCTCACACTGGAGAAACCCTTTAATATCTGACACAGATCCTGAGTATTACCCTGGATTACAGTGCCAATTCCGTAGGTTGTTTGCTGTGGGAAGAATGCATGATCTTAATGTGGCACTGTCCATGTTGTGACTCAGAGACATGGCATTACAATCAGGATACAGGAGTCTCCTGAGTGACATTTGTAGGGATCCATCCTGAAGACCTGAATTACTGCAGGTTGATAGCTCTGACCCTCCCCTGTAAATGTCAATAGGTTCTGCTCCCCCCCAGTGATGGGATCTATAGAACATAACAGCTGGGTGACCACCTGGGCTTGCAGGTCAGTGACCTATAGGACATGACAGCTTGGTGACCATCTGGGCTCGTAGGTCGGTGACCTATAGGACATGACAGCTCGGTGACCATCTGGGCTCGTAGGTCGGTGACATATAGGGCATGACAGCTGGGGGACCACCTGGGCTCACAGGTCAGTGACCTATAGGATATGACAGCTTGGGGACCACATGGGCTCGCAGGTCAGTGACCTATAGGACATGACAGCTGGGGGGGGGAATCACCTAGGCTCGCAGGTCAGTGACCTATAGGACATGACAGCTGGGGGGGGGGAATCACCTAGGCTCGCAGGTCAGTGACCTATAGGACATGACAGCTGGGTGACCACCTGGGCTCGCAGGTCAGTGACCTACAGGACATGACAGCTGGGTGACCACCTGGGCTCGCAGGTCAGTGACCTACAGGACATGACAGCTGGGGGACCACCTGGGCTTGCAGGTCGGTGACCTATAGGACATGACAGCTGGGGGACCACCTGGGCTCGCAGGTCAGTGACCTACAGGACATGACAGCTGGGGGACCACCTGGGCTCGCAGGTCAGTGACCTACAGGACATGACAGCTGGGGGACCACCTGGGCTTGCAGGTCGGTGACCTATAGGACATGGCACCTGGACCCACAGGTATGGTGTCACCATGTAGAGCGGTGACGTCAGAGCGGCGGGGGTCAGGAGGATTATGGGACAGAGCCGTGAAGTACGTGGTGACCTGCTTGGAGCTGTGACCTCGGCACGCACTTACTTCAGCCGGTCCAGGGAGTGCACACCGGAGGAGGACCGCCCGGAGCCGCTCACCCAGCTCTTCGACCTCCCGAACATTGTCGACTTGTCGTCCCGGTCAGTTCATCCTGCTAAACCCGATACAGGTGACACTCTTCCCTGCCACAACCCCCCTCTGCCGGGGAAAGAGCAGATAAACCACTACGAGCACCGTGCAGGATGCGCTGCTGGGAAATGTAGTTTCACGCCATTTTAGAGCGATGTTCCTCGGCAGAAACACAACTACGAGTCCCGGCATGCACAGCGACATGGACTGACTATTGTGACGCCACCGTGACAGCTGTGGCCGGGAAGTAGAAGCTGCCTTCCTCTCAGCTGCTCGCGGCAGTGCGGGGACTGGACGATCTCCTCAGCCCGGGATCCCCGACACAGAGATCGTACGATCCAGACCCACAGTGACATCGTGTGCGATTTTTGACAATCTAATCGTCTTGGTATTTGGTGATGGATAAACTGCAGCATTGTGCTGAACACAGAAGACCTGCCCAGAGCAGCGCTCCTATACTAGCCACTGATGATGGACTGTTGGGTTTTTTAAAGGGGTTCTCTGATGAAAGCAATATCAGCTATCCACAGCTGATCACTCACTGAATGATGTCTGCGCCGATCTACCGGACGGGAAACGTTTCCGTTACAAGATGGACCAGCAGGTTGGACGCCCGATCTCCGCTTCATTCATTCTCTATGGGGCTGCGAAAAAAAGCGGAGCTCAGCAGCCCCACAGAGAATGGATGGAGCCACTGACGAGCCACGTGTGCATTGCCGATTCACCCCAACGTGGATAAACGTGCCCCATTCTGCTGATGGGGCAGCGGGTGCTACTGGTTGCACCCCACTGACCCCGCAGGGAGGGGAGAACTTGCTTACAGCAGAGCACCCCTTTAATTTCACCATTTCTAGAATTGTTCTGTGCTGCAGAGTTGGCTTCTAAAGGGGGCTTTACACGCTGCGACATCGCTAATGCGGAGTCGTTGGGGTCACGGAATTTGTGACGCACATCCGGCCGCATTAGCGATGCCGTTGCGTGTGACACCGATGAGCGATTTTGCATCGTTGCAAAAACGTGCAAAATCGCTCATCGGTGACATGGGGGTCCATTCTCAAAAATCGTTACTGCAGCAGTAACGAGGTTGTTCCTCGTTCCTGCGGCAGCACACATCGCTGCGTGTGACGCCGCAGGAACGAGGAACATCTCCTTACCTGCCTCCCGGCCGCTATGCGGAAGGAAGGAGGTGGGTGGGATGTTACGTCCCGCTCAGCTCCGCCCCTCCGCTGCTATTGGGCAGCCGCTCAATGACGTCGCTGTGACACCACACGGACCGCCCCCTTAGAAAGGAGGCGGTTCGCCGGTCACAGCGACGTCGCCGGGCAGGTAAGTATGTGTGACCGGTCTGGGCGATGTTGTGCGGCACGGGCAGCGATTTGCCCGTGTTGCGCAACAGATGGGGGCGGGTACCCACACTAGCGATATCGGGACAGATATCGCAGTGTGTAAAGTAGCCTTAAGGAGAATGGCCGATGCACATCCTTATGCCAGCTGTGGCACAACCACTGGATATGATCTGAACCTTCGATCTTTGTGGCTTTATCCGTGGAACCAAAACTTGTCTTGAGCAAGGGATCCCATCACACATTGCAAAGTAGAGAGGTGACCTCACATCTGCGCCTCTGCATTCACCTGGAGAGACGTTCCAAAAACTGCCGCCACCTATCAGACATTTATGGCGTATATAGATATATATACTCCTCAACATAGAAACTGCAAGAACCAAAAAGGAAAAGTCATGGAATTACGGAAATCACAGGATGGATAGACTGGATAGAAAAAAAAGGCAACCAAATTTTAAAAACATCTCAATTTATTGAGTATGAATGCCATGTAATCCCCACACTTGGCTTCTATCAGGTTATTAATGGTGTCTTTGGAGTGCTCTGACACAATGAAAGCACTTGGGCCCATCATCAAGATCCTCCTCTGGCAGCTTCCTTTGCAATTACCAACTAATGATGTCTTAGGCTGCTTTCACACATCCGGATTTTTGCTCTGCGGCACAATACGGCGTTCTGCAGAAAAACCGCAACCGGCTTTTGTAACGCAGGTTGCGGGTTTTTTTGCATAGACTTACATTAGTGCCGTATTGTGCCGCAGGGGCTTGCGTTCGGTCCGGTTTTTGCTGCATGCGGCAGATTTAGCCGATGCGGCGGCCGGATCGAACGTTCCCTGCAACGTTTTTTTGCTCCGGCAAAAAACACCGCATCGCGCCGCATCCGGCCGCTGCGGCGCATTTTTCAATGCATGCCTATGGCGGCCGGATGCGGCGCGATGCGGAAAAAAACGCATCCGCTCGCCGCATGCGGTTTTTTCCACTGCGCATGCTCAGTAGCATGCCGCAACCGGAAAAAAACGGACGGGCCGCATGTAAAAACTTATGCAAAGGATGCGGTGTTTTCGCCGCATCCGTTGCATAGTTTTCACAGCCGGATTGAGCCGCAGAGCTCAAACCGGATGTGTGAAAGTAGCCTTACATGTGCTCGATGGAAGATAAGTCTGGAGACGCTGCAGGCCATGGAAGCATATTTGGCCAAGTACAGTGCTCATAGTAACACAAGCAACATGTGGCCTGGTGTTATGTTGAAGAACAGCTCTTGGGACACACTGGAGAAATGGCCGTGCCACTGGTTCCATCACCAAATCAATGTAACGGAAAAGATTAGAAGGGTTTGGCCACCTTACATTATGCCACCCCCCGCCATAGTTGCTAAAGTAGGATCAGTATGCCGTTCCCTCATAAAGGCCTCTCAAGCCCTCTAGACCAATCTCCATCTATCATTGACCCCTAAACAAAAGCGGAACTCATCGCTGAAGAGGATAGACCTCCATTCCAGCCTCCATTGCCATAGTTATCTGCACCATGCCAGTATTTGAGAATGGTGGCTTGAGGTCAATAGACACCTCTAGTTGGATGTCTGGATTATGGCCCAGTGTGATGTAAACTTCTTTTGATGGTTTGTGTAGACACTGCTCAACACTTGGTATTTGATGTCCAATTTCACGTACAGTACAGAATGGATTGAGCATGAAACCAATGTAGGGCCATTTCTCCAAAATGTCCCAAGAGCCATTTTCACAATAACACCAAGTCGCATGTACCTTGTACTTACGTGAGCAGTCTGTGTGGCCTAAAATGTGCTACCATGGTCTGCAGCATCTCCAGACTTGTCTGTCTCCCATTGGGCGGATCTGGGACATCATCGGCCTGCAATTAAAAACGAAAGCTGCCAGCTGAGGATCTTGATGATTTACATGCCCATGTGCATTTAGCATGGCAGAACATTCCTCAGACATTCATTAAAGGGACTCTGTCAGCACAGAATGGCTGTTCAAACCAAGTAAAAACGCTCAGTTATTATGGTGGGGCCAAACATTTAAGTGCAACTTCCCACTTGCTTGTTTTCCCTATATCTCCATCCTTCTCTAGCTTCATAGAACCAGAGCTGTCAATCAAAGAAGAGAGGACGAGGGAAACAAATGGAAAACAAGCAGCTGGAAAGATGCACTTAAATGTTTGGCAACGTCATGATTCACCGAGCAACTGTGCTTGGTTTCATCAGTCATTCTGTGCTGACAGAGCCCCTTTAATAACCTCACTGATATCAGCCAAGGTGTAAAGGCCACTTTACACACAGAGATAAATCTTTGGCAGATCTTTGGCAGATCTTTGGCAGATCTGTGGTTGCAGTGAAATCATGGACATATTGTTCCATTTGTACACAGCCACAAACCTGGCACTGATTGTCCACAACTTCACTGCAACCACGGATTTGCCGCAGACCTGCCACAGACTTATCTGTGTGTGTGACAAGGCCTTTAGAGCGTGTTTTTCTGCACATGGTGCTTCTACACAATATTAAATAAATGAGATGCTTTGAAAATATTGCTTCTACAACTTTAAAATCTTGATGTTGCAATTTCAATGTTGAGTTGTGTGTGTGTATATATTCAGTGCTCAACATAAATGACAGATTTGTCAGGAAACCTTTTAGTTCAGAATGAACATTTTATATGGGGTACCATAATACAACATACTCCCACAAATGTGGGCTATTGATTCCAAACAAGATTTGTTAGTTTGCACTCAAAAAAAATAATTTTCTTAATAAAATTAATTAAAGACCATATTGCAAAAATGAGTACACCCTATTGATAGTCTTAGGCGCAAACCTAAAATTTAGACAATTCTAATTAACAAGACTTCAACCACATGTAAGTCTAATTAGGTGACTGTAAAAAGGCATTATTTAGGAAAGAAAAGCTCTTCCTATTTCATGTTGTCCGCAATGGCACCACACTGAGAAGAAATGTCCCAAGACCTGAAAAAGTAAATAATTTCTTTACACAACAAAGGTGGGTGAAAGCGGGTGCTCACTTCAGTGGTGGACACCACAAGGCTTAAGGCCCTGTCACACACAGAGATAAATCTACGGCAGATCTGTGGTTGCAGTGAAATTGTGGACAATCAGTGCCAGGTTTGTGGCTGTGTACAAATGGAACAATATGTCCATGATTTCACTGCAACCACAGATCTGCCAAAGATTTATCTCTGTGTGTGACGGGGCCTTTACACAAGCGCTGACCTCTCCCAGGAGATTTTAAGGCCCCTTTACACACTGAGACTTTGTAGCGATCCCAATAGGGATCCCACTAGCGATCCCAACCTGGCCGGGATCGCTACAAAGTCTCTGGTGAGTCGCTGGTGAGCTGTCAAACAGGCAAACCTGGAAAACGACGCAACAGCGATACGGACCTGCAGAACGACCGAGCTAGTCATTGGGGACGTGTCAAAGCAGCTATTTGAAAGGGAAGTTGCTAACAAAGTCGTTGTAGCGGTGTCAAACACAACAATGCATGCTGCACAGCGGGAAACAAAGGACCAAAAAATGTTCCTGAGAGATTTGTAGCGATCAGCGACCTCACAGCAGGGGCCAGGTCGCTGATGTGTGTCACACACTGCAATGTCGCTGGGGAGGTTGCTATTACGTCACAAAACCGGCGACGTTACAGCGATGTCGTTAGCGATGTTGCAGTGTGTAAAGGGGCCTCTACACTGAGGAAGGTCAATTAATGACCAAAACGTTTGTGCTATTCAGTGTCTGGGAATAAAATTTACCTCCTCTTGCATCAAGATTTGAGTGCCAAGTTTTCTTTGGAATTGCCTATGGGATTGGATCCTACTTGTGCACCACCAAAAGACGTGCCGTGTATTTCGTTACATGGTAGTAGCAGCGTCTTTATGTGGGGGCTGCATGAGTCCTGCTGGTGTCGGGAAGCTACATTTCATTGATGTTATCATGAATTCACACATGTACTTCTCATTATTGAAAGAGCTGTTCTTATCACTCCCTGCAATCCAATCTTGCAACATAACAGTGATCTAAAATACACATTTAAGACCACTGTTGCATTTCCGAAGAAAAACAAGGTGAAAGTGGTTCAGTGGCCTAGTGTCTCTCCTGATCTGAACCAATTGACCACCTATGTGGAGTTCTGCAGACAAGTTATCATCACTCTTCATTCAGCAACCAGGCTCTAAAGAAGGTCATTCTTGAAGAATGGAAAAAAGTTAATGTCACAAACTTCAACTAATTTGAAAAAAACTGAAGATTCTGTAATGAACATTATATTATGAACAAACCTTTCATGCTATGGGTTAATAAAATGAAACTCTGTTTTTTCAACATTTTGGAATTGTTGAATAGTTCAGAGTGATATTGATTGATCTTACTTTTCAAAGGAGGTGTATTCATTTATACTGAGCACTGAGCTTCTGTAGACATATACAGTCATATGAAAAAGTTTGGGCACCCCTATTAATTTTAACCTTTTTTCTTTATAACAAATTGGGTTTTTGCAAAAGCTATTTCAGTTTCATATATCTAATAACTGATGGACTCAGTAATATTTCTGGATTGAAATGAGGTTTATTGTACTAACAGAAAATGTGCAATCCGCATTTAAACAAAATTTGACCGGTGCAAAAGTATGGGCACCCTTATCAATTTCTTGATTTGAACACTCCTAACTACGTTTTACTGACTTACTAAAGCACTAAATTGGTTTTGTAACCTCATTGAGCTTCATAGGCAGGTGTATCCAATCATGAGAAAAGGTATTTAAGGTGGCCACTTGCAAGTTGTTCTCCTATTTGAATCTCCTATGAAGAGTGGCATCATGGGCTCCTCAAAACAACTGTCAAATGATCTGAAAACAAAGATTATTCAACATAGTTGTTCAGGGGAAGGATACAAAAAGTTGTCTCAGATTTAAACTGTCAGTTTCCACTGTGAGGAACATAGTAAGGAAATGGAAGAACACAGGTACAGTTCTTGTTAAGCTCAGAAGTGGCAGGCCAAGAAAAATATCAGAAAGGCATAGAAGAAGAATGGTGAGAACAGTCAAGGACAATCCACAGACCACCTCCAAAGACCTGCAGCTTCATCTTGCTGCAGATGGTGTCAATGTGCATCGGTCAACAATACAGCGCATGTTGCACAAGGAGAAGCTGTATGGGAGAGTGATGCGAAAGAAGCCGTTTCTGCAAGCACGCCACAAACAGAGTCGCCTGAGGTATGCAAAAGCACATTTGGACAAGCCAGTTACATTTTGGAAGAAGGTCCTGTGGACTGATGAAACAAAGATTGAGTTGTTTGGTCATACAAAAAGGCGTTATGCATGGAGGCAAAAAAACACGGCATTCCAAGAAAAACACTTGCTACCCACAGTAAAATCTGGTGGATGTTCCATCATGCTTTGGGGCTGTGTGGCCAATGCCGGCATCGGGAATCTTGTTAAAGTTGAGGGTCGCATGGATTCAACTCAGTACCAGCAGATCCTTGACAATAATGTGCAAGAATCAGTGACGAAGTTGAAGTTACGCAGGGGATGGATATTTCAGCAAGACAATGATCCAAAACACCGCTCCAAATCTACTCAGGCATTCATGCAGAGGAACAATTACAATGTTCTGGAATGGCCATCCCAGTCCCCAGACCTGAATATCATTGAACATCTGTGGGATGATTTGAAGCGGCTGTCCATGCTCGGCGACCATCAAACTTAACTGAACTGGAATTGTTTTGTAAACAGGAATGGTCAAATATACCTTCATCCAGGAACTCATTAAAAGCTACAGGAAGCGACTAGAGGCTGTGATTTTTGCAAAAGGAGGATCTAGAAAATATTAATGTCACTTTTATGTTGAGGTGCCCATACTTTTGCACCGGTCAAATTTTGTTTAAATGCAGATTGCACATTTTCTGTTAGTACAATAAACCTAATTTCAATCCAGAAATATTACTCAGTCCATCAGTTATTAGATATATGAAACTTAAATAGCTGTTGCAAAAACCCAAATTGTTATAAAGAAAAAAGGTTAACATTAATAGGGGTGCCCAAACTTTTTCATATGACTGTATATTGTGAGAAGGCGACCGGCTACATTATTAATGGCCGGTATGTACCACATAAATGGTGTGATCCTCATTAGTGCTGGTACATTTAGTACTATATATTTTTTTTCTTTAGTGTTCACAGGGTAAGGCTCACGGGTAGCTGGAGACATGGGTGGGTTTGGCCACATACATACTAGTGATGTGTCGGTCGCGAACGATCAGACACAAAGATCCGGCTCCCTGCAGTGACTGACAGGAGCCGGATCACCAAAGTGAGCCACTAAAATCGCTAAACGGCTGTTTTCGCCGCTGAAACCACGCCCACCCGCGTCTAAACCCTGCCCACTCCGCGATCCAATTGGTCCCTTGAAAGTGGGCGGAGTTTAGCCGTGGGTGGGCGTGGTTTCAGCGGTGTCACTATAATCTTAAATATGTGTTCACCTGGGGTGAACACATATTTAATAAGGAGCCGAGAACGATCCGAATGAGCCGGCTCTTTTTGGTGAGCAGAGCCATGGGAACCGGATCACCAAAAAGAGCCGGACTGCCCATCACTAATACATACCCCCGCCCATGAGTGTGTCACATGACAAGGTCACATGCCATGTAAAATGGAGTCAGTCTGTGTTTGACAGGTGGAGATTGGGAGAGACTGTAGCCAGTCTGGAAAGTGCTGGGGCTGCAAGAAGGAGCTTCTGATAGTGGTGTATACAATTTCAGACTGGCTACCGGAGGAATCTCCAGTAGTGCCAGGCCTGGATTCAGTTCCTTGCTTTGCACTCCGGAGCTCTCACCTGCAGCCTGGACTGATCTCAGAGTTTGCAGGACTGCACCGCAAGCACCGAGTGATTGATTCCCCGGCGATTGCGATTCAGTTCATGACAGCTGCGGACAGGCCGGGCTGATCTCCGGAATTCAGGTGAGAGCACCAGAGATCAGCCCGGCCTGTCTGCAGCTGTCATGAACTGAACCGCAGTCGCCAGGGAAGCAATCACTCGACGCTCGCGGTTCTGTTCAGGCTGCACTCTGGAGCTCGGGGAGAGCTCTGCAGTGCAATGCAGGTAACTGAATCCAGGCCTGGTATTACTGGAGATTCCTCCGGTAGCCAGTCCGACGCTGGGTGTATACACCGGCAGGAGCCAGTGTGTGGACGCTGCCAAACCTCCACTATGGACTATATGGACCAGAAATCCGTGAATTATTTCCTGACTGGGGTCAGTGTGTTCACTGGGTGAGAGCCCACAGTTGAATGGACTGGAAAACCATGCTTGTTTATTTTACCTGTACAGCCGAAAGAGGCTCATATTCTGTTTGAGGAATGGTTTCTGTTGTGTTTTGAATAAACCTTTTAACTGGAAGCGAGTTCCTCTGCTACCTCGAAGACCAGCAAGTGAGTGAGTTAGCTAGTAGTTATAATGTATAACTATGTATAGTTATAACAGTGTGTGAACTGTGTGCAATATCACAATATATAGTCATAGTTGAAAGTGTTGGCACCCTTGAAATTGGGTAATTGTCCCAGAAAATGAACAATTTCTCCCAAAAAATTATTTCAATTACACACGTTATGTTATGCACATATTTATTTCCTTTGTATGTATTGGAACAACACTAAAAAAATAAGTCAAATTGGACATAATTTAACACAAAACACCTAAAATGAGCCTGACAAAATTGTTTTCACCCTCAACTTATTTGGTTGCCCACCCTTTGGCATAAATAACTGCAATCAACCACTTATTATAACCAGCAACAAGCTTTTTACACTTCATCTGGAATTTTTAGGCCACTTTTCTTTTGCAAACTGCTCCAGGTTTATCATATGTGAAGGTGTCTTCTCCCAACAGCAATTTTAAAGGGAACCTGTCACCAGAATTTTCGCTATTAAACTAAAAGAATCCCCTTCTGCAGCTCCTGGGCTGCATTCTAGAAAGATTCATCTTGCTACTGGCCCCCCTTTCAGATCTAAATAACAACTTTAGAAAATATAACCTTATGCTATGGTAATGAGGTTTGTTGGCCCCGGGGGCGGGCTGTATTTCATCTGTTATCCCCCCTCCTGCTGCTGTTCGCAGTCGCCCAGTGTTCATTTACATAGATGATGCCGCCGCCCTTATATTCCGCAGTGCTCCGGAGGTCTCGAGCATGCTCAGTGGCACTATCGCGGGACTGAGCACTGTTTTCAAATCGCGAGTGCCGGTGATGTTATTGCGCAGGCGCGAGATCATGGGCGGCACTGTGAATGTCATCACCAGCGTCATCCAAGTACCCGCCCATAATATCCCGCCTGCACAAGAACATCACCGGTGCTCGCTGTGACAACATGGACTCTCATGGGTTAAAGTTTCTTAAAATTCAGCCAGACAGGATGATAGATTGTTTATAGACGGGGGATAAGTCCCTCATTGATTTTACAAGACTCTTGTTGACTCATGTAATTGTGTTGGCCACTGAAAGCCAGACGTATTGTTTCTCCAGACTCTTCCAGTAATCATTGTATTGTAGTTGTGTATTGCTAATGTAATTACCTTAGTAGCCATTGTCTAGTCGGTGACTTCCAGACTACATGTATACCCTCAGTCTTTCTGTAGACATCATTTGGATGAACATTGTCCATGCAGCTTGAGATTCATCCAATGGGAGAGGCGATCTTGTCCAACCAATCGATGAGGACGCAGTGTATCCAAGTGGAAGGCTGTGGCTATAAAAGGGATTTCTTTAAGCCAGCAGGTGGTTGTTGATGGATGCTGATGGATCCAGTCTAAGCTCTTAGGAGCTGACTAGAGGATCAGGATATCTTATGGCTTCAATCTAGGGACTCCGGTTCTGGTTGGAGACCATATCCACAGCCTAGGGATTTCGACTCCGGCTGCCAGGATTGTATCATCATACCAGGACTACCTAAGGAGGACACTCAGGTTGGGACAGTTCAGTCACCTGTTACAGACTTTGCAGACCTCAGCCAGCTTCCTAAATCTGGTGTTTTTCCAGTCACGGTGGGTGCCCGCCGAAAGCGGGGTGCTGCTGGATTGGAGTAATTAGCCCTGGAACCTCTGAGGCATGGACATTCTAAATCCCTGGTGAGCCAGCGGAAGGGTGAGACTCTGTTGCCTGTTACATGTGTGTTTTGCTGGTTATGTGTTATGTGCCGTTAATTGTTTGGGGATCCAATAAAGTCTAATTATTGTGGTTCCCTCACCCTGTGTTGTCTGAGTAGTGTTCTGCCCACGGTTAAGGAGGTCGGCGTTCAGTTGGGATGAGCCCTGAGCCACGCTGTCTTTCTAAAGGCGGTGGGTTTTAGTGGATGAGCGCACCCACTGAGCCCCGTGTCTCCACACTCGCGATTTGAAAACAGTGCTCAGTCCCGCGATAGTGCCACTGCGCATGCGCGAGACCTCCGGAGCACTGCGGAACATGAGGGTGGCAGCCTCATCTATGTAAATGAACACTGGGAGACGGCGAACAGCGTCAGGAGGGGGAAATAACAGACGAAATACAGTCCGCCCCCACGGCCAACAAACCTCATTACCATAGCAAAAGGTAATATTTTATAAAGTTGTTATTTAGGTCTGAAAGGGGGGGGGGCAGTAGCAAGATTAACCTTTATAGAATTTAGCCCATGAGCTGCAGAAGGAGATTCTTTTAGTTTAACAGCGAAAATTCTGGTGACAGGTTCCCTTTAAGATCTCTCCACAGGTGTCAATGGGATTTAGCTCCGGACTCATTGCTGCCACTTCAGAACTCTCCAGAATTTTGTTTGTATCCATTTGTAGGTGCTTCTTGAAGTATATTTAGGGTCCTTGTACTGCTGGGAGGTCCATGACCAGGACACAAACCCAGCATTCTGACAGTGGGCACTACATTGCGAACCAAAATCCTTTAGCAATCCTTAGATTTCATGATGATTTGCACATGGTCAAGGTATCCAGTGCCTGAGGCAGCAAAACATCTTTGAACTTTCTCTATATTTGACTGGAGGTACTGTGGTCTCTTCTTTGTTGGCCTCATTCCATTTTTTTTTGTAAACCATAAAATGATGTGCTTTACCAAAAACCTCTACCTTGGTCTCATCTGTCCACAAGATGCTTTCCCAGAAGGATTTTGGCTTACTCACATACATTTTGGCAAACTGGAGTCTAGCTTTTTATGTCTCTGTGTCACTAGTGGGGTCCTCCTGGGTCTCCTGCTTATGTTTCAATTCATTCAAATGTGGACAGATGGTTCTCCACTGATAATGATGCACCCTGAGCCTGCAGGACAGCTTGAATATCTTTGGAACTTGATTGGGGCTGCTTATCCCCCATCTGAACTATCCTGCGTTGCAAATTTTCATCAATTTTTCTCTGCCGTACACATCCAGCTACAGTGCCATGGGTTGTATACTTGATTATGTTGCACACCATGGACAAAGGAACATCAAGATCTCTGGAGATGGACTTGTAACCTTGAGATATTTTTCAACACTTTTGGTTTTCAAGTCCTCAGACATTTCTGTTCTCTTTCTATTCTCCATGCTTAGTGTGGCACACACACAGACACACAATGAAAAGATTGAACCTCCCCTTTCTATCTGGTTTCAGGTGTGACTTTCATATTGCTCACATCTATTACTTGACACAGGTGGGTTTGAACAAGCATCATATGCATTAAACAAAGTTTTTTACCCACAATTTTGGAACGGTGTCTACAATTTTATTCAGCCCATTTTTGGGTTTTATGTGAAATTATGTCCAATTTAACTTTTTTTGTGTGTTTTTCAGAACAGAAAGATGAGAAGATAATTGTCTGGTGATTTGACAAACAAAATTGTTTAAAAATACTAACTATCTTAAGGTTACAAGTCCATCTCCAGAGATCTTGATGTTCCTTTATCTAAGCTGCACAACAAAATCAAGAAGTTTAAAACCAATGGCACTGTAGCTAATCTCCCTGGATGTAGACAGCAGAAAAGAATTGCTGAAAGGTAGTAACTAGGGATGAGCGAAGTCGAATAGTAAAGTTTGGGGTTCATACTGGACACCAGATCTCAGACTTGAATACGAATTTTTTAAAAAAAAAATCTGTGTTTGAGTTTGGGTACTGTTCATATGCTAATAAAGTTGATTGAAAGGGTGTGGTGCAGCCAATCAAAAAGTTTTATTGTATTTTAAACCAATAATTGCCAACCACTGATGTATATGTCATCCAACTTAGTGATGTGATTTATGCTGCTGTATATTGATCTTTGTGGAGATATGACCATGTTTGTTTACTATGTAAATGAGGGGCGTTGTTGTTTTTTTTAATTGGTTAATGGATGATCACTGTGTATAAAAAAAAACAGCATTAGCCATTGTATGCTATGCTTGACAAAGACCACAAGGTCAAAACTTTGCTGCTTTTTCACATCTGATGGAATAAAGGACAAAACATTTTTTTTTCACCCAGAGGAACGCTGTCATCTTTAATATTAGAGACAGGCAGACAGGGAAAGAGACAGACAGACAGGCTCAGACAGACAGGGAAAGAGACAGACAGGGAACATGACAGGGAAAGAGACAAAGATAAGGAAAGAGACAGACACAGACGGGACACAGAGATAGAGAGAGAGACAGACACAGAGTTAGAGAGAGACAGACAGAGATAGAGAGAGACAGACAGAGAGATAGACAGAGATAGACATGGACAGAGACAGAGAGACAGACATACAGAGACAGACAGGAAAAGAGAGAGACAGAGACTGGGAGAGAGACGGAGAGACAGTTACTATCCCGGGCAATGGCGGGTGCTACAGCTAGTATATTATATAAGTTAAATAGCAGCTTCAGTATGATTTATGTCCAAAGTGCAAGTAGTGCCAACAGCTACTAAAGTGTGATACTGCCAAATCAAGTAATTATCTAAACATCAAATAGCAATTGTACTAGATGTGATATACACCTAAAGTGCAAATACAAAAATATATGTAAGTACAATTTGTGTATATATATATATATATATATATATATATATACAGTGCTGGCCAAAAGTATTGGCACCCCTGCAATTCTGTCAGATAATACTCAGTTTTTTCTTGAAAATGATTTCAATCACAAATTCTTTGGTATTATTAACTTCATTTATTTTGCTTCCAATGAAAAAACACAAAAGAGAATGAAACAAAAATCAAATCATTGATCATTTCACACAAAACTCCAAAAATGGGCCAGACAAAAGTATTGGCACCCTTAGCCTAATACTTGATTGCACAACCTTTAGCCAAAATAACTGCGAACAACCGCTTCCGGTAACCATCAATGAGTTTCTTACAATGCTCTGCTGGAATTTTAGACCATTCTTCTTTGGCAAACTGCTCCAGGTCCCCGAGATTTGAAGGGTACCTTCTCCAAACAGCCATTTTGAGATCTCTACACAGGGGTTCTATGGGATTCAGGTCTGGACTCATTGCTGGCCACTTTAGTAGTCTCCAGTGCTTTCTCTCAAACCATTTTCTAGTGCTTTTTGAAGTGTGTTTTGGGTCATTGTCCTGCTGGAAGACCCATGACCTCTGAGGAAGACCCAGCTTTCTCACACTGGGCCCTACATTATGCTGCAAAATTTGTTGGTAGTCTTCAGACTTCATAATGCCATGCACACGGTCAAGCAGTCCAGTGCCAGAGGCAGCAAAGCAACCCCAAAACATCAGGGAACCTCCGCCATGTTTGACTGTAGGGACCGTGTTCTTTTCTTTGAATGCCTCTTTTTTTTCCTGTAAACTCTATGTTGATGGCTTTTCCCAAAAAGCTCTACTTTTGTCTCATCTGACCAGAGAGCATTCTTCCAAAACTTTTTAGGCTTTCTCAGGTAAATTTTGGCAAACTCCAGCCTGGCTTTTTTATGTCTCGGGGTAAGAAGTGGGGTCTTCCTGGGTATCCTACCATACAGTCCCTTTTCATTCAGACGCCGACAGATAGTATGGGTTGACACTGTTGTACCCTCGGACTACAGGGCAGCTTGAACTTGTTTGGATGTTAGTCGAGGTTCTTTATCCACCATCCGCACAATCTTGCGTTGAAATCTCTCGTCAATTTTTCTTTTCCTTCCACATCTAGGGAGGTTAGCCACAGTGCCATGGGCTTTAAACTTCTTGATGACACTGCGCACCGTAGACACAGGAACTTTCAGGTCTTTGGAGATGGACTTGTAGCCTTGAGATTGTTCATGCTCCCTCACAATTTGGATTCTCAAGTCCTCAGACAGATGTTTGGTCTTCATTCTTTTCTCCATGCTCAATGTGGTACACACAAGGGCACAGGACAGAGGTTGAGTCAACTTTAATCCATGTCAACTGGCTGCAAGTGTGATTTAGTTATTGCCAACACCTGTTAGGTGCCACAGGTAAGTTACAGGTGCTGTTAATTACACAAATTAGAGAAGCATCACATGATTTTTCAAACAGTGCCAATACTTTTGTCCACCCCCTTTTTTATCGTTGGTGTGGAATTATATCCAATTTGGCTTTATGACAATTTTTTTAATTTTTTTTCATTGAAGACAAATTAAATGGAGATAATAATACCAAAGAATTTGTGATTGCAATCATTTTCAGGAAGAAACTGAGTATTATCTGACAGAATTGCAGGGGTGCCAATATGTTTGGCCAGCACTGTATATATATCTATATATATCCACAATGAAGAGATGAAAGGTCGCACTCCAAAGGTCGAATAAAATATTTTTCTTTTTATTCCACGATCACATCAGGGGTACAGGTAGTGAGGGAGGATGAGGGTGTGCCACGTCGGACGACGGCAGCCGTTTCGCAAGTAACCTTGCTTCTACGGGTCCAGTGCATGCAAAGGTGCTGCATCCACCCTTAAATAACAGGTGAATTGGGTGCAGCATCCTTGCGTGAATGAAGTGCAAATTAAAAACATATACCAGCTGCACATATATCAAATTCACATAGAAACTTATTACATATCAATTCCAAAATGGATTATAAATAATCGTAACATACATGGGTATAGTTAGAGTAAAAAATAAATATAGTGTTCATTATAGTTTAACCAAAAAAGACATCTCAAAAAACACTATAAAAAACAGGCTTATAGGAAAAAACCAGCATTATAGGAACACTGACAAATCATTCTTGTCGTTCAGGCCAAGGGGACCGAGAGCATTTAAGTCTATAATCAATCTTGATTCCTTTCTAAGTAAAGAACGGTGCATATCACCTCCAGTGGGACAGGGATTAATTTTTATTACGCCTGCAAATTTTAAAAGGCGTGGATTACCACTATGATGTTCCTGCATATGGGCAATTAAACGTGGAGAACCTATCCCGGAGGTTATAGACTTAAAATGCTCCCTAAATCGAACATATAAAGGCCGAATTGTTTTACCTATATAATATTTTTGACAGGGGCAAAAAATAACATATACCAGATAATTAGACTTACATGTGATAAGATCTTTTATTTTGAATAGCTCAGTACCAATTTTTAAAGTGTCTCCTGTACAATGATATTCACAAAAGGGGCAGCCGCCGCACCTATGGTTTCCTTTGATTTTATTTCGGTCTAACCACGTACCTAGTTTGGGTGTAGTAATACGATTATTTATCAGAACATCTCCTATGTTTTTGCATCGCCTATATGAAATCAAAGGACCCTCGTTTGTCATTTCACAGAGATCCTTGTCTTTATTAATTAAATGCCAGTGTTTTTTGATGCTTGATTTTATTGCATCATACATAGAATTAAATTTAAAATTAAAAACGCATCTATTTGAACTTTCGATTTTTGTTTTTTTCGAAATGGCATTTACATTTTTATTCTTATTTCCACTTTTATTTGTGCATTCTTTATTCTTATTTTTATCATTTGGATCATAATTTAAGGATTTTTCGAAGGCAGAATTGATAACTGATATGGGATATCCTCGTTCTAATAGACGTTTTTTCAAGTCTGATGCTTGATGCAGAAAGGTTTCAGAATTATTGTGTACTCTTTTTAGCCGCAAAAATTGTCCATATGGAAGGGCTCTCTTTGTATGGGAGGGGTGCGCACTATTAAAATGCAGCAGAGTGTTCACTGCAGTTGGTTTTCTATATACTTGTCTGTCAATAATATCATCCGATATACTGAGTGTGACATCTAAAAAATCCAATTTTTGGTCCCCAAAAATATGTGTAAAGTACATGTTGTAGGAATTATCATTATTTAGATATGACACAAAATTTTCAAAATCCTGCGCAGAACCGTCCCATACAAAGAAGCCATCATCCATGTATCTGGCATATTTTGTTATATGTTTCAGATATGGATTTTTAGGACTGTAGATAAAGTCTTCCTCAAATGCTGCCAAAAAGAGATTTGCAAAAGTACATGCGGCGGGGGTACCCATCGCGGTACCCCCGCATTGCAAGTACCACTGATCGTCAAATTTAAATGCATTATGATGCAAAATAAAGCTTAAGGCTTCTGTGATGAAGTCTACTAAGATAGGATTCTGGTCAAAATTCAGCAAGACTCTCTTAATGGTCTGTACACCCTGATCCTGTGGGATACGGGTGTACAGACTCTCAATATCCAGAGCGGCAAGAGAGAAACCTTTCTGCCATTGAAAATTATCAAGCATTTTAATTAGATCTCCCGTATCTTTTAAGAATGAGGGGATGCGGATCAGTAATGGTTTAAGTAGCCATTCTAGGTAGTGAGATAAAGGTTCTGTCACTGAACCTATTCCTGCCACAATGGGGCGGCCAGGGGGGGAGACACTGTTCTTGTGAATCTTTGGCAGATAATACCAATGAGGTTTTTTCGGAAAAAGAGGGAGTAATTTTTCAGCAGTTTTTTTAGAAATAGTACCTAAACTGACATATTTATGTAAAAGGCTTCTAAGTTTTTTAACAAAAGACCCAGTGGGATCATTAGATAATTTCTGATATACTCTTATATCCTGAAGTTGCCTATTGGCTTCTTGCAAATAGGCTTCTTTTGTTAATAGAACAGTGGCGCCCCCCTTGTCCGCCCTGCGGATAATAATATCTTTTTGTGACTGCAGGATTTTTAGTGCCGTGGTTTCCCCCTGAGTGAGGTTCTGAGGAGGAGAGGGGTATTTTAGAGCTTGTATATCTTTTATTACCAGCTCCTGAAATAAGTCTATGCTGTTCCCAGGGGTTAGTGGGGGGCAAAAGGTAGATTTTATCCCTTTATTAAAAAATGAAGAACTAGATGTAGGATTTATTTGGGTATTTACAATACCTGAAGAACCGGGTTCAATGTGACTGGGGTCCGCTATACTTAAAAGAACAGACGCATCTTTTTCAATAGCAGTATATTCATTATTTGTACCAAAAAAGCCAAGTGGACCTATTTCACATTGTAAATCGGTTGCTTCAGAAGTGGGCAAGCTTTTCTTTTGACTATAAAATTTTTTTAAATGCAGTTTTCTACAGCCTTAAATAAATCAATATGAAAATCAGTCAAGTCAAATAATTCTGGTATACAATAGTTTAAGCCCTTTTCCAACACAGATGACATATCAGGTGTTAAAACCAACGAAGTAAGATTATATACTTTACGCAAACAAGGCATGATGTTATTCGCTGAACAGGAAAGATTATTTTCTGTACTTATTACAGGGAATGTCTCTGACACTACAATCTCACGTTCAAGGCATGGAGATGTTAATCCCTCCAGGAGACGCTCTTGCGCTTCCCTGGTGTCGGTTTTGTTCCTGCGTCTTCTTCTGCCTCCTCTCCTTGTAGATCTTCTAAAGGGAGATTATCAGATGTAGAAGCTCGTGAGGTCGCAGGTGTTTTTAATTTCTTTGCGGGTGCCAAATCCTCAGCCCCGCTCGAGTCAGAGTCTGTGGTCCAGGCATTTTTCTTGGCGGTTTTAGGTGTATGTTTTTTCTGGTATCTCTGAAAAAACCTTCTATTCCCAGGTGTAGAATACCTCTTCCAGGAAAAAATCTGGTTGTTTTCGTAGTCTAACTTATCTCTGATAAATTTTTCTTTTTTATTTTCTTTAATCAAAGTTTGGTATGGTAAAAGTTTTTTATCTAATCTTGATAAGAAAGTGTTCCATGCTTCTTTTGAGATGCGACTTTCCATTTCTTGTCTCAGTTTTAATAATTCATTAGTAATTTTTAGATGTTCCTCTTGGTTTTTTTTGAGTACAATGTCCAGAAAGCGCAATGAGCATTCTTGCTGTATATTGTCCCATTCTTTTTTAAAAGATAAATCATCTTGGTAAAAAGATATATTTTTTGAGATGCGTAGACCTCTAGGGACTCGTCCACTTTCTTGATAAGATTTAAGTGACTGTACTGTCCAAAACAAGCTGGTCTCCTTTTCGGCCAGATTGAAAATTTTAAGCTCTAAATTCTTAGTGCCCATGATTTCTATGTTCACTTTATCATTACAGCTGGTAAAAAACGTGGCAGCGTCCTCCCTCCCTGCAAGTATACCATTTTCCATTGTATCCATAGATGTGTCTGCCATTATTTAACAAAAGCCAAAAATGGGAGTAGAAAAAGCGTGCACTCACGGTGTTAGAAGAAGTCCAGATTCCATAAAGCTGAGTGGAGGATACCGGGCACCGCTGATCCCTGTATGGCTGACAAAGCTGTGCTTTCAGGCAGGTGGAGACCTGGGTGCGTGTCCCAAAGCAAAGGCGATACAAGATCCACAATGAAGAGATGAAAGGTCGCACTCCAAAGGTCGAATAAAATATTTTTCTTTTTATTCCACGATCACATCAGGGGTACAGGTAGTGAGGGAGGATGAGGGTGTGCCACGTCGGACGACGGCAGCCGTTTCGCAAGTAACCTTGCTTCTACGGGTCCAGTGCATGCAAAGGTGCTGCATCCACCCTTAAATAACAGGTGAATTGGGTGCAGCATCCTTGCGTGAATGTAGTGCAAATTAAAAACATATACCAGCTGCACATATATCAAATTCACATAGAAACTTATTACATATCAATTCCAAAATGGATTATAAATAATCGTAACATACATGGGTATAGTTAGAGTAAAAAATAAATATAGTGCTTTCCTATAAGCCTGTTTTTTATAGTGTTTTTTGAGATGTCTTTGGTTTAACTATAATGAACACTATATTTATTTTTTACTCTAACTATACCCATGTATGTTACGATTATTTATAATCCATTTTGGAATTGATATGTAATAAGTTTCTATGTGAATTTGATATATGTGCAGCTGGTATATGTTTTTAATTTGCACTTCATTCACGCAAGGATGCTGCACCCAATTCACCTGTTATTTAAGGGTGGATGCAGCACCTTTGCATGCACTGGACCCGTAGAAGCAAGGTTACTTGCGAAACGGCTGCCGTCGTCCGACGTGGCACACCCTCATCCTCCCTCACTACCTGTACCCCTGATGTGATCGTGGAATAAAAAGAAAAATATTTTATTCGACCTTTGGAGTGCGACCTTTCATCTCTTCATTGTGGATCTTGTATCGCCTTTGCTTTGGGACACGCACCCAGGTCTCCACCTGCCTGAAAGCACAGCTTTGTCAGCCATACAGGGATCAGCGGTGCCCGGTATCCTCCACTCAGCTTTATGGAATCTGGACTTCTTCTAACACCGTGAGTGCACGCTTTTTCTACTCCCATTTTTGGCTTTTGTTAAATAATGGCAGACACATCTATGGATACAATGGAAAATGGTATACTTGCAGGGAGGGAGGACGCTGCCACGTTTTTTACCAGCTGTAATGATAAAGTGAACATAGAAATCATGGGCACTAAGAATTTAGAGCTTAAAATTTTCAATCTGGCCGAAAAGGAGACCAGCTTGTTTTGGACAGTACAGTCACTTAAATCTTATCAAGAAAGTGGACGAGTCCCTAGAGGTCTACGCATCTCAAAAAATATATCTTTTTACCAAGATGATTTATCTTTTAAAAAAGAATGGGACAATATACAGCAAGAATGCTCATTGCGCTTTCTGGACATTGTACTCAAAAAAAACCAAGAGGAACATCTAAAAATTACTAATGAATTATTAAAACTGAGACAAGAAATGGAAAGTCGCATCTCAAAAGAAGCATGGAACACTTTCTTATCAAGATTAGATAAAAAACTTTTACCATACCAAACTTTGATTAAAGAAAATAAAAAAGAAAAATTTATCAGAGATAAGTTAGACTATGAAAACAACCAGATTTTTTCCTGGAAGAGGTATTCTACACCTGGGAATAGAAGGTTTTTTCAGAGATACCAGAAAAAACATACACCTAAAACCGCCAAGAAAAATGCCTGGACCACAGACTCTGACTCGAGCGGGGCTGAGGATTTGGCACCCGCAAAGAAATTAAAAACACCTGCGGTCTCACGAGCTTCTACATCTGATAATCTCCCTTTAGAAGATCTACAAGGAGAGGAGGCAGAAGAAGACGCAGGAACAAAACCGACACCAGGGAAGCGCAAGAGCGTCTCCTGGAGGGATTAACATCTCCATGCCTTGAACGTGAGATTGTAGTGTCAGAGACATTCCCTGTAATAAGTACAGAAAATAATCTTTCCTGTTCAGCGAATAACATCATGCCTTGTTTGCGTAAAGTATATAATCTTACTTCGTTGGTTTTAACACCTGATATGTCATCTGTGTTGGAAAAGGGCTTAAACTATTGTATACCAGAATCATTTGACTTGACTGATTTTCATATTGATTTATTTAAGGGCTGTAGAAAACTGCATTTAAAAAAATTTTATAGTCAAAAGAAAAGCTTGCCCACTTCTGAAGCAACCGATTTACAATGTGAAATAGGTCCACTTGGCTTTTTTGGTACAAATAATGAATATACTGCTATTGAAAAAGATGCGTCTGTTCTTTTAAGTATAGCGGACCCCAGTCACATTGAACCCGGTTCTTCAGGTATTGTAAATACCCAAATAAATCCTACATCTAGTTCTTCATTTTTTAATAAAGGGATAAAATCTACCTTTTGCCCCCCACTAACCCCTGGGAACAGCATAGACTTATTTCAGGAGCTGGTAATAAAAGATATACAAGCTCTAAAATACCCCTCTCCTCCTCAGAACCTCACTCGGGGGGAAACCACGGCACTAAAAATCCTGCAGTCACAAAAAGATATTATTATCCGCAGGGCGGACAAGGGGGGCGCCACTGTTCTATTAACAAAAGAAGCCTATTTGCAAGAAGCCAATAGGCAACTTCAGGATATAAGAGTATATCAGAAATTATCTAATGATCCCACTGGGTCTTTTGTTAAAAAACTTAGAAGCCTTTTACATAAATATGTCAGTTTAGGTACTATTTCTAAAAAAACTGCTGAAAAATTACTCCCTCTTTTTCCGAAAAAACCTCATTGGTATTATCTGCCAAAGATTCACAAGAACAGTGTCTCCCCCCCTGGCCGCCCTATTGTGGCAGGAATAGGTTCAGTGACAGAACCTTTATCTCACTACCTAGAATGGCTACTTAAACCATTACTGATCCGCATCCCCTCATTCTTAACCCTTTCACGACCGGCCGATTTTTCGCTTTCCGTTTTTTTTTTTCGCCATTCTTTTTCTGAGAGACGTAACTTTTTTATTTTTCAGTCAATATGGTCATGTGAGGGCTCATTTTTTGCGGAACGAGCTGTACTTTTAAATGAAACCATCAGTTTTACCATATTGTGTACTAGAAAATGGCAAAAAAATTCCAAATGCTGAAAAATTGCAAAAAAAGTGCGATAGCACTATGGTTTTTGAGATATTTTATTCACTGTGTTCACTATATGGTAAAACTGATGTGTGGGTGTGATGCCTCAGGTCAGTGCGAGTTCGTAGACACCAAACATGTATAGGTTTACTTTTATATAAGGGGTTAAAAAAAAATCGGAAGTTTGTCCGAAAAAAGTGGCGCACGTTTTACGCCATATTCCGTGACCCGTAGCGTTTTCATTTTTCGGGATCTTAGGCTCAATGACGGCTTATTTTTTGCGTCTCGAGCTGACGTTTTTAACGGTACCATTTTTGCGCAGATGCTACGTTTTGATCGCCTCTTATTGCATTTTGCGCAAAAGTTGTGGCGACAAAAAAACGTCGTTTTGGCGTTTGGAATTTTTTTGCCGCTACGCCGTTTACTGATCAGATTAATTGATTTTATATTTTGATAGATCGGGCGTTTCTGAACGCGGCGATACCAAATGTGTGTATATTTTTTATTTTTTTAACCCTTTAATTTTCAATGGGGCGAATGGGGGGTGATTTGAACTTTTAGGTTTTTTTGTTTTTTTTTAATTTTTTAAAACTTATTTTTTTACTTTTTTTTTTTATTTTACTAGTCCCCCTAGGGGGTTATTGCGATCAGCATTCCGATCGCTCTGCAGTATCTGCTGATCACAGCTGGAAGGCTGTAAACAGCAGATACGCTGTCTTTCTCTTTTGCTGTGCCCCGGGCACAGCGAAAGTGAAACCAATTCATGTGTAGTACAGGAGTCATCACATGACCCTGTACTACCATGACAACTATCGGGAGTCACGTGATCGCGTCACGTGACTTCCGGTTTCGGCGGTAAGTAAAACTTTACCGCGATTGCGCTTATAATGGCGCTGTCATGTATTGACAGCGCCATATAAGGGGTTAATCGGCACGAGCAGATAACGATTCTGCTCGTGCCTAGCAGGCACACATCTCAGCTGTGAAAATCAGCTGAGATGTGTGCCGATCGCGGCATGCTGCCGCCGGAGGACCGCGGGCAGTAAGATTATGTCATTTAGGACGTAATTTTACGGCCCGCGGTCGTTAAGGGGTTAAAAGATACGGGAGATCTAATTAAAATGCTTGATAATTTTCAATGGCAGAAAGGTTTCTCTCTTGCCGCTCTGGATATTGAGAGTCTGTACACCCGTATCCCACAGGATCAGGGTGTACAGACCATTAAGAGAGTCTTGCTGAATTTTGACCAGAATCCTATCTTAGTAGACTTCATCACAGAAGCCTTAAGCTTTATTTTGCATCATAATGCATTTAAATTTGACGATCAGTGGTACTTGCAATGCGGGGGTACCGCGATGGGTACCCCCGCCGCATGTACTTTTGCAAATCTCTTTTTGGCAGCATTTGAGGAAGACTTTATCTACAGTCCTAAAAATCCATATCTGAAACATATAAAAAAATATGCCAGATACATGGATGATGGCTTCTTTGTATGGGACGGTTCTGCGCAGGATTTTGAAAATTTTGTGTCATATCTAAATAATGATAATTCCTACAACATGTACTTTACACATATTTTTGGGGACCAAAAATTGGATTTTTTTAGATGTCACACTCAGTATATCGGATGGTATTATTGACAGACAAGTATATAGAAAACCAACTGCAGTGAACACTCTGCTGCATTTTAATAGTGCGCACCCCTCCCATACAAAGAGAGCCCTTCCATATGGACAATTTTTGCGGCTAAAAAGAGTACACAATAATTCTGAAACCTTTCTGCATCAAGCATCAGACTTGAAAAAACGTCTATTAGAACGAGGATATCCCATATCAGTTATCAATTCTGCCTTCGAAAAATCCTTAAATTATGATCCAAATGATAAAAATAAGAATAAAGAATGCACAAATAAAAGTGGAAATAAGAATAAAAATGTAAATGCCATTTCGAAAAAAACAAAAATCGAAAGTTCAAATAGATGCGTTTTTAATTTTAAATTTAATTCTATGTATGATGCAATAAAATCAAGCATCAAAAAACACTGGCATTTAATTAATAAAGACAAGGATCTCTGTGAAATGACAAACGAGGGTCCTTTGATTTCATATAGGCGATGCAAAAACATAGGAGATGTTCTGATAAATAATCGTATTACTACACCCAAACTAGGTACGTGGTTAGACCGAAATAAAATCAAAGGAAACCATAGGTGCGGCGGCTGCCCCTTTTGTGAATATCATTGTACAGGAGACACTTTAAAAATTGGTACTGAGCTATTCAAAATAAAAGATCTTATCACATGTAAGTCTAATTATCTGGTATATGTTATTTTTTGCCCCTGTCAAAAATATTATATAGGTAAAACAATTCGGCCTTTATATGTTCGATTTAGGGAGCATTTTAAGTCTATAACCTCCGGGATAGGTTCTCCACGTTTAATTGCCCATATGCAGGAACATCATAGTGGTAATCCACGCCTTTTAAAATTTGCAGGCGTAATAAAAATTAATCCCTGTCCCACTGGAGGTGATATGCACCGTTCTTTACTTAGAAAGGAATCAAGATTGATTATAGACTTAAATGCTCTCGGTCCCCTTGGCCTGAACGACAAAAATGATTTGTCAGTGTTCCTATAATGCTGGTTTTTTCCTATAAGCCTGTTTTTTATAGTGTTTTTTGAGATGTCTTTGGTTAAACTATAATGAACACTATATTTATTTTTTACTCTAACTATACCCATGTATGTTACGATTATTTATAATCCATTTTGGAATTGATATGTAATAAGTTTCTATGTGAATTTGATATATGTGCAGCTGGTATATGTTTTTAATTTGCACTTCATTCACGCAAGGATGCTGCACCCAATTCACCTGTTATTTAAGGGTGGATGCAGCACCTTTGCATGCACTGGACCCGTAGAAGCAAGGTTACTTGCGAAACGGCTGCCGTCGTCCGACGTGGCACACCCTCATCCTCCCTCACTACCTGTACCCCTGATGTGATCGTGGAATAAAAAGAAAAATATTTTATTCGACCTTTGGAGTGCGACCTTTCATCTCTTCATTGTGGATCTTGTATCGCCTTTGCTTTGGAACACGCACCCAGGTCTCCACCTGCCTGAAAGCACAGCTTTGTCAGCCATACAGGGATCAGCGGTGCCCGGTATCCTCCACTCAGCTTTATGATATCTATATATATATAATTGCCTTATTCTGTCTGTCTGTCTGTCTGTCTGTCTTGCTCCAAAATTGTGTCCTTACGGTGACACAAAGCTGATTGGCCGCTGGGCTCGCCATGGACCCGCCCCCCCGCACGGATTGGCCGCTCGCTTCGCCTCGGCTCCTCCCCCCCACGGATTGGTCGCTCGCCTCGGCCTGGCCCCGCCCTCCGCATGGATTGGCCACTCGCCCCGGCCCTCCGCACGCATCGCCAGACATAACCTTGCGCTGCTGGGATCGTGACGGAGCCGGTGAACGCTGGTAACCATTATACACATCGGGTAACTAAGGTCCCTTAGTTACCCGATGTGTATCATAGTTACCAGTGTACACCGGCTCCGTCACGATCCCAGCAGCGCCAGACATAACCTTGCGATGCTGGGATCGTGACGGAGCCGGTGAACGCTGGTAACCATTATACACATCGGGTAACTAAGGTCCCTTAGTTACCCGATGTGTATCATAGTTACCAGTGTACACCGGCTCCGTCACGATCCCAGCAGCGCCAGACATAACCTTGCGATGCTCGGATCTTGACGGAGCCGGTGAACGCTGGTAACCATTATACACATCGGGTAACTAAGGTCCCTTAGTTACCCGATGTGTATCATAGTTACCAGCGTACACCGGCTCCCGGTACACATGTGCAGGGAGCCGGCATTATACTCCTCTCCCCCCAGGACTACTTCTCCTATTATAGTCCTCCTTTTATACTCCTCTCTGAGTATAATAGGAGAACTATTATAGCATGGGGGATGGAGCACGATGGGGTGCGCAGCATGGGGGATGTAGCACGATGGGGGGTGCGCAGCATGGGGGATGTAGCACAATGAGGGGTGCGCAGCATGGGGGATGGAGCACGATGGGGAGTGTGCAGCATGGAGGATGGAGCACGATGGGGAGTGCGCAGCATGGGGGATGGAGCACGATGGGGGGTGCGCAGCATCGGGGATGGAGCACGATGGGGAATGCGTAGCATAGGGGATGGAGCACGATGGGGGGTGGGCAGCATGGGGGATGGAGCACGATGGGGGGTGCGCAGCATGGGGGATGGGGCACGATGGGGGGTGCGCAGCATGGGGGATGGAGCACTATGGGAGGTGCACACCTCCCCTCAACACACACACAACACACCACACACACACACTGGGAACCACAAACACCGCCATACACAGACACACACACACACAGACAACACCGCACACACACAACACCCAATACACAAACACCGCGGCATACATAAATATACGCACATACCGCACAACACACACATTGCACAAAACACACCACACCCACACAAACCGCGCAACACACACACACACAACGCTACAGACACACAGCGCTCCACAAACAACGCAACACACGCAACACACATACAACACCGCTCTCACCCCCCGCCACACCCAGACAACACCCAGAACATGTACAGCGCCCTACACAAACACTTGGTAACTACACACAACAACATCTATATATATAACAAAAATCATACATGAACTACACAATACGTAAATTCTAAAATACCCGATGCGTAGAATCGGGCCACCTTCTAGTATATATATCTATATACAGTTAGGTCCAGAAATATTTGGACAGTGACACAAGTTTTGTTATTTTAGCTGTTTACAAAAACATGTTCAGAAATACAATTATATATATATAATATGGGCTGAAAGTGCACACTCCCAGCTGCAATATGAGAGTTTTCACATCCAAATCGGAGAAAGGGTTTAGGAATCATAGCTCTGTAATGCATAGCCTCCTCTTTTTCAAGGGACCAAAAGTAATTGGACAAGGGACTCTAAGGGCTGCAATTAACTCTGAAGGCGTCTCCCTCGTTAACCTGTAATCAATGAAGTAGTTAGAAGGTCTGGGGTTGATTACAGGTGCGTGGTTTTGCATTTGGAAGCTGTTGCTGTGACCAGACAACATGCGGTCTAAGGAACTCTCAATTGAGGTGAAGCAGAACATCCTGAGGCTGAAAAAAAAGAAAAAATCCATCAGAGAGATAGTAGACATGCTTGGAGTAGCAAAATCAACAGTCGGGTACATTTTGAGAAAAAAGGAATTGACTGGTGAGCTTGGGAACTCAAAAAGGCCTGGGCGTCCACGGATGACAACAGTGGTGGATGATCGCCACATAATTTCTTTGGTGAAGAAGAACCCGTTCACAACATCAACTGAAGTCCAGAACACTCTCAGTGAAGTAGGTGTATCTGTCTTTAAGTCAACAGTAAAGAGAAGACTCCATGAAAGTAAATACAAAGGGTTCACATCTAGATGCAAACCATTCATCAATTCCAAAAATAGACAGGCCAGAGTTAAATTTGCTGAAAAACACCTCATGAAGCCAGCTCAGTTCTGGAAAAGTATTCTATGGACAGATGAGACAAAGATCAACCTGTACCAGAATGATGAGAAGAAAAAAGTTTGGAGAAGAAAGGGAACGGCACATGATCCAAGGCACACCACATCCTCTGTAAAACATGGTGGAGGCAACGTGATGGCATGGGCATGCATGGCTTTCAATGGCACTGGGTCACTTGTGTTTATTGATCACATAACAGCAGACAAGAGTAGCCGGATGAATTCTGAAGTGTACCGGGATATAATTTCAGCCCAGATTCAGCCAAATGCCGCAAAGTTGATCGGACGGCGCTTCATAGTACAGATGGACAATGACCCCAAGCATACAGCCAAAGCTACCCAGGAGTTCATGAGTGCAAAAAAGTGGAACATTCTGCAATGGCCAAGTCAATCACCAGATCTTAACCCAATTGAGCATGCATTTCACTTGCTCAAATCCAGACTTAAGACGGAAAGACCCACAAACAAGCAAGACCTGAAGGCTGCGGCTGTAAAGGCCTGGCAAAGCATTAAGAAGGAGGAAACCCAGCGTTTGGTGATGTCCATGGGTTCCAGACTTAAGGCAGTGATTGCCTCCAAAGGATTCGCAACAAAATATTGAAAATAAAAATATTTTGTTTGGGTTTGGTTTATTTGTCCAATTACTTTTGACCTCCTAAAATGTGGAGTGTTTGTAAAGAAATGTGTACAATTCCTACAATTTCTATCAGATATTTTTGTTCAAACCTTCAAATTAAACGTTACAATCTGCACTTGAATTCTGTTGTAGAGGTTTCATTTCAAATCCAATGTGGTGGCATGCAGAGCCCAACTCGCGAAAATTGTGTCACTGTCCAAATATTTCTGGACCTAACTGTATATAATTGCCTTATTCTGTCTGTCTGTCTGTCTGTCTGTCTTGCTCCAAAATTGTGTCCTTACGGTGACACAAAGCTGATTGGCCGCTGGGCTCGCCATGGCCCCGCCCCCCCGCACGGATTGGCCGCTCGCATCGCCTCGGCCCCGCCCCCCCCACGGATTGGTCGCTCGCCTCGGCCTGGCCCCATACATTAACTACACAATACGTAAATTCTAGAATACCCGATGCGTTGAATCGGGCCACCTTCTAGTATATATATAAACAGCTATAGGAATAAAAAACAAAAATACCAATTAATGCGTTATATATAAAGTGCAAAAAAAGGTGCAAAAGTGCCTAACAGTACAATATTTCAAATAGTACAAATTGCATCGATCCAGAAGTAAAACTAACAGCAACAATATTAAGTGCAGATATCAAATTGTAGCCTTTGATTGCTGGCAAACAAAATAGGAAGGAAAACTCAATACATGATGAGAGTATACACTAAATACTAACGGTGATTACCTGTATTCATGTCAGGACCGCAGCTGTGCCAGCACCAAGTCCCAGGTAACCTATATAATATATTGATATATGGTTATCTAATATATAAAGCTGTGTGTGTGTGTGTGTGTGTGTGTGTGTGTGTGTGTGTGTGTGTGTGTGAATGCCCGCTAAAGGAATTCGCACCGTCGCATTTACAATCACGAAATTTTGCATAGACACCTCATGTGACCAAGGGAACGTCGTAGACTATCTTTTGACAGGAAAATTTAACCCCGCACTTTACAGTTACTCTCCAAAACACCTGTCTCCATTAAAGTCAATGGAGCTGCGAGCTATTAGGTTATTATTAGGATCTGTGAGTGGTTGCTATAGGAACAAAATAAATTGTTAGTATAAAAAGCTTATGTGTGAGGCGCAGTGGAACCTCGCTTAATGAGTAAGCCAGTTAGCGACTATTTCGCTTAACGAGCAAAGCTTGCTGTAAATTTGTAACTCACTTTCCGAGCAAGCTTTGCTGAACTAGTAAAATACTCACCGCACACATTTCCAGTACCGTACATCCACCGCGCTCTAACACGCTTTTGCAGGCCACACAAACACATACAAGCACGTACAAACACACAAACAAACACGCACGCACGTACACATATATTATGCTAACCTTACCTTCCATTCCATCGCCGGCCTCATGGTTCCTGTAGTTCCCCGCTACAGGATGTGTATCGGCAACCATAGCGACGAGGGAGGAACTTGCTCTGGCAGCAGAAGTTCCTCCCTCGTCGCGATGGTTACCCGATACACGTCCTGTACCGGCAAACTACAAGATCCATCAGGCCGGCGATGGAACGTAACGTAATGTGAGCATAATATGTTTACGGTACCTTCCGTTCCAACACCGGCCTCATGGTACCTGCAGTTCGCCGGTACAGGATGTGTATCAGCAACCATTGCGACGAGGGAGGAACTTCCGCTGTCATCCGCTACTCAAAGGCAGCGCGCTAACCAATCAGAGGCAAGCAGCTCCTGCCTTTGACATCAGCGCTCTGGCAGCGGAAGTTCCTCCCTCGTCGCGATGGTAACCCGATACACATCCTGTACTGGCAAACTGCAAGTACCATGAGGCCGGCGATGGAACGGAAGTTAAGGTGAGCATAATATGTGTGTATGCGTGTTTGTGTATGTTTGTGTGTGTTTGAGCGTGTTTGTGTGTGTTTGTAGATGTGTGGAATGGCATATTAGGGGACCAGGGTGGGACATTTAACAAGTTGTGGAACAAATTGTCTGCATTGCAATGATTTCCTATGGCAAATCTTGCTTTGCTAAACGAGTAACTTGGTTAACAAGCACACTCCCAGAACGGATTGTTCTAGTTAACCAAGGTTCCACTGTAATAAGATGTCGGTGGGGAGATGGATAAAGAGAGACAGAAAGAGACAGAGAGATAGAGAGTCAAAGAGACAGACAGAGGCATACAGACACAGACAGACAGGGAAAGACACAGGCAGACAGGGAAAGAGATAGAGACAGGGAAAGAGACAGACTGGGAAAAAGACAGACGGGGAAAGAGACAGAGACAAGTAACTAGACAGGGAAAAAGACAGACAAGTAAAGAGACAGACAGGGAAAGAGACAGAGACAGACGGGGAAAGAGACAGATGGGGAAAGAGACACCTGGAAAGAGACAGACGAGGAACGAGACAGACGGGGAGCGAGACAGACGGGGAAGGAGACAGACCTGGAACGAGACAGACGGGGAAGGAGACAGACCTGGAACGAGACAGACGGGGAAGGAGACAGACCTGGAACGAGACAGACGGGGAACGAGACAGATCTGGAACGAGACAGACATGGAATGAGGAAGACCTGGAACGAGACAGACGGGGAACGAGACAGACGGGGAAAGAGACAAACTGGGAAAGAGACAAACGGGGAAAGAGAAAGACCTGGAACGAGACAGACCTGGAGCGAGACAGATGAGGAAAGAGACTGACAGACAGAGAGAGACAGACACAGACAGACACAGAGATAAAGATAGACACAGATAGAGAGACAGAGAGACTGATACAGACAGACAGAGGCAGACACACAGAGACAGACAGACAGAGAGAAACTCGAAGAGAGACAGAGAAACAGTTACTATTCCGGGCAACGCCCGGTTACTACAGCTAGTCTAATATATAAAGCTGAGTGTGTGTATGGGTGTGTGTGTGTCTATGTATGTCCGGTAAAGGAATCCATACCGTCGCATTTACAATCACAACATTTTGCACAGACACCCTATGTGACTCAGGGAATGTCATAGACTATGTTTTGACGGGAAAATTTAACCCTGCACTTTACAGTTACTCTCCAAAAAAACTGTCTCCATTAAAGTCAATGGAGCTATGACCTACAGGTTATTAATAGGAGCTGTAATTGGTTGCTATAGGAACAAAATAAATTGTTAGTATAAGAAGCTTATGTGTGAGGTAATAAGATGTCAGTGGGGAGACGGATAGAGACTGAAAGTGACAGACAGACAGGCACATACAGGGAAAGAGACAGAGCGAGAGAGAGACAGACAGTTAATGAGACAGACATAGGCAGACAGACGCAGTCGAACAGACAGACAGGGAAAGAGACAGGCAGACAGGGCAAAAGACAGACAGCCAAAGAGACAGACAGGGAAAGAGACAAAGACGGGGAAAGAGACAGACGGGAAAAGAGACAGAGACGGGAAAAGAGACACAGATGGGGAAAGAGACAGACGGGAAAAGAGACTGACAGATAGAGATAGAGACAGAAAGACACAGAGACAGAGATAGAGAGACAGACACAGATAGAGACAACAGAGAGATAGACAGACACAGAGATAGAGAGACAGACACAGATAGAGACAACAGAGAGATAGACAGACACAGAGATAGAGACAGAGACAGATACAGAGAAACAACAGAGAGAGAAAGAGACAGACACAGAGATAAAGAGACAGACAGACAGACACAGAGATAGAGACAGAGAGACTGATACAGAGACAGACAGAAAGACACAAACAGAGAGATAGACACAGACAGACATGGATAGAGACAGACACACAGACAAACAGAAAGACAGGGAAAGAGATAGACAGAGACACAGACAGGGAAAGAGACAGAAAGACAGACACACAGAGACAGACACAGACAGACAGTCACTATCCTGGGCAACGCCGGTTACTAAAGCTAGTTATTTGATATTATACCTCAGTTGTTTGCATCCGATTTGCAATCTGGATGCCTTAATATTGTTTTTTCAAAGTATGGAATGTACATTATAATCTATTATATGTTGCTGGTTTACGTCTTATGTCACAATATTGTATAATCACCTTGCTGTGCTTGACCCATTCCCATCGTGTTGTCATTTTTTCTTTGCTCATTTTTTTTTTTTGATTCAATAAAGATTATATGTGTTAAGTTTTATTGTGTGCAAAAGTTGCCTGTATGCTGCTGTGAACAATAAAGAACAAAAAATGACACAGACTCCCACCTATTGTTGATAACAAGCGTCAGTAAAGCAGATAACTGGAGGCTGGTATTATCAGGCTTAGGGGGTGTACTCATTTTTGTTGCCAGCAGTTTTGACATTAATGGCTGTGTGTTGAGTTATTTAGAGGACACCAAATTTACACTGTTATACAAGCTGTGCACTGACTACTGTACATTGTATCAAAGTGGCAGATCTTAACTGTTGTTCCCTGATATATGTACAAAAATGTGAGGGGTGTACTCACTTTTGTAATATACTGTGTATATACATAAATAACACAGAAACAAAAAAAAGCATCTTGCACCTGTCCTAGTCAGGTTTTATTTCTTTGCAATATACATTTTGAGGTGTTGCCTGGCTCCTTAGTTGTCTCAGTACTTACATCACCCTACGGTGTATGTTTCGCAGCGTTTTTGCGCGTTTTTTGGGTGCATTTTTGGTTTTAAAGCTGCATGACTTTGCTTCCCCAGCATTTTTGCTGTCCGCACAGTGCAGTTTTGTCTTAGGTGTGTTTTTGTGGTGACCACAAAGATGCAACATGTCAATTATTTCAGTGTTTTTCACCCATGCAATTTACCTTCTCAGTGCTGTCTCTCCACCTCTGTTCCAGTTTCAGTGTCTGGGCCACTACTATGCACATCTCTACTGTGGCCATTTGCTGAGCTCAGCAGTTCTCCCAATGTTAATGGCACGACATACCAAACTATACAATAAAAATGTTGGGGTTTTTTTGCTAAATAAAACTTTTTTTTTCATTACATTCTTTCTTATATTTTATTCATAGCAGGTCCCCCAAGAGGTCATAAAAAGGGGAATTGGGTAATGCATATTCCTTTTAAATCATTTTTTTCATTGCAACTGGGCCTTCTATAGGCGCCCCAGTTATCGTAAAAACAGCTTTCTGTAGCAACACAGGTCATTGGTAGAGTGGATCTGCTACACCCGGCAGACACCAGGAATTCGTGTTCGCCCAATCGAAGCAACAGTGTTGCCTGTGCTTCTGATCACTATTATTGAATGGCTGTGCTAGACTGCAGAGGCCTTAAAGCGCATCAATCACCAGGATTTTCGTATATAAGCTAAAGCCAGTGCTATACTGGCACTATCAGGCTGATTCTCTACATACCATTAGTGGTCAGCTCAGATGTTTAGGTTTCGAAATCCAAAAAGTAAAGTTTATAAAATAGTCAGCTGCTTGTTGAGTGGCAGTTGCACTGGAGCAGATCATATATTCATAGTTATCCCCTCCCTCTGTTAGAATTACCATAAGTATTAAACAAACAATTCACTTTGTCTGTTGAAGGACCTGTGTGAGGTCATACCCATGTGACCAGAAGGGGTGGGGCTTCAGCCAACAAAGCTGGATACCAGGTCACATGGGTATGACCTCACCACAGGTCCTTCAACAAAGAGAATCATTTGTTCTCTCGCTGGCGATCTCGCTATGTGTGAAGGTACCTTTAGTGGGGTTGACTAAGCACTCATCCCATCCGTTCTTTATCTATGGGCCCAGTGCAGTGTTAGTCAGGGCCAGGTATCCTGCTCTTCACATAGGTGAGAACCTATGTAGGGTGGTCAAGGGAGCCAGGGGTCAGTGGAAGATTTGATCAGAAGTCACCATCTCCCTCTTCCTTAGACACAGGGTTTCTTTCTCTTCCCTTTATGCTGTTTGCTTGGTATTTCACCATACCTAGAGGACAGATGCAATGGCAGTAACTAAGGTGTGTGACAAAGGGGAAGCACTCTGTTATCCCTTCACAGCTCTACAGTATGATCATTCTAAGGCTATGTGCGCACGTTGCGTACAGTTCACTGCAGAAATTTCTGCAGCGATCTGAAGAGCACATGTGCGCTTTAAATCGCTGCAGAAATGTCCGTAGTGAGCGCCGATTCCATGCGCTCTGCCTGCAGCTCCTGCCATAGACAGAGCAGGAGCTGCCGGCAAAGCGCAGGAAAGAAGTGACATGTCACTTCTTTTTACGCAGCGCTTCGGCAGTAGCCGAAGCGCTGCGCTCTAAAACGCCACGTGCGCACGGCCCCTGCACAATCTCCATAGACTGTGCAGGGGACGCAGGACGCATGCAGTTACGCTGCGCTACAAAGCGCAGCGTAACTGCATGAATTTACGCAACGTGCGCACATAGCCTAATAGGTGCAGAAAATCTGCAACATAAAAAACTCAGCAAATCCTTATAGGGGGAACGTAACATAATGGGTACAAGTGCTATCCGAGGAAACCACAGCTGGAACATGTATGAGATTCACGGATGTCTGAAGGAGGCCTTAGAAAAATCACATACTAGATGTGTGAGATTGAATCAGATTTATTGTAGAGATCGGTGTAACATCGCGTTCACAAATAAATGAAAAAGGAATAAAATCATCTTTAGGAACAACAAATATAAAATTATCACATTGCAACCAGCAGAAAATCGGGCTAGAAATATTTCCTTGTTTTTATCCAGGATCCCAGACGTTAGATATACTGTTCCATTGGCAATTATAATCCATTTCCATCTTGTTTAGGATCCTCTCTCGCTAATGGAGGACGTCACAATATAAAAATGTCATTAGTGACGCAAACCTTATACATTTACTTAACCTATTCAGTGCTGGTTGGAGAAAAAAGGCAGATACTTGGGACTTTACCTTAAATAAGGTCATATTTTATTTCATGTATGGAATCTTTCCACCATAAGGTTTGTCCAGTTAGAAAATACGAGGCCGCTTTTCTCAAGACAACCCCCCCCAAAAAACAGAACACCTGCCTACAGGTTGTGAGTGGTATTGCAGTTCATCCCTATCATCTAATATATTATACATCCTGTAGATCGGTGTGTATATTTTTGGAACAATCATGTGTTTGGAGCCACAATCCTAATCTGCAGGTAACTGACATTTTAAAGGGAATCAGTCAGCGGGTTTTTGCTATTTAATATGACAGCAGCCTAATGTAGGGGCTGACACCTTGATTCCAGTGATGTATCACTTAGGTTACTGGATGCAGCAGTTGTGATAGGATCATAGTTTCCTCTGCTGCAGATCTAGCAGAGCTCAGAATGTTTAGCCCTCTTTAACACCACCCACAGCACTGATTTACACGTTTCTATTTATAACATAGTGACAGAAAACTGCTAATCAGTTCTGGGAGTGTTGTTGGACTAGAAGACACAAGACACATATTCTTCTAGTGATAATTTCCTGCTGATAAAATAGTGATTGTATTGGATGGAATCATGCTCTCTGCCCCTATATCATGGTGCTCTCAAATTTCATGGAAAAAACCTGCTGAAAGATTCCCTTTAAATATATTTAGCTTTCTAATTGAAAGTGTGGCTGCAGGGAGAAAATGAAATGTTATTCTCCCTGCAGCTGTTCGCTTCCGGTCATTAGGGCTATGCAGGGATGTGAACAGTAAAAGCTTACTAAACAATGAACACACTAATTACACCACTGCTCCTCGATTGACATCCTGCTCTGTTGCCTATGTTTTGGGCAAGATGTCAATCAAGGGGTGGTGGGTGTGAATATTGCACAGTCACCTTATAGTGAGCGCTGACTGTTCACAACCCTAACATGACCACAATGACTGGAAGTGAGCAGTTGCAGGATAGAATATAACTTAATTTTCTCCCTGCATCTGTACTTCCAACTAGATTACTGCACATAAAGAAAACACACTTTCTGAAGAAAACACAGAACATGAGTCAGGGGGTTCTCCTGGTGGCAAACTTACTGTTGTAATATAATCCTCCATAATATCTAACCCATTATACTTTTGGAATACTTTAATCATTATACTTTGGACATTGATGAGGGGATATTTTTAGGCATCTTTAGTTTCATTATTTTGCATTTTAGTTAGTTCTTATATAGTGTTGTGAATCCATTTAGAGGTATACGGGACTGTAATTCTTTCTAGATCCCACTGGGGGGAGCAAGTACATTAAAAATGTTCATACTAATACAACCCCTAGCAAAAATTATGGAATCACCTGGCTTTGAGGGTGTTCATTCAGTTGTTTACTTTTGTTGAAAAAAAATCAGATCACAGACATGCCACAAAACTAAAGTCATATCAAATGTCAACTTTCTGGCTTTAAGAAACACTAAAAAAAAAAAATCATGAAAACATAATGTGCTAGCCAGTAACGGTTACTTTTCAAGAACAAACAGGGGGGAAAAAATATGGAATCACTCAATTATGAGGAAATAATTATGGAATCACCCTGTAAATTTTCATTCCCAAAACTAACACCTGCATCAAATAAGGTCTGCTCGTTAGTCTGCATCGAAAAAGGAGTGATCACACCTTGGAGAGCTGTTGCACCAAGTGGACTGACATGAATCATGGCTCCAACACGGGAGATGTCAATTGAAACAAAGGAGAGGATTATCAAACTCTTAAAAGAGAGTAAATCATCATGCAATGTTGCAAAAGATGTTGGTTGTTCACAGTCAGCTGTGTCTAAAATCTGGACCAAATACAAACAACATGGGAAGATTGTTAAAGGCAAACATACTGGTAGACCAAGGAAGACATTAAAGCGTCAAGACAGGAAACTTAAAGCAATATGTCTCCAAAACAGGAAATGCACAACAAAACAAATGAGGAACGAATGGGAGGAAACTGGAGTCAATGTCTGTAACCGAACTGTAAGAAACTGCCTAAAGGAAGTGGGATTTACGTACAGAAAAGCTAAACATAAGCCATCATTAACACCTAAACAGAAAAAAATCAAGGTTACCATGGGCTAAGGAAAAGCAATCATGGACTGTGGATGACTGGATGAAAGTCATATTCAGTGATGAATCGCGAATCTGCATTGGGCAAGGTGATGATGCTGGAACTTTTGTTTGGTGTCGTTCCAATGAAATTAATCACGATGACTGCCTGAAGAGAACATGTAAATTTCCACAGTCATTGATGATATGGGGCTGCATGTCAGGTAAAGGCACTGGGGAGATGGCTGTCATTACATCTTCAATAAATGCCTAAGTTTATGTTGAAATTTTGGACACTTTTCTTACCCCATCAATTGAAAGGATGTTTGAGGATGATGAAATCATTTAGCAAGATTATAATGCATCCTGCCATAGAGCAAACACTGTGAAAACATTCCTTGAAAGAAAACACATAAGGTCAATGACATGGCCTGCAAATAGTCCGGATCTCAATCCAATTGCAAATCTTTGGTGAAAGTTGAAGAAAATGGTCCATGACAAGGCTCCAACCTGCAAAGCTGATCTGGCACAAAAGCAATCAGAGAAAGTTGGAGCCAGATTGATGAAGAGTACTGTTTGTCACTCATTAAGTCCATGCCTCAGAGACTGCAAGCTGTTAAAAAAGCCAGAGGTGGTGCAACAAAATACTAGTGAAGTATTGGAGGGTTCTTTTTTTTGTTTGTTTTTCATGATTCCATAATTTTTACCTCATAATTGTGTGATTCCATAATTTTTCCCCCTGTTTGCTCTTGAAAAGTAACCCTTACTGGCTAGCACATTATGTTTTCATGATTTTTTTTTAGTGTTTCTTAAAGCCAGAAAGTTGACATTTGAAATGACTTTAGTTTTGTGCCATGTCTCTGATCTGCTTTTTATTAAACAAAAGTAAGCAACTGAATGAACATCCTCAGAGCCAGGTGAGTCCATAATGTTTTCCAGGGGTTGTAATAGAATTGTATAATTAAATGACAATATTTAACATATTGATATTCCCCTATAGAATGTTTACTGTATAGGACTAATTCACTGTTACTTTGTATATTTTTGGATGTACATTAATGTGTGTCTACTTATGTTTTAATATGTTGATATTTAGTAAAGGAGGAATAATTTTTGTGAAAATTTTATAGATTGGAGACATTTCTATAGGTTGTTTTATATGGCTGCAGGTGAGTCTTTTGCTGATGGTTTCCAGTTAAAGGGGTTCTCCACTTAAAGAAGACTGGTCTCCAAAAGTACCCCGTTTCTGCTCTTATTTTATTCCCACCGATCCCAAGAATTCCATTTTCTTATTTTAAATGCACCATATGTCTTAAATTGTATGGCGCAGTTAAATAAAAATGGAATACTCATGTGAGCAGCGGGAAGATTTCCTTGTGAATTAATGTGACTAATTATATAGCTGTGTCTGGCAATGGCATGGTGTGAGTGCTGCCAATCTTCAGCTTTGTGCTGAGTGGCTGAACCATTAGGGACAGACAAACAGCCATACAATCTATTGCCATTAGATCTGCTGGTCTTTTATGTGTGGGTGCCAACAGGCTTTGCTTGCCTCTGAGAAAAAGAAGGTTGGCGGTGTTGGATATTCCCTGTAGAAGATTGCAGGCTGCTATGCCTTCATCACTTTTAAGAAATAATATGAATCTTCAAGCAAGCTAGCCATGCAGGTAACACGAGGACTTCAATGTGAACATGTATTGATGCCTGTGGCTAATATCAGTCTATAAAAGCTGCTTTACTGTACATCCCTCTATATTAAACCTGCAGCCCCTCTGTTCTAACACCCATCACCTCACGTCAGCGGCCCCATCACCATCACCTCAGCGTCCCCATCACCATCACCTCAGCGTCCCCATCACCATCACCTCAGCGGCCCCATCATCATCGCCTCACATCAGCGGCCCCCATCACCTCAAGTCAGCGGTACCATCACCATCACCTCAGCGGCCCCATCACATCAAGTCAGCAGCTCCCTTCACCTCACGTCAGCGGCCTACATCACCTCACATCAGCGGCCCCATCACCTTAGGTCAGCGGCCCCCATCATCTCACGTCAGCGGCCCCCCATCACCTCACGTCAGCAGCCCCCATCACCTCACGTCAGCAGCCCCCATCACCTCACGTCAGCGGCCCCCATCACCACACGTCAGCGGCCCCCACCACCTCACATCAGTGGACCCAATCACCTCAGCAGTCCCATGACCTCACATTAGTGGCCTGCATCACGTCACGTCAGTGGCATAAATCACCTTACGTCAGCAGCCCCAATCACCTCATGATAGAGGCCCCAATCACCTCATGTCATCAGCCTCTGCATCCCCTCACATCAGCCCCCCATCATCTCACGTCAGTGGCCCCGCATCACCTTACGTCAGAGGCCCCATCACCTTATGACAGAAAGCCCCCTATCACCTCACTTCAGCGGCCCCCATGACCTCACGTCAGCGGCCCCCCATGACCTCACGTCAGAGGTCCCCCATCACCTCACATTATGTGTTTCACTTCAACTTCGTCACATTTGATACATTGGGAAAAGTAAAGACAACCCTCCATATTGTGCACATACATTTGTCACAAATTAGCTAGAAGTATTATGTAGATACTGATATTGAATCAAATATTTAATTCTGGTTTCACACATCCGCCATTCACTGCAAGAGTAAGGGCCACAAAGTCCAGACCAGCTGCCGGTCTCATGACCCAAACACAGCAGCCTCATTGGCATATCCCAGTGTATAAGGTGTCGAGTTCTGATCAAGAGAACAGGAGGTGGTCCAGATATTGTGGTCAGTACTCCGACAGTGAATGGCGCGAGTGTGAAGACGGCCTTAGTCTGACAAGATGGGTCTGGCAATTTAAAAGGTGAATTGGCACTGAGCATATCAAATCACATATTTCAAATCACAAATTTCCCTCTGTCTTATTTTGCTCCATAAAACTTATTTAAAGGGGTTGTCCAGGAAGATGTTGATGACCTATTGTTAAGTGGGTTACTGTTCTTGGCTACTAAATCTCAACTCCCACTCACTTCAATGGGAGTAGAGTATGTTGGTGTGAATTTATTCACACATCCCATTGTATCGACTACAACAGTTGTCTGTGGAGGTTGGTATCAGAAAATTCCTCTTATCTAGTGGCATCTGAGACTCTGCTTTTCCTTAACCAGCCTGGTGTGACGCATAGGTGATGTTGTGCCAGCCTGGCTGATCAAACGAGAGGCTGTGGATGCAGTCAGGTAAGAGGCGATTCTCCCTCTCTCGTTCCAGCAGACACAGACCAGTGTCATGGCCAAAGGAATGGGAGGTGAGAATTGTTTCAGGTCAACTTTAGACCCGAGCTGGCACCATAATATGATCCACTACACAGTGCACAGAGCTGTGGTTTTTGGCTTCATACATGGTTTATATCAGGCCACCACTGCCAGAGCTGATCTGCACCCCCAACATTCTGATATTGATGTATCCTAATAATAGTTTATCAGCATCATAGTCCTGGACAGACCCTTTAACACTACCAGAAATCGCAGTATTCCTGACGCTATATTGCACAATAATGTAATTAAAGGTGGATGTGTTGTGACCAGCAAGTTGAGTGTGCAACAAGCCAATTTTGATCTTTTGTGCCTTACGGGGTACGGTAACACCAACTCGCTGGATGGAGAATGACTAATAGCGGCATCAGTGTGATCTCTGACCATGTGATGTGTCTTACGGCCAAAGTCGTCATGTAGCCATAGCGCTGATTAACTCATTAATAATTGGGTGTTATAAATAATGCAAATATCCATTACATACATGTGTATAGATGATGATTTTGAATTATACATTCATATAGACCATATGCAAATTAATCTGTAACCCTCAAAAAAAAACCTGCAAAAAGAGACATGGCAATCACATGTGTGTCAGGCTCATTAATATCATTATTGCTATCCTTTACTAATAAATCATGGAGGTGCAGAATGTCCTTCCAGAATATTGGAGAAAAACGCAAAATGTTACAAATGTAAAGGGGTAATCCATCTGCGCACCTCCACATTGAGAAGCGAGCCATGACGGTGAGGTCACATGTACAGATATCTGCGGGCTCATATACGGCAGGTATCAGAAGACGTAACGTCACCAGCTCTGATACGGAAGTGTGCAAAGTTGGATTACTCCTTTGCACAGAACATACAAGGGCAAGAAACGAAAGGTAATTTCCGCGTAGACCACAGGAGTGCACCGTTTCCAGATCAGTATTTGGATTCTCCTTCCTTCTCTATATGTCACATAGCAACAAATACAGTGCTCATACCTCAGTAAATACATTACAAAGTTCACTTTTATATTATGTTGTCTAGGTAAAACGTAAGAGAGGATCTTGTTATGGCTTGGCTATGGTTTAGACCCACCACCGTGATTACTTTGCGATACATTCCATTACTTTGTCAAATGGGAGAACCCCTGTTTTTTCTGCGTTGTAAAGATCTATGATATGGGCCTATACTCTTCCTATCCCCTGAATGTTTGATAAATATTAGACAGGTATGGGGCCTGACCCATGGGACCTCCACCGATCACTAGGACAAGAGAGCCCAGTTTCTTGTCCCACCCCCTGCTTTCAACGGAATGAAATTAAAGATTGACCTTCACTTTATGGAAACTCCTTCCAGTCCTGGCCGTGACCTGGATCAGCCATTCTAGCCATCATTGGGGCTCCCTTCAGCCCAAGTGCAGGATTCACCTTTTGCCTTGTCTGTAATACATTAATTTTCTGATATGTGCAAAAATTAGATTCAAAGCCATGTGATCCGAGCACTAGAAAGCTGTCCTGTCATTTCACAGTGCTCAGCTGAGCTTCAATCTACCGTAGTAATGAGCTGAATACCTTTGTAATTGGAGATAGACCACTGGGTGCCATTTATTAAAAAAAATGTATAAACAGTACTTATAAGCAGGGTTGCCCAGCACCCTTATCTGTACCATTAAATGCCTCGGTCCAGCTAAAATTGCTTGGTTGCTCTGTGAAAAGCACCTTTGCAGTAGTCTTACCAAGCTCTTCCATACCTTATGAAAGTGGAGAACCTCTTTAAAGTAAAATTCAACAGTTTGGAACTTATTCCTTACCTATGGGATAGGGGATAATGTCCCAATTGTGGTCGCACCGCCAGCGATCCCGAGGACCAGAACTCTGTAGATCCCTATGTGAATGGAGCGGAGTTGGATCATGCACAACTTCCCTCCATTCATTCTGTATGACATCACCACCTGGTCTTCAGCAATCCAATAGGAATGAATGGAGCAGAGTTGGATCATGCACACCTTCACTCCCATTCATTCTGTATGAGATCGCTGGCTGATCTTCAGCACTCTTATAAGATTGAATGGAGCAGAGTTGAATCATGCACACCTTCACTCTCATTCATTCTGTATGAGATCGCTGGCTGGCCTTCAGCACTATTATAGGAATGAATGGAGTGGAGTTAGATCATGCACAACTCCACTCTATTCTTTCTGTATGAGACCCCTGGAGACTGCCCAGCACAGCGTTAAGCTGGTCTTCAGCTCTCCCAAAGCAAATGAATGGAGCATAGGTGTACATAATAGACTACCTCTACCTTCACACTGTGCTCCTCAGAAGTCTGGTTCTCGGGATCTCTGGTGTTCTCAACAGTTGGACCCCACTGATTGGGAAGTCATCCTATCTACCATGGATATGGGATGTTTTAAACCTGAAAATACCCCTTTAACAATACTAACATAGAATACGACCGTAGAGCAAACAAGGGAGAGTCCCCATTATCCATCCCTCAGTGTGGCTATCTCTTAAAAGTTGTGTCCACCGTTGAAATACATTTTTTTATTGTCCCAATGCATCTATAATGAGAAACTTTGCAACAGATCTAAGTGATAAATTAACTACCATTCTGTTTCTACAGCTCCTATTCAGACATGTGTCTCCATGGTAACAGACCACAAATAAACCATGTGTAGTCTGACCATGAAGTCAGACTCGTTACTATCTGCCCTTTGCTTCTTGCTAACCTACAAAAAGCAAGAAGTGGTGGACAAATGGTACACAATATGAGATCGCAAAATTACACCCTACAGGGTAACCTTGTCTGCATAAGAGATGTAGAAACCAAGCGACAGGAAAGATCAATGGCAAAGTCATTTCATTTTTCATATAGGTATTGTGTAAACATTTTCTAATAAAATAATAGTTAATCCAAACTTTAATACCTAACCATTGGGGGTTCTTCTTTTTCAAGAAGTGTCCATTTTTTTAATATTTGGAAAAATATAGACTATCAAACTAACTATACAAGTTGCATGCCTCTTTTATTCAGGACTGAAAAAAATAGTATAAGTAGTATTAATTACATTAATTACAGAGGAAGACTGATAGCCAAGAACCATATTTCAGTGCAGTGACTAGACCACTCTTCCATTACGATTTAGTATTGGTTACACCAATAATCTCAAACATCTAACCCAGATGTTGCTGCCGGTTTCCACATTTACAAGAGTACAGTATGCTGGACCATAAGGCACACTGTATTAGCTTCAAGCCTTGGGTTACAAAATACCAAATGGCCTAACACCTTTGTAAACATATCTATAATATATAGCTTTACCTCCACATTATATGTTGTGAAAGAGCCCTGTGGGCCTAAAAATGGCCAAATGAGCGATTTTTCTACGTTGGAGGCCAAGTTCAGAGGATCTCGTCCACACCTAATGGCACTATTGTAGTGAAAGTTAGAATGTGTAGAGGATATTGGTTAGTAAACACTAATGCGTAGTTATGTTTAATCCTTTCTCTGTTCCGCGACAGTAGTAACTTCAAGAGCATTTCTTCATTTTTACAGGTTTTTCAAGTTTCTCTTCACAATATACATAGGTCTCTAGATCCTAAACTGAAAAAAAAGAGAGACAGTAGTTACATTATATTCATCCATCCATCATTCACCATCACAAAGCAAAAACTGAAAGCAATGTCAGGTCCAATTTGCACCCAGAACCACGAGCAGTTCTGGGGGCATATTTCTAATCCCTCTCTATCCCAACATCTAGTAGCATGGATAAAGGGATCTTTAGAAAAAGTATTTCTAAAGATCCTTTATGATATGCTAATGAGCGCAGGGACTACTTTCAAGAGTGTTATTTCCCCTGACTAGTCCGCCCTCTTAGCATGTTAACACGCCCACAGGGCTTGACTTGTCGGGGGAACTAACGCCCTTGCAACTAGTCCCTGTGCTCATTAACATATCATAAAGGATATTCAGAAA